>NC_134353.1:403442685-403742685 GCF_048569485.1 Anomaloglossus baeobatrachus | reverse complement strand
CACTTTGGCCTCCTTCACGGACTTCTGATGGGACCTGCCTCTTTGACATCGTATTTGGCAAATAGACAGGAGTATCCCTGCGTAAAAGACATTTAAAAATGAGACTAATCTTTTTAGTTTAGAGCAAATACAGCATTCTCAACAAACGACTGACTTTGCTAGTGAGAGCCACAGCTAGCCAAAATGTGCAGGGACTTGGTCTGATCATACCACAGCTCCTGGGCTGGGGAGGACACGAGTATGCAGGCATTACAACATGGGATCACAGCTGATTCTTCCTGTGAGGTAAAGCATTTCCCTGCCTGTTTTTTGTTTTTGTTTTTTAAATTGTTTTACCTCAAGAATCATTTGCAATCCTGTGCTGTAATGTCTTTAATTCTTTTGTGTCCTCCCATGCCCAGGAGCTGTGGTATGATCAGACCAGGTCCCTGTAGAGTCAGACACAGCTATTACACAGCACATAGCAGGGACACATACAGTACAGACCAAAAGTTTGGACACAGCTCATTCAAAGAGTTTTCTTTATTTTCATGACTCTGAAAACTGTAGATTCACATTGAAGGCATCAAAACTATGAATTAACACATGTGGAATGAAATACTTAAAGTGTGAAACAACTGAAAATATGTCTTATATTCTAGGTTCTTCAAAGTAGCCACCTTTTGCTTTGATTACTGCTTTGCACACTCTTGGCATTCTCTTGATGAGCTTCAAGAGGTAGTCACCGGAAACAGTTCTCACTTCACAGGTGTGCCCTGTCAGGTTTAATAAGTGGGATTTCTTGCCTTATAAATAGGGTTGGGACCATCAGTTGTGTTGTGCAGAAGTCTGGTGGATACACACCTGATAGTCCTACTGAATAGACTGTTAGAATTTGTATTATGGCAAGAAAAAAGCAGCTAAGTAAAGAAAAACGAGTGGCCATCATTACTTTAAGAAATGAAGGTCAGTCAGTCTGAAAAATTGGGAAAACTTTGAAAGTGTCCCCAAGTGCAGTGGAAAAAAACCATCAAATGCTACAAAGAAACTGGCTCACATGAGGACCACCCCAAGAAAGGAAGACCAAGGGTCACCTCTGCTGCGGAGAATAAGTTTATCCGAGTTACCAGCCTCAGAAATCGCAGGTTAACAGCAGCTCAGATTAGAGACCAGGTCAATGCCACACAGAGTTCTATCAGCAGACACATCTCTAGAACAACTTAAGGCTATGTGCGCACTTACCGGATTTTGCCGCGGATTTTCCGCGGATTTGCTGCATGTTTCGCTGCAGAAAATGTTCATAACATCTCTGCAGTGAATCACCAGCAAATCCTATGGGGAAAAAAAATCCTGTGCGCACTAGGCAGAATTTGACAGCTGCATGTTTTGCTGCGGAAATCCCGCAGCAAAAACAAGTGCATGTCACTTCTTTTCCGCAGGTAGCTGCGGGTTTTCCCTAATGTAATGTAAAAATCACGCAGGGAACAACTTGCGGAAAAACCGCACCAAATCCGCACCAATTCCGCACCAAATCCGCAACAAAACGCGACAATCCGCATGCGGATTTTGGTGCGGAATTTGGTGCGGATTTTTTCCGCAGGTGATAACATCTTTGAGAGCCTGCGGAATTTACGCAAGGAAATTTCATTTCCCAGTGCGCACATAGCCTAAGAGGAGACTTTGTGCAGCAGGCCTTCATGGTAAAATAACTGCTAGGAAACCACTGCTAAAGACAGACAAACAAGCGGAAGAGACTTGTTTGGGCTAAAGAACACAAGGAATGGACATTAGACCAGTGGAAATCTGTGCTTTGGTCTGATGAGTCCAAATTTGAGATCTTTGGATCCAACCACCGTGTCTTTGTAGAAAAGGTGAACGGATGGACTCTACATGGCTGGTTCCCACCGTGAAGCATGGAGGAGGTGTGATGGTGTGGGGGTGCTTTGCTGGTGACACTGTTGGGGATTTATTCAAAATTGAAGGCATACTGAACCAGCATGGCTACCACAGTATCTTGCAGCGGTGTGCTATTCCATCCGGTTTGCGTTTAGTTGGACCAGCATTTATTTTTCAACAGGACAATGACCCCAAACACACCTCCAGGCTGTAATAAGGGCTATTTGACTAAGAAGGAGAGTGATAGGGTGCTATGCCAGATGACCTTGTCTCCACAGTCACCAGACCTGAACCCAATTGAGATGGTTTGTGGTGAGCTGGACCGCATAGTGAAGGCAAAAGGGCCAACAAGTGCTAAGCATCTCTGGGAACTCCAAGACTGCTGGAAGACCATTTCTGGTGACTATCTCTTGAAGCTCATCAAGAGAATGCCAAGAGTATGCAAAGTAGTAATGAAAGCAAAAGTTGGCTACTTTGAAGAACCTAGAATATAAGACAGATTTTCAGTTTCACACTTTTTTTAAGAATTTAATTCCACATGTATTAATTCATATTTTTGATACCTTCAATGTGAATCTACAATTTTCAGAGTCATGAAAATAAAGAAAACTCTTTGAATGAGAAGGTGTGTCCAAACTTTTGGTCTGTAGTGTATATATGATTATCTCAGCATAGGAGATGTGGTATGATCATACCATGTCCCCGTACTGTCAGACATGGCCCTTACACAGTACATAGCAGGGACATATATATATAAGATCTCAGCACAGGAGATGTCACTATGTTACTGCAGATTTGGGAAACTCACATAGTACGCACGATGAGGATTCTCAGGTATCAGAGCCGGAAACCGCAGCCACATTCCGACTTGATGGGGGGTAGTCTTTCTTAAATAACTTGCATGGAGCGAAGCCATGTCGATCTGGTCAGATTCTGGCCGTGAGAATGCATATGGCATACTCGTGGCCACATGATCACCGTTCCAGGCCCTGACACCGCTACGCATGATGTGAGGATTCACAAGTCTGCAGTCACATAGCCAAAGACTTATTATAGGTTTCAACCGGGCAAGCCCTTTAACAAGTCCCTGTTGTCAGATTACTTTCAGATCTTATTTATTTAGGAAGTACCGTATTTTTGCCCAGGATATTTTCTGTATTAGTTTGCTGTTTTATTTTGTTCTCTGTTGATCTACAGTATAAAAGCTATGTCTTATTTTCATTACTGTAGTTGATATTCAGAAAAAATAAATTGAACTTTACTTGTCAGTGTGGTTATTTCAGTGACTATTTGGAGTTTTTTTGTTTTTTACTTTGCCAGACGAGTAGTAACAATTTTGTATATGTGTGTATGATGGTATAATGTATAAAGTATATAACATATATTCAGACATGCACTGAGAAAAGCAAATCTTCCATTTATGTAGGAATTATGCACCACACCTTTGTTGACTTTTCATCACGTTAAACATACAAAAACTGCGCCATAATGGAAGTACACGCTGTGGAAAAACACTACTGCAGAGATCTTTTCACATTCACGCTTGCACGCACCAGTTGTAGCATTACAGCTTTCCACATACTGTACAGATCGCAGGATAGCTTTTGAAGGAGATCCAAGAAACTCCAGTAATTGTCCAATAACAGTACAATCTAAATTACAATGTATTAAATGGAATTGAAGTCATTAAAGGGGTACTCCGGGGACCTAAAAAAATGGTACGGTCCCTGCCCTCATACATGATGCAGCGGAGCTGGCCACTGCAGTTCTAGTATGTTTGGATCACTTGTAAATCCGGAAAATAGTAGGCGCGAGTCACCCTTCACGTATGGGACGCTACGCCACAGACCAGTGTAACGCTCCGAGCTGCGGCAGAAAGCAGGCGGCGTGGACCATGCTCTCCTTACCTGCCAGCCCGCGATACCTTTTTGGTCTTCAGTCATAGAAATAGAACAGGGGGTAAGTGGAACAAAGCTTTTACATTTTATATATCACATTTTTCAAACTACAAAATGCAATTTTTTCCCTCAAATTTGGGAGAAAAGTGGGGGGTGCATGGAGTGGGTCACCACTGCAGGACGCAGACAGCTAGGGCGAAAATCACAGGGGTGTGATATTATGGAAGACATGCGAACGCCCACAGGGCAATGTGACGCCTATGGGGCTAGAGCCCTGCACATTTACATAGGGTGCACATAAGTAATAAAACACATTTTTATACATTCACACAATATTAAAAACACAGGGATGGGTAGGAAGGGGTTACTAGCACACACATCACACGGCTACTAGGTTAAAACACAAATGACCTGACAGGTTCCTTTAAGTCCAACTGTTTTCATGTCTGAACCAATGTTGATGTTGACTAGTGTAATAGACAATAGAAAACATATAGAATACATGGAAAGAAATAACAGAATAGCTCTATAGAGGGATAGCTAGGTTGGCAAGCTGTTTATTTCAAAAACATTTTATGTAAAAAAATTACGTGGGGCCCCCCCATTTTTCATATCCAGCACAGAAACAGCAGCAGCTGCAGGCTGCAACCATGAGCTGTCTGCTCTACCGTGGCTGGTTATGAAGAATAAGGGGGATACCACTTTTTTGTTTTATTTATTTAAATAAAAAAAAATGATGGGGTGCACCCTCACCATTTTTTTTTTTTTTTTTTTAAACCAGCCAAGGTACAGCAGACAACTGGGGGCTTATATTATTAAGGTGGGAAGGGCCATCGTTATTTGGCCCTTTCCAGCCTAACAATAGCAGCCCACAGACACCCCAGAAGTGGCGCATCTATAAGAAGTGCCAATTCTGGCGCTGGGCCCGGCTCTTTCCATTGCCCTGGTGCTGTGGCAATCAGAGTAATAAGTTAATAACAGCCCACAGCTGCTACTAGGCCTTATCTTAGTGATAGCAGGCGTCAATGAGACACCCCCCATTACTAATCTGTAAGTGAAAGTAAATTGACACAAACACACAAAAAATCCTTTATTTGAAATAAAAGACAAAAAAGCACCCTCTTTCACCCCTAAACACCCCTCCAGGTCTGACATAATCAACACGAGGTCCCACGACACTTCCAGAACTGCTACTTATCTAATGCCAACAGCCAGCACCAATGAACAAGACTGCCCGCTGTGAGCTCCATGTAGCAACTGAAGTGAGCAGCGCAATAAAGTAGTGATGTCACTCAGGTTGCCCACGGCCACAGCTGGAGTTCTCCACGTGTGACAGCAAATCACCCAAGTGACTGAAGTGAGCCGCTCGATCAGCAAGGCGTCACTCAGGTGATTTGCTGTCACATGTGGAGGCAGTGGCCATGCTGCGGCTAACCTAAGTGACGTCACCTCTGATGTCACTCACTTCAGTTGTGGCCTGAACTTCACAGCGGGCAGTCTTGTTCTATGGTGCTCGCTGTGAGCTTCAGATATGTAGTACTGCTGGAAGAGTCGTGTGACCTCGTGTGGATTACGTCTGACCTGGAGGGTTGTGTTGAGGTTAATAAAGCGGTGAAAGAGGGTACTTTTTTGTCTTTTATTCCAAATAAAGCATTATTTCAAGGTTTGTGTTTATTTCACTTACAAATTAGCGATGGGGGGGTCTCAAGGACTTAGTGGCAGCAATGGGCTGCCATTAACTCCTTATTACCCCAATTGCTACCACATCAGGGCAATCGGTATGAGCCGGGTAAAGTCCCAGGACTGACATCTAATGGGAGTCTACATATCGCATTATTGTGGCCACATGACTGATGTTAGTTGCTCTGAAACCGGCGAATCCATACAGCGTGCAGTACGGGGGATGTGAGGATTCATAAGTCTACAGTCACATATAGACACACAGTGTGCAGACTTGTGGATTCAGACTAGAGAACCCCTTTGTGCCAGGGCTAGAAATCTGGAGGTGTTTTGTTAACACTGGTATTAATGGCAGGCAAACACTATAAAAGGGGGAAAAAAAAAAAAATCTAAAAACACTAGCAAAGATAATTATACTGACCCTACACAGCACCTGGAGATTTTATTACTTTTTAATTGTGCACTTGTGTTACTTGCACGCCTTAAAGGGAACACGTCACCAGGTTATTAAGTATGGCCACCACCTGTAAGCACTGATTAACGGCTTTCTAGAATACTGTACATAGGTCCCCAAGTCTATCTGCGTGACATAAAAAAAACCTAATACTATACTCCCCTGCCGGGCAGTACAGTCTGATGGGAGTCACTGGTCTTGATCCCGCACCTCCTCTTCTTGCGATTGCTGTTGTCCTTCCAGGCTCCGTGTGGATTACGCATCCTACATCATCCACACAGTCTCTTCTATTGTGCTCCTGCACAAGCGGTCTTCTGTCTGCCTTGCTGAGGGCAGAGCAATATAGTATAGTGCGCATGTGGAGGCGCTCACTAGCTTTCCCCTGGAAGTAAAGTACTTTGATCTGCCCTAGCCAGGGCAGAAATACGTCTGTGCGTGAGCGTAATGGGAGAGACTGTGTGGATGATGTAGGATGTGTAATTCCACATGAACAAGATGGAGGACGGCGATCACAAGAAGAGAGGAGGCGCTGGGTCCAGAACAGTGTCGCTTAGGGCGCTCTCACACATCCGGCTTTTCGACCGTTTGATGGATGCGGCGCACGCCAGTACAGTATGATACAGTACAGTGGCAGCGCTGTAACTTCCGGGTCACATGATAGCACGTGACCGGAGCTTGTTACGCGACCATTGTACGGTAGCGCGCCGGATCCGACAAAGTGAAGAAAAGCCGCATGTGTGAAAGCGGCCTTAGTGGTGCGAACCGCCCTGCAGGTGAGAATGTTAAAAGGTCTTTTTTATATTCAGTTATAAAAATTAAAAAAAAAAAAGTGTCTTTTTTACGTTCTGCAAATCAGCTTGGGTACTTATACAGCTTTCTAGAAAGCTGTATATAAAGGCTTAATGGTAGCCGCAGCCTATATGGGCCTAATGACAGGGTCCATCTAACCATGAGTGGTCATTAGACTATTCAAAGATTAATGCAGGGGGAAAAAAACTTTTGGTCAAAGTTATATTTGAAGTTTCCTTGTAATTCCAGTCTGATAGGAGAGGTTACATAATTATAGGTCTCCACATAGCTATTAGTAATGCCTACAGATATAAATACAGCATTGTTAAAAATAAAAAATATAGATTAGTAACCAAGTAAGGTCCTACAAACATGCACTTGCCCTTCGGACTATGCAGGGTTTGCCCCATTGTGTTTGCCCCTAAGTTCAGTGAATCCGTATGGGCTTATGTAACATAAAACGAGATTCAAATGTTTGTGCAGACGGGGCCACTGACTAGAACGACGTAGATGGAGCCACAGTGTGCTCGAGTGCTCAGTCAGGCAGCATTTTCAGTCAGAAAAGCCTAGTTGAGGCAAGCAGTAAGACTCCATGTGATAATCCTACCCTGAAGACCGGAAATCCATTTAGTTTTAGTGTACAGCTGGTTTTCTAGATTACTGGCCAAAATTGATGGGTGAAACCGGACTGTGAAAGTCCAGACCTGCGCGAGTTCAAAAGATACTAGAGTGCCAGGCCCGGAATTCACAGGGAATGCTGGGTAGTGATCCAGCACTTTGGTAATACAAAAAAAAAAATAATAGATATATAATATTAATAATAATAATAATAATAATAATAATAAAGCAAGTGGTGCCATACTTAGACGCTCCGGCGGCCGCTCATCCATCTCCAGGGCTGCTCATTACCTTCATTGCATAGGCACTGCTTTCCCCACCCACAGGCGTCTGTGATTGGTTGAAGTCAGACGAGCCCCCACGCTGAGTGTCTGACACTTCCAATCAGACCTGCTGGTCTATATCAAAGTAAAAATAAATTTTAAGAAATTGGCGTAGGGTCCTCCCATATTATGATACCCAGTACAGATAAAGCCTATGGCTACAGCCCACAGCCGTGCACTTATCGTGGCTGTATATCAAAATAAGAGGAACCGCATTCGTTTTATTATTAATTATTATTATTACAGGTAGAGGGTCGTGGGAACCTTCAGCTCTGCCCACAACTTACCTGAGTGACGTCAACACTGATTGTTAATAAGTCTCTGTCTGAAGTCCGCAGCGGGCGGTCATGTACCATGATCGCCAGCTGTGCCTTCAGTAATGTAGCAGAGCTGGGATCATCATGGGACCACGTGTGGATTATGTCAGACTTGCACGGGTGGTTTTGGGGTTAATAAAGTGGTTTAAAAGAGTGCTTTTTTGTGTCTAATTTCTAATATAGTATTTTATTGGTGTTTGTGTTTATTTCATTTCACTTACAGATTAGTAATGGGACGGGATATCTCAGAGTCTCCCCATCACTAATCTAGGGATTAGTCGCAGCTGTGAGCTGACATTAACTCCTTATTACCCCAATTTCCACCGCACCAGTGCAATTGGGAAGAGCGGGGTAAAGTACTGGGATTGTCGCATCTAATGGATGCAGCAATCTTGGCCGGCTGCAGGCTGCTATTTTTAGGCCGGGGTAGGGGGACCAATAGCAGGGGGTCTCTCTAGCCTGAGAATATTAGCCCACAGCTGCCAGGCATCAAAATCGGGGTGGGGGGGAGGGGACTGCACGCTGTTTTTTTTCATTATTTAAATATAAAAAAAGACACATGCTCATTTTGATATACAGCCAAAACAAGCGCACAGCTGGGGGCTGCAGCCTATAGCAGTATCCTTTAGCTGTGCTGGGATTTATAATATGGGGGACCTAACGCCAAATATTTATTTCTGTACCAGGATAGAAGCACATAGTGACTGTGATTGGAAGCAGTCAGCTGACATGCAGCCACTCAGGGTGGGGGCGCGTCTGATTGCAACAAATCACAGACGCTGGTAGGCAGGGAAAGGAGTGCATATGCAATGAAAGTAATGGGCGGCCCTGGAAGTAAATGAGCGACCTGGAAGCAGTTTCAGCCACGTCGGAGAGTCTGTAAATACAGGGCACTTACTCCTATCCCCCTTACCTCCACAATTTTTAATCACTGGATTCTGGTCCCCATAAACTTATATGGAAAAAAGGCGTGCGGACAAATAACTGGAACCAATACTGGGCCGGAACCAGTGGATTTTTTTCCTAACCCGGTTAGACCTGCCCTTTCCGGTTATATGCAAATCCACCCATCACTACCGGCCACCCTAAAGTCCCATACTGGCTTGTTACCCAGGTAAGGAGCACAGCCTGCTCACGGTGCACTGAAGCTACCTGAATACAGCCAACTTCATTCCCCCGGAGCTTCTCGCAATAGAGCAAAAATGTATCTAGTCTGTGACTTGTATTTTTTTTTTTTATATATATATATTTTTTTTTTCTATTTTTGATTGTCAATTTCTTCACCAATAAAACACTTCTCTCCCTCTAATGGTGTGTAATGAGGCATCATTTTTTGTATAATATATAGTTTTATCTGCTTTTCTTGATACATTTTTACACAGAGGGCATTTCCTTTTTTTGTTGATTTATCATACAGAGATAAAGCTACCTATACTAGCAGTTTAGGAGAGTACATTATGGACTAGAGACAACTATATCGCTGATGTAAATGGCCTGTCAATCATTAGGAGGGCACCACCCACTGGCAAGTCAGGAATCCGCGCTTTGGGGGCCGATGGGTTCCTGAAGTGGCAACTTGATATAACCCCTTAAAGATTTTGTTATGGTTTAATGACTACAATGCCACATTCTTTATTACTAACTTTTACCATTACCCAATATCAAAATGTAAAATGATCAGTCATCACTATGAGGACTGTGAAAATCACATGTCTGCAGGGATCCGGGCGTTACAATGCAACACTTCAACAGGGCAGATGGAAAGTGAGTCAGCCATTCTCAAATCCAACACACAGCTTTAAATTTATCCTACAGTAAGCACACACGTAAGAGCACGGTAGATGGAACAGTACACGCCTACAGACTGACAGGCTAGAAGATGGAAGGGCCATGTAGAAAAGGGCTATAAAGAGGCCTCCTTACAAGCTCAAAAGTGCCCAGTGTAAGCTCGGATTTTCAGCCTACTGCCCCGGAGTATTCTATTTTTGTTATTTTTAACTCCGACCCATGGTCCAGACATATGGGCTTATTTATTTAGTGCTGTTATTATCTTTACAAGGGACTGGGATTCCACAAAGCAATAACGCAGAACAGGCAGCCCAGAGAATCGGGGGGGGGGGGGGGGGGTTACACTTTTGTATGCTATGAACGGCAATATTCTTATTGGATTCTTGGTGAGACAGCTGCCAGTAATCAGTTGCAGCCTTCACATTGCTTCGGAGGGGAAGAAGACCGCTTGGAATGGATGTGGAGCCTGCATCAGAACATCACACCATCGCTTCCAGATGATGAAGCCCAGAGACCAGCAGGGCACACAGTACTGAGGGCAGAATGGTGCCATCAGTCAAGGAGGAGAGCACAGCGGTTTTCTTTTTAATTACCCTCCTTTATGAACAACTTTTGAAGAAGGGAAAGACCGCCTTCAACCTATGCCGCGCTATCCTTTAGGCCTCACTCACAAGCCGTTTTTTTGGCGAACAAGTGCTATCCTCACAGTCATTGCCCCCGTATGTACTATACAGTGCAAACTGTTACTAAAGGGTAACGGTAACTATGTCCGAGATATATGTAGGACATGAAAATACGACCGCGGGTGAAATAAGTAAATATATTATTATTATTATAAATAATAGCGAGTTTAAGTGCCGGCCTGTAAAAAGGTGTCACGCAAGAAACATCTCATGATAGGTTAACCTAGTGAGCCGCCTCAACACCTTCGCAATCTTATTGTTGCAAAACATACTGATGGCATTGGTTACAGAAGAATTTCTAAACTACTGAAGGTTCCACTGAGCACTACTGGGGCCTTAATCTGAACTTGGAAATAGCATAATTTCACCATAAACTGGCCACAACAAGGTGTTCCCAGGAAGATTTCAGACAGAAGAGTGAAAAGAATTATCAGTGTTGTCCAAGTGCCGAGGACCACCTGAGGAGAGCTACAGAAAGAATTCTAATCAGCAGGTACAATTGTTTCACAGAATATAATACACTTAATCTCCATGGCCTGTATGCACACTCAGCATGCAAGACTCCATTGCGGAACAAAAAAAAAATGACATTTTTGTGTACTCACCGTAAAATGTCTTCCTTGGAGCCTTTCATTGGGGGAAACAGACAGTGACAGTGGGTATTATGGTGTCTCCAGGGGAGGCGTGACACTAAAATTGCAAAAGTGTTAGCTCCTCCCCCCACAGCATATACCCCAGCTAGGCAGGAAACTAGCTCAGTTTGGTGTAAAAGCAGTAGGAGAAGGACAACCAAAACCACAAGGGTGGGAGCTGTGTCTCCCAATGAAAGGCTCCAAGGAAGACATTTTACGGTGAGTACACAAAAATGTCATTTCCTTTCTCGCCTTTTCATTGGGGGACACAGACAGTGGGACGTCCCAAAGCAGTCCTTGGGTGGGAACTGAACTATTAACAGTGTATAACATCAGACTAAGCTGACTAACGACTGCAACTGCAGTGAACACATATCAAAAACACTGTCAAAAACGGAGCAGTGGCCACTTATAAATGGGCCACTGCCGCACTTGTCTTCCAAGAGCAGCATCCGCGGAGGCATGCGTATGCACTCTGTAGAATCTTGTAAACGTGTGCACACTGGACCAGGTAGCGGCCTTGCAAAGTTGGGCCGCCGAAGCCTGATGGCGGATAGCCCAGGAGGCACCAACTGCTTGTGTAGAGTGGGCCGCACAGATTGAGGAGGAACAGAACCTCGTGTTTTGTAAGCCTCACAGATGGCAGTCCTGATCCATCGAGAAATCGTGGATTTAGAAGCCGGATTGCCCTTTTTGTGTCCTTGTGAGAGGACGAAGAGGGCATCGGACTTGCGCAACGGCGCTGTTCTGGAGATGTAGATCCACAGAGCCCTGACGAGATCTAGAGTATAAAAAGGGTGAGATACAGTGGACTGATATTCATTATATATAGTAGAAATCATCAATCTAATCATCAGATAGGACTACGTGTGAGGGCAAATCGCATGAACATGTGAACAAGAAAGGAGAAAAGGCGATCATAGAAGCCCAGACACACAATAAGATATAATTCATTTTTTATTAGTATAAACAATCTTTAGTGCAGGCAGTGGTAAGGACCAACATAATATGCATGACATTCATATATGCTCTAGACAAGGTAATGTCACAAATATATTACATTTCATAAACATCATATTTATCTGTAATTTAGTATCCATAATTCCAATTACTCTCACTCATAAAAATATATATCGAGGAAAATAGATTATCCACCATACAATATGTGAGCTAAATTGATGTAAATAAGGCCACATGGCTGGATAACAATCCTATCAAAGCGGATCTTAGCTAGTTAGATAAATACCGCCAATGTATATATAGAGGTCAAGCAACAATTGTTATATATCAGAAATAATTATATATACACCTCTTAAAGTGGTCAGTCCTAATAGTTGTATAGCACCACCGGCTCAAATAAGCCCAACCCTATCACAGTCAGGACTGAATATACCACAAGTTTTTATATATATCACCTCCAATATACACAGTGGTGGTAATCATCACCCACAAAATGACGTAGATTGCAAACTGAATCAGGCTTGCAATCATATATATTGCGGTATAGATACCATCTATCTGTACCTACTAGCTATCACCATTAGATGTCACTGCAGCCATAAAACATATATATATAAATATATATGTATCACATTATACTGATCACCTGAGATCATCATCAAGCTGTTAAATTAGCCAGGTGGCTAGCCATGTCTCAACATACCCACACCAGAGACAGGCAACAAACAGTGTAACCAGACATAGGGAGCATTAGAAAAGAGACATTACCAGTCAGGAGCATAGACGTCCGACACGTGTTTCGATAGACTCTTCGCCCCCTGACGAAGAGTCTATCGAAACACGTGTCGGACGTCTATGCTCCTGACTGGTAATGTCTCTTTTCTAATGCTCCCTATGTCTGGTTACACTGTTTGTTGCCTGTCTCTGGTGTGGGTATGTTGAGACATGGCTAGCCACCTGGCTAATTTAACAGCTTGATGATGATCTCAGGTGATCAGTATAATGTGATACATATATATTTATATATATATGTTTTATGGCTGCAGTGACATCTAATGGTGATAGCTAGTAGGTACAGATAGATGGTATCTATACCGCAATATATATGATTGCAAGCCTGATTCAGTTTGCAATCTACGTCATTTTGTGGGTGATGATTACCACCACTGTGTATATTGGAGGTGATATATATAAAAACTTGTGGTATATTCAGTCCTGACTGTGATAGGGTTGGGCTTATTTGAGCCGGTGGTGCTATACAACTATTAGGACTGACCACTTTAAGAGGTGTATATATAATTATTTCTGATATATAACAATTGTTGCTTGACCTCTATATATACATTGGCGGTATTTATCTAACTAGCTAAGATCCGCTTTGATAGGATTGTTATCAGCCATGTGGCCTTATTTACATCAATTTAGCTCACATATTGTATGGTGGATAACCTATTTTCCTCGATATATATTTTTATGAGTGAGAGTAATTGGAATTATGGATACTAAATTACAGATATATATGATGTTTATGAAATGTAATATATTTGTGACATTACCTTGTCTAGAGCATATATGAATGTCATGCATATTATGTTGGTCCTTACCACTGCCTGCACTAAAGATTGTTTATACTAATAAAAAATGAATTATATCTTATTGTGTGTCTGGGCTTCTATGATCGCCTTTTCTCCTTTCTTGAGATCTAGAGTATGAAGGGCTTTTTCAAAAGAGTGGACCGGGACCGAGCAGAATGACGGCAACACAATGTCCTTGTTTAAGTGGAAAGAAGATACGACCTTCGGAAGTAAAGCGGGGGGAAGGCCGAAAGACCACCTTATGATCTAAAATCAGGTAAGGTGAGCGACAGGAAAGGGCCGCCAGTTCGGACACTCGTCTGATAGAGGTAATAACGACTAAAAAGGCAACTTTCCAACACAGTCGTTGAAGAGAGATTTCTCTCAGAGGTTCGAAGGGAGGAAGCTGAAGAGCTCCGAGAACCAGATTCAGATCCCAGGGATCTAAGGTAGGGACCTAAGGGCGAGAAGCCAGCCGCTTCTGGAAAAATAACCATGGTATGAACTACCTTAGAAGAAAGACCTGATTTTTCTAGAATCAAGGATTCAATCAACACGCCGTCAAATACAGCTGTGCTGTATTCTGGTGGAATATTGGACCTTGTGACAGAAGATCCGGGTGGTCGGGGAGACGCCAGGGAGTGTCGCCGAGCAGTTGGAGAAGCTCCGGGTACCAGGCTCTCCTGGGCCAGTCCGGGGCCACGAGGATCACCGGGATTCTCTCCACTTTGATTTTCTTGATTACTCTCGGAATGAGAGGAAACGGAGGGAAAATGTAGGGTAGGCGGAACTGCGCCCACGGAAAGACTAGAGCGTCGGAGCCGAGTGCTAGCGGGTCTCTCGACCGGGATATGAAGGGATGTATTTTGGCATTCATCCGAGAAGCCATGAGGTCCAAATCTGGGAGTCCCCAACGAAGAGTGATCTGATGGAACACTTCGTCGTGGAGGGACCATTCCCCTGCCGCTAGACCTTGCCTGCTGAGAAAGTCTGCGGCCCAGTTGTCTACCCCCGGAAAATGGACAGCTGAAATAATGAGAATGTGCATCTCTACCCAAAGAAGAATCCTGGATACTTCTTTCATCGCTGCCCTGCTGCGAGTTCCTCCCTGACAGTTGATGTAAGCCACGGCCGTGGCATTGTCTGACTGGATCCGAACAAGGAGGCCCAATAGCAAGGGTTGAAAATTCTGAAGGACCAAAAATATGGCTCTGATCTCCAGAACATTGATGTGCAGGGAGTGCTCGGAAGGAGACGAGCGTCCGTGAATAGTGTGGTGGAGAAACACCGCCCCCCAGCCTATCAGGCTGGCATCCGTCGTGACTACTTGCCAGTGGACCGGGCGGAAGGACTTCCCTTGAGATAGGGATGAGGCTTGAGTCCACCAGACGTGGGAGCTGAGCGCAGACCGAGATAGGCGGACTGACCGGTCTAGCGAAGCTGGATTCTTGTCCCAGGAGGATAGAAGATCCAGTTGTAGAGGGCGCAGATGGAATTGGGCAAAGGACACGGCTTCTATGACCGCCACCATCTTGCCTAACACTCTCATTCCATTCCGAAGAGATGTGTGACGGCGAGAGCGGAAGGATTGGGCGGCCCGGATCAGGGAAAACCTCTTGTCCTCTGGAAGAAAAACCCGAGACTGAGCCGTGTCTATCAGCATACCGAAAAAGGTGATGCGCTGATGAGGAATGAGGGATGACTTGTTGAAGTTGATAAGCCACCCTAGCCTTGACAGTGTGTCTAGGCAAATCTGCACGTTTTCTGAGCAAACTTGAGGAGAGCTCCCTTTGACAAGAAGGTCGTCCAAATAGGGAATGACCAGGATGTCTCTGGGGTGTAAAATGGACATGACGGCCGCCATGACCTTTGTGAAGACCCGAGGCGCAGTGGCCAGCCCAAAGGGGAGGGCCCTGAATTGGAAATGACTGTCCTACGGCAAAGCGAAGGAACCGTTGATGAGACACACATATGGGAACGTGTAAATAAGCATCTTGAACATCTATGGAAGCTAGGAATTCTCCAGGTTCCATGGCGGCTAGCACTACTCTCAATGATTCCATTCAGAAAGTTCGAATCCGTACGAATTTGTTCAGCCGTTTGAGGTACAAGATAGGGCGGACAGAGCCATCTGTTTTGGGAACGACAAAAAGGTTTGAATAGAAACCTTTGCCGCGCTGTTCCAGGGGCACTGGAATGATAACATTTGCTTTCAGTAAAGAGGCTATGGCCTGAAATAAGGCCTGGCTTTGCATTTTGGACTTTGGAAGACGAGAACGCAGAAACCTGTTGACCGGCAGGGAATGGAAATCGATCTTGTAACCTGAGGTGACGATTTCTCAAACCCAAGCATCGTGAGGGACATACTAAAAAGAATGATGAAAAGGAATAAATAAAAAGAATGAGGGTAATAACTTATTAGGTGTATATTATGTAGATGTATAAAAGGTTTCTTTGGCAAGTTATACATGGAATGAACATTATATATGAGCATTATAGGTGTGGAATGATCATAAAATATCTGTAGATAATAGGAGAATGAATGCATATGGCATATAACCAGGTGTATATTACGTTACCTGAGCATTATAGGTGTGGAATGATCATGAAATATCTGTAGATAATAGGAGAATGAACGCATATGCCATATAACCAGGTGTATATTATGTTACCTGAGCATTATAGGTGTGGAATGATCATGAAATGTCTGTAGATAATAGGAGAATGAACGCATATGCCATATAACCAGGTGTATATTACGTTACCTGAGCATTATAGGTGTGGAATGATCATGAAATATCTGTAGATAATAGGAGAATGAACACATATGGCATATAACCAGGTGTATATTACGTTACCTGAGCATTATAGGTGTGGAATGATCATGAAATATCTGTAGATAATAGGAGAATGAATGCATATGGCATATAACCAGGTGTATATTACGTTACCTGAGCATTATAGGTGTGGAATGATCATGAAATATCTGTAGATAATAGGAGAATGAACGCATATGGCATATAACCAGGTGTATATTATGTTACCTGAGCATTATAGGTGTGGAATGATCATGAAATGTCTGTAGATAATAGGAGAATGAACGCATATGCCATATAACCAGGTGTATATTACGTTACCTGAGCATTATAGGTGTGGAATGATCATAAAATATCTGTAGATAATAGGAGAATGAATGCATATGGCATATAACCAGGTGTATATTACGTTACCTGAGCATTATAGGTGTGGAATGATCATGAAATATCTGTAGATAATAGGAGAATGAACGCATATGCCATATAACCAGGTGTATATTATGTTACCTGAGCATTATAGGTGTGGAATGATCATGAAATGTCTGTAGATAATAGGAGAATGAACGCATATGCCATATAACCAGGTGTATATTACGTTACCTGAGCATTATAGGTGTGGAATGATCATGAAATATCTGTAGATAATAGGAGAATGAACACATATGGCATATAACCAGGTGTATATTACGTTACCTGAGCATTATAGGTGTGGAATGATCATGAAATATCTGTAGATAATAGGAGAATGAACGCATATGGCATATAACCAGGTGTATATTACGTTACCTGAGCATTATAGGTGTGGAATGATCATGAAATATCTGTAGATAATAGGAGAATGAACGCATATGGCATATAACCAGGTGTATATTATGTTACCTGAGCATTATAGGTGTGGAATGATCATGAAATGTCTGTAGATAATAGGAGAATGAACGCATATGCCATATAACCAGGTGTATATTACGTTACCTGAGCATTATAGGTGTGGAATGATCATAAAATATCTGTAGATAATAGGAGAATGAACACATATGGCATATAACCAGGTGTATATTACGTTACCTGAGCATTATAGGTGTGGAATGATCATGAAATATCTGTAGATAATAGGAGAATGAACGCATATGCCATATAACCAGGTGTATATTACGTTACCTGAGCATTATAGGTGTGGAATGATCATGAAATATCTGTAGATAATAGGAGAATGAACACATATGGCATATAACCAGGTGTATATTACGTTACCTGAGCATTATAGGTGTGGAATGATCATGAAATATCTGTAGATAATAGGAGAATGAACGCATATGGCATATAACCAGGTGTATATTATGTTACCTGAGCATTATAGGTGTGGAATGATCATGAAATGTCTGTAGATAATAGGAGAATGAACGCATATGCCATATAACCAGGTGTATATTACGTTACCTGAGCATTATAGGTGTGGAATGATCATAAAATATCTGTAGATAATAGGAGAATGAACACATATCCCATATAACCAGGTGTATATTACGTTACCTGAGCATTATAGGTGTGGAATGATCATGAAATATCTGTAGATAATAGGAGAATGAACGCATATGCCATATAACCAGGTGTATATTACGTTACCTGAGCATTATAGGTGTGGAATGATCATGAAATATCTGTAGATAATAGGAGAATGAACACATATGGCATATAACCAGGTGTATATTACGTTACCTGAGCATTATAGGTGTGGAATGATCATGAAATATCTGTAGATAATAGGAGAATGAATGCATATGGCATATAACCAGGTGTATATTACGTTACCTGAGCATTATAGGTGTGGAATGATCATGAAATATCTGTAGATAATAGGAGAATGAACGCATATGGCATATAACCAGGTGTATATTATGTTACCTGAGCATTATAGGTGTGGAATGATCATGAAATGTCTGTAGATAATAGGAGAATGAACGCATATGCCATATAACCAGGTGTATATTACGTTACCTGAGCATTATAGGTGTGGAATGATCATAAAATATCTGTAGATAATAGGAGAATGAACACATATGGCATATAACCAGGTGTATATTACGTTACCTGAGCATTATAGGTGTGGAATGATTATGAAATATCTGTAGATAATAGGAGAATGAACGCATATGGCATATAACCAGGTGTATATTATGTTACCTGAGCATTATAGGTGTGGAATGATCATAAAATATCTGTAGATAATAGGAGAATGAACGCATATGCCATATAACCAGGTGTATATTATGTTACCTGAGCATTATAGGTGTGGAATGATCATGAAATGTCTGTAGATAATAGGAGAATGAACGCATATGCCATATAACCAGGTGTATATTACGTTACCTGAGCATTATAGGTGTGGAATGATCATGAAATATCTGTAGATAATAGGAGAATGAACACATATGGCATATAACCAGGTGTATATTACGTTACCTGAGCATTATAGGTGTGGAATGATCATGAAATATCTGTAGATAATAGGAGAATGAACGCATATGGCATATAACCAGGTGTATATTATGTTACCTGAGCATTATAGGTGTGGAATGATCATGAAATGTCTGTAGATAATAGGAGAATGAACGCATATGCCATATAACCAGGTGTATATTACGTTACCTGAGCATTATAGGTGTGGAATGATCATAAAATATCTGTAGATAATAGGAGAATGAACACATATGGCATATAACCAGGTGTATATTACGTTACCTGAGCATTATAGGTGTGGAATGATCATGAAATATCTGTAGATAATAGGAGAATGAACGCATATGCCATATAACCAGGTGTATATTACGTTACCTGAGCATTATAGGTGTGGAATGATCATGAAATATCTGTAGATAATAGGAGAATGAACACATATGGCATATAACCAGGTGTATATTACGTTACCTGAGCATTATAGGTGTGGAATGATCATGAAATATCTGTAGATAATAGGAGAATGAACGCATATGGCATATAACCAGGTGTATATTATGTTACCTGAGCATTATAGGTGTGGAATGATCATGAAATGTCTGTAGATAATAGGAGAATGAACGCATATGCCATATAACCAGGTGTATATTACGTTACCTGAGCATTATAGGTGTGGAATGATCATGAAATATCTGTAGATAATAGGAGAATGAACACATATGGCATATAACCAGGTGTATATTACGTTACCTGAGCATTATAGGTGTGGAATGATTATGAAATATCTGTAGATAATAGGAGAATGAACACATATGGCATATAACCAGGTGTATATTATGTTACCTGAGCATTATAGGTGTGGAATGATCATGAAATATCTGTAGATAATAGGAGAATGAACGCATATGCCATATAACCAGGTGTATATTACGTTACCTGAGCATTATAGGTGTGGAATGATCATGAAATATCTGTAGATAATAGGAGAATGAACGCATATGCCATATAACCAGGTGTATATTACGTTACCTGAGCATTATAGGTGTGGAATGATCATGAAATATCTGTAGATAATAGGAGAATGAACACATATGGCATATAACCAGGTGTATATTACGTTACCTGAGCATTATAGGTGTGGAATGATCATGAAATATCTGTAGATAATAGGAGAATGAACGCATATGCCATATAACCAGGTGTGTATTACGTTACCTGAGCATTATAGGTGTGGAATGATCATGAAATATCTGTAGATAATAGGAGAATGAACGCATATGGCTTATAACCAGGTGTATATTATGTTACCTGAGCATTATAGGTGTGGAATGATCATGAAATATCTGTAGATAATAGGAGAATGAACGCATGTGGCATATAACCATTTGTATATTACGTTACCTGAGCATTATAGGTGTGGAATGATCAGGAAATATCTGTAGATAATAGGAGAATGAACGCATATGGCATATAACCAGGTGTATATTACGTTACCTGAGCATTATAGGTTTTTTACCGCGGGTGCGGTAATCTTTCAGACCCTGTGGAATTTTCTTAAAAAAATTACGTTTTCCAGTGCGCACAGGGCCTAAGGCTGACAGTTTGCAGCTCTTGATCTTCCCAGTTGCGGGAGCAGGCTGCTGTTTTAACAACCGGCTCCATCGAACTGAGGGGAACCGGGCGAGTCCCAGCCCTGGCCACGGGATGCGACAAATGGCGAAAAGAGTCCAATTCTCTTGTTTTACACTGCTTAAATAAAAGTATACATGTTTGTTATCTAAAAACTGGTTCTTACCTGAGGCATCATACTGCCATGTCAGTTTTACCATGTAGTGAACATGGTTAATAAAACACCCAAAGTCAATTGTGAAATTGCACTTGTGTTTGCAATTTCATTGCACTTGGATTTTCTACCCCATTTTCCTGTATAGTATATGGTAAAATGAATCATTTCATTAAAAAAGTACAACTTATCCCACAAAAAAAGAAGCCTATAATGCTCAGGTAACGTAATATACACCTGGTTATATGCCATACGTGTTTATTCTCCTATTATCTACAGATATTTCATGATCATTCCACACCTATAATGCTCAGGTAACGTAATATACACCTGGTTATATGCCATACATGTTCATTCACCTATTATCTACAGATATTTCATGATCATTCCACACCTATAATGCTCAGGTAACGTAATATACACCTGGTTATATGCCATATGCGTTCATTCTCCTATTATCAACAGATATTTCATGATCATTGCACGCCTATAATGCTCAGGTAATGTAATATACACCTGGTTATATGCCACATGCGTTCATTCTTCTATTATCTACTGATATTTCATGATCATTCCACACCTATAATGCTCAGGTAACGTAATATACACCTGGTTATATGCCATATGCGTTTATTCTTCTGTAATCTACAGATATTTCCTGATCATTCCACACCTATAATGCTCAGGTAACGTAATATACACCTGGTTATATGCCATATGCGTTCATTCTCCTATTATCTACAGATATTTCATGATCATTCCACACCTATAATGCTCAGGTAACGTAATATACACCTGGTTATATGCCATATGCGTTCATTTTCCTATTATCTACAGATATTTCATGATCATTCCACATCTATAATGCTCAGGTAACGTAATATACACCTGGTTATATGCCATATGTGTTCATTCTCCTATTATCTACAGATATTTCATGATCATTCCACACCTATAATGCTCAGGTAACGTAATATACACCTGGTTATATGGCATATGCGTTCATTCTCCTATTATCTACAGATATTTCATGATCATTCCACACCTATAATGCTCAGGTAACATAATATACACCTGGTTATATGCCATATGCGTTCATTCTCCTGTAATCTACAGATATTTCATGATCATTCCACACCTATAATGCTCAGGTAACGTAATATACACCTGGTTATATGCCATATGCGTTCATTCTCCTATTATCTACAGATATTTCATGATCATTCCACACCTATAATGCTCAGGTAACGTAATATACACCTGGTTATATGCCATATGCGTTCATTTTCCTATTATCTACAGATATTTCATGATCATTCCACACCTATAACTCTCAGGTAACGTAATATACACCTGGTTATATGCCATATGTGTTCATTCTCCTATTATCTACAGATATTTCCTGATCATTCCACACCTATAATGCTCAGGTAACATAATATACACCTGGTTATATGCCATATGCGTTCATTCTCCTATTATCTACAGATATTTCATGATCATTCCACACCTATAATGCTCAGGTAACGTAATATACACCTGGTTATATGGCATATGCGTTCATTCTCCTATTATCTACAGATATTTCATGATCATTCCACACCTATAATGCTCAGGTAACGTAATATACACCTGGTTATATGGCATATGCGTTCATTCTCCTATTATCTACAGATATTTCATGATCATTCCACACCTATAATGCTCAGGTAACGTAATATACACCTGGTTATATGGCATATGCGTTCATTCTCCTATTATCTACAGATATTTCATGATCATTCCACACCTATAACGCTCAGGTAACGTAATATACACCTGGTTATATGCCATATGTGTTCATTCTCCTATTATCTACAGATATTTCATGATCATTCCACACCTATAATGCTCAGGTAACATAATATACACCTGGTTATATGCCATATGCGTTTATTCTTCTGTAATCTACAGATATTTCATGATCATTCCACACCTATAATGCTCAGGTAACGTAATATACACCTGGTTATATGCCATATGCGTTCATTCTCCTATTATCTACAGATATTTCATGATCATTCCACACCTATAACTCTCAGGTAACGTAATATACACCTGGTTATATGCCATATGTGTTCATTCTCCTATTATCTACAGATATTTCATGATCATTCCACACCTATAATGCTCAGGTAACGTAATATACACCTGGTTATATGCCATATGAGTTCATTCTCCTATTATCTACAGATATTTCATGATCATTCCACACCTATAACTCTCAGGTAACGTAATATACACCTGGTTATATGCCATATGTGTTCATTCTCCTATTATCTACAGATATTTCATGATCATTCCACACCTATAACTCTCAGGTAACGTAATATACACCTGGTTATATGCCATATGTGTTCATTCTCCTATTATCTACACATATTTCATGATCATTCCACACCTATAATGCTCAGGTAACGTAATATACACCTGGTTATATGCCATATGCGTTTATTCTTCTGTAATCTACAGATATTTCATGATCATTCCACACCTATAATGCTCAGGTAACGTAATATACACCTGGTTATATGCCATATGCGTTCATTCTCCTATTATCTACAGATATTTCATAATCATTCCACACCTATAATGCTCAGGTAACGTAATATACACCTGGTTATATGCCATATGCGTTTATTCTTCTGTAATCTACAGATATTTCATGATCATTCCACACCTATAATGCTCAGGTAACATAATATACACCTGGTTATATGCCATATGCGTTTATTCTTCTGTAATCTACAGATATTTCATGATCATTGCACACCTATAATGCTCAGGTAACGTAATATACACCTGGTTATATGCCATATGTGTTCATTCTCCTATTATCTACAGATATTTCATGATCATTCCACACCTATAACTCTCAGGTAACGTAATATACACCTGGTTATATGCCATATGTGTTCATTCTCCTATTATCTACAGATATTTCATGATCATTCCACACCTATAATGCTCAGGTAACATAATATACACCTGGTTATATGCCATATGCGTTCATTCTCCTATTATCTACAGATATTTCATGATCATTCCACACCTATAATGCTCAGGTAACATAATATACACCTGGTTATATGCCATATGTGTTCATTCTCCTATTATCTACAGATATTTCATGATCATTCCACACCTATAATGCTCAGGTAACGTAATATACACCTGGTTATATGCCATATGTGTTCATTCTCCTATTATCTACAGATATTTCATGATCATTCCACACCTATAATGCTCAGGTAACATAATATACACCTGGTTATATGCCATATGTGTTCATTCTCCTATTATCTACAGATATTTCATGATCATTCCACACCTATAATGCTCAGGTAACGTAATATACACCTGGTTATATGCCATATGCATTCATTCTCCTATTATCTACAGATATTTCATGATCATTCCACACCTATAATGCTCAGGTAACGTAATATACACCTGGTTATATGCCATATGTGTTCATTCTCCTATTATCTACAGATATTTCATGATCATTCCACACCTATAATGCTCAGGTAACATAATATACACCTGGTTATATGCCATATGTGTTCATTCTCCTATTATCTACAGATATTTCATGATCATTCCACACCTATAATGCTCAGGTAACATAATATCCACCTGGTTATATGCCATATGCGTTCATTCTCCTATTATCTACAGATATTTCATGATCATTCCACACCTATAATGCTCAGGTAACGTAATATACACCTGGTTATATGGCATATGCGTTCATTCTCCTATTATCTACAGATATTTCATGATCATTCCACACCTATAATGCTCAGGTAACATAATATACACCTGGTTATATGGCATATGCGTTCATTCTCTTATTATCTACAGATATTTCATGATCATTCCACACCTATAATGCTCAGGTAACGTAATATACACCTGGTTATATGCCATATGCGTTCATTCTCCTATTATCTACAGATATTTCATGATCATTCCACACCTATAATGCTCAGGTAACGTAATATACACCTGGTTATATGCCATATGCGTTCATTCTCCTATTATCTACAGATATTTCATGATCATTCCACACCTATAATGCTCAGGTAACGTAATATACACCTGGTTATATGGGATATGTGTTTATTCTATTATTATCTACAGATATTTCATGTTCATTCCATGTATAACTTGCCCAAGAAACCTTTTATACATCTACATAATATACACCTAATAAGTTATTATCTTCATTCTTTTTATTTATTCCTTTTCATCATTCTTTTTAGTATGTCCCGCATCGTGAGTGTGGTCTAGCCAGATATCCCGAAAAAGCAGAAGCCGCCCTCCAACAGGAGTCGGATCTGAGGGATACCTGGCGTCATGCTGAGGGGGCCTGTACAGAGCGAGGTCCTTTGGGTTTAGGTTGCTTGGAGTGGGAACGCCAAGAAGAGCCCCTTGAGGGACCGGATCCTCGATCTGAGCGTTGGGACGATCCTTGGGCTGATGGTTTTTGGAGGGCAGGCCAAAAGGACTGCCTGCGCCAAGGAGATTTTTTAAAATTGCTGAATACAGGCCACTTTTGAGGTAGAATGATACTTTTACCACCCGTCGTCTCAGATATGAGTTTGTTCAGGGATTCTCCAAACAGACGCAGGCCATGAAAGGGGAGTGTGGACAGGGATTTCTTGGAGGCACTTTCCGCATTCCATATTTTTAGCCAAAGGACTCTGCGGGCAAAGACAGCATTGGACGCCAATAGGGCTGACAAACTAGCTGCATCTAGGGAGCCGTGAAGAAAATAATTAATTACAGGCTAGAGAGAACAAATCAAGGATCTCAAAAGCCGCCGGGGGAATATTACAAGAGCGAAGCATCCTGCGTAGGTTCTTGATCCACACACCAATAGCTCTCGCGACCCATGTTAAGGCAAACAGGGGGCGAAGAGAGGAGCCTGAAGCCTGGAAATAGACTTGACCGCCGCATCAACTGCGTGGTCGGACAAGTCCTTGAGAGACGCGTTGTCTGAAACAGACATGACCGTGTGTTTAGCCAGTCTGTATACTGGCGGATCCATAACGGGGGGTACTGACCAGGGCTTAACCATTTCAGAGGGAAAGGGATAAGCGAATGAAGAGAAGGGTTTTTTATTAAACCTTCTATCAGGGTGATCCCACCGTTTAGATATAATTTGCCGAAAAACCAGATCCTGAGCAAAGGATTTAGGAGGCTTCTTGGGCCGCTTGATTGCCGACTGGGAAGTCGGGACAGGAGGCTGATCAGAGATCGACAGAGAGTGATTGACAGCCGAAATTAGTGTGTCTTCTATATGCCTAGACTCAGAAAGGACATCTGAATCAGAGTCAGAGTCAGAGTCTTGAGAATCGTGACTACTAAAGGTCACGGAACCTCGGTCAGACCGACTATCGTCCGAGTCGGATGAGGCGTAGAGGTCGCAATGGCGCCTTTTGAAAACAGCCTTTTTACGTTCTGGGGAAGAAGGACCAGACGAAGCAGGCGGGCTCCTCTGAGGGAGCTGAGCCGGGGGAAGGCTGCCTGAGGTTTGGGATATCTGAGTGACAAGGTCATCTAACCTTTTAGACATTAGAAGAGCCCATGCAGGCATTAAGTCATCAGACGGGGGTGCTGCCTGGCCGGTGGCCGGGGCAGAATCCAAAACCTGCGCGGCCTCCTGGTCCGGCAACTGGGTCTGTTGTAACACGGTAGAAGGGGCATCGCAGCCCGGCATAGTGGATAGCTTCGGCCATTAGAAACGAGCGTCCACAAGTGGTACAGGCATAGTGCAGGTCCGTAGAGGACGCCTGGGAAGGTTTATCACCCTTGCAGTTACGCATGTCAGCAACAGAGTCCTACAGCCCTATAGGGGTAGAGTTATATGAGTGAGGAGCCACTAGCAGTATTATAAAGTGACTGCTATGCACAGCCGGTATATACCGTAGCAAAATGGCATATACTGTCAAACAGTCGGCATATACCTGCAGGCAGAGCCAGTATATACCGCTAATAGCTGATATACACCGCTAGCCAGCAGGCACACACCGCTAGAGAGACAGCGATATACCGCTGAACAGAGCGGTATATAGTGCTGCAGAAGTGCAGAGCCAAGGAGGCGATCTCACCTGTGTCTGCTCCCCACGTGGAAAATGGCGTCCAGCGTTCCTGGCAGCATGGAGGAGAGAGATGGCCCCCGGAGGCTGATTGGTCTCAGGGCTGGGACTAAGTGTGACGGCCAATCGGAAAGGAGCTGCCCCTGAGTGAGGGAGCGGCTTCCAGAGCAGTGAGAGGGGGCGTTGCTAGAATGCAGGCCAAAGCCGGGGGCTAAATTAATGAGGCTCCCCGGGATCACGGCCTGCATCACCCCACCGGCGCCTTTCCAGGCGGCGGTTTGGATGCAGGGGACAGAGGACTCGTCGTCTCCCTACCTGCTCCTGGCTCCGTCTGAAGACGCGTCGGTGATGGATGCGGGGATCTCAGGGACGCATCTTCGGCTCAAGGCTGAAGCACATTCTCGGCTCTGCTCAGCCCTCTGGAGCTACCTTGGTGTGAGGTGCTTCCAGGGAGCCTGTAGGCGTACGCAGACCCGACCACTTGGGCGCGAAGGAAGACTGACAGCTTGTGCATGCCAGGTTTCCTCTGCCCGTACACGGGGGGAACGGGGGTGGCAAGGCACCCTGGGTTTGCCCCATATCAAAAATAGAATGAATAAGAAAACAAAACAAGCTGGCCTGAGGCACCTCTGGTGGAGCTCAGTCCAGACATATCACTCTCCCTGCTGACACTAGAAAAAACTGAGCTAGTTTCCTGCCTAGCTAGGGTATATGCTGTGGGAGGAGGAGCTAACACTTTTTCAGTCTAGTGTCACGCCTCCCCTGGAGACACCATAATACCCACTCTCACTGTCTGTGTCCCCCAATGAAAAGGCGAGAAAGGAAGTATAGAATATTCAAGTGGGTTGACAGTTCACTCAACATTTAGACAATAATGTGAAATACTGAGGGAATATACGCTGGTCAGATAACCCCAACATTAACCTCTTTGGAAGCCTGTTTTTCAGCATATGGCACTTGAAACTTCATATAATTGAAGGAAGGATGAATGGACAAACGTATTGAGATATTCTTGATATATATCGGCTACCATCTACCAGGATGATGAAGATGAAGCAAGAGTGGACATTTCACCAAGACAATAATCCAAAACACAGCCAAGAAAACTCTCAATTGATTTCAGAGAAACAAAGTTAGGCTATGTGCGCACTTACCGGATTTTGCCGCGGATTTGCTGCATGTTTCGCTTCAGAAAATGTTCATAACATCTCTGCAGTGAATCACCAGCAAATCCTATGGAGAAAAAAAATCCTGTGCGCACTGGGCGGAATTTGACAGCCGCATGTTTTGCTGCGGGAATCCCGCAGCAAAAACAAGTGCATGTCACTTCTTTTCCGCACATCGCTGCGGGATTTCACTCCATTGACTCCAATGTATCATGAAATCCCGCAGGGAATAACGCAGGCAGCAAATTCTGTGCGGTTCACTGCGTTTTCCTGCGTTATTCCCTGCGGTATTTCGCGGTTTACCTCCGGTAATGTGCATCGCTTGTCTGCGGTTTTGCAGGGAAGTGATGTCATTACAGGAAGAGGAAGCCGTGCAGAGTAAACACACACAGATCACAGGTACAGACACACACAGACATCACAGACACATAGAACACACAGACACAGACACATAGAACACACATAGAAAGAAAACGGAAATATAGAAAAAAAAGAACGTGGGCTCCGCTGCATATTTACCTTCCAGCTGAGGTAAGCACACAGCGGCGGCCCGGTATTCTCAGGCTGGGGAGGGAGAGGGGCAGGGTTAATGTCCCCCGCCTCACTCCCCCTCCGGCAGCCGAGAATATCAGCCGCAGCTGCCCCGGGACTGTCGCATGCATTATGCGGCAGCACCGGGAGTGTCCTCGGCTCTTCCTGCCGCCGTGGCGGCAGGGTAATACAAGGGGTTAATGGTGGGGGATCACCGCCATTAACCCCAGGCTTGATCATGGCAGCGTCTATGTGATAGCTGACATGATCAACCCGTAAGTAAAGTGAAAAAAACACAGACACCGAAAAATCCTTTATTTTAAATAAAACCAACAAGCCTCGTTAACCCTTTTATTAACCCCTCCCGCACCAAAGCTCTGGCGTAATCCACACAGCTCCGGCGTAATCCACAGGTCCTGCGCTGCTGACATCCAGCCGCGATGTGTCACAGACACAGTGCTGAATGAAAGCAGCAGACAGCAGAGGTAATTACCGGTCATTTCCCACGGCCGGTAATGTGAACTCACTGCCGACGGTGGGAAATGCAGCGATCTGTCCTCTATCTATCCCTCTGTCTGTCTATCTATCCCTCTATCTATTCTTCTGTCTATCTACTATCTCAGAATTAAATGACTTTTTTTTTTTTTTCAATGTGCTTTATTGCATTGAATGCAATAAAGCACATCCCAACCCGCACGCGGCAAAACCGCGGCAAGACCGCGAATAATACCGCGGTAAAACCGCAGCAAACCGCGGCAAACCGCATGCGGTAATCTTTGAGAGCATGTGGAATTTTCTCAAGAAAATTCCATTTCCCAGTGCGCACATAGCCTTAAGGTGCTGAATGGCCGAGCCAATTAGTCTGAATCCAATAGAACATTTATGACAGGAACTAAAGCTCAGGGTTCCTAACAGGAGCCCGCAGAACCTTCAGGATATGAAGAGTGCTTGTGTTGAAGAATCAGTGCTGTTGAGTTGGAGTCCATTTTGGTGGAGTCGGTATAAAATGGACCAACTCCTAAAATATATACTAAATTGGGGACAGCAGTGCAATGCAGAATGTGCTGAATATTTTTTCATAGGAATTTGGGAAAGTTATGAAATGTCCTATAAATGGCTGTTCTATTCCTGATCTAAGGCTACATTCACACACAGCAGTTTTTGCTGCATTTTTTGATAATACGTTTTTTAGCTGCAAAAGCAGATCAGCTTTTTAAAAAACCACATCACCTGAAAGATTTTTGAGCTCCTAGATAACGTTGTCAATAGTAAAAGCAGATTAGAAAACTGCCACACAAGCTGACTGCTCATTCTTTGTGAGGATCCTCACAAAACGCTGTGTCTGAATGTCCTATCTTTTCACCCTTTGCCTTTGCTGGGATGCCAGAGTCACTGCATTTCACCGAATTATTTTGCCATCAATGTTTGATATGTTTGTAACAAAAAAGAAATAGTTAGCAAGACACTGGCAGCAAAAGATAGTAAAGCCTAAGCCACACGGCAAAAAATCGGTGCGAGTGGAGTGCGATAAAACATCGCATTCCACTCGGACCAATTCTAGCCTGTGTGTCAGCGCACATGAGCGATTATTTTCTCAGCCCTATTCGGACCGAGAAAACAATCGCAGCATGCTACGACCGTAATGCAAGACTCTTTCTCTCGCACCCATTCAAGTGTATGGGGCGAGAGAAAAATCACACTGCACTCGCGGTACTCCGATGTACCCTGAGTGCAGAGCGAGAATGGCAATAGCCGGCTACGGAGGAGAGCAGGAGATAAATCCCTCCCTCCCTTCCACAGCACCCGCCTGCCCCTCCGCAGCGCCGGCTCATCCCCCACAGCTGAGGTCTGCTCGCACAGTCGGACATCAGTCGCAGGGATACTAGCATGACACTCGACTCTGCTGTACTGCCAGCGTGAGCCCAGTGTCATGCGAGGATCACACTAGTGCCCCGTGTGGCCCCGGCCTAAAGCTCATCACACCGGTCAGTTTCTCCAGGCCTTTGTGGAAAAAGTTCTGCAAGATTACGAACTCAAAAATAACAGGTTCTTGCCATTGTAACGGACAATGCTTCAAACATGATAAGTACAATTAAACTGATGAATGAGAGTAATGAACAACAGCTAGAAGAAAATTTAGGATTCAGTATGTGTGAGATGGAGCCACAGTGCTGCTCATGTAACTGAGGAACAGATATTACAACAGAAGAACAGCAAAATGATACTTTAGGATTAGATGATCTTGTTGAAGCTGCTTCAAAACACTTTCCTATTCATCACATGCGCTGTGTTGTGCACACGCTGCAGCAGGCAATAAGAGATAGTCTGCAAGAGGGACATGCTGGAAATCTGATCGGAAAAGCGAGGAAATTGGTTATTGCCAATTTATGGACATCTATGGTTTTATTTCTTTGCTTGTGTGGATTGGATGGGTTGTTACTGACATCTGTTGGGAAATTCATGTCAATAGCACAATTAGAAATATATTTACTTAGAAAATTGGTGATCTGCTCAATACTTGTTTCACCTGCTGTATGTATGATGGTAATAAAAGGTTCATTCAACACTAATAAAAGCTCCTCTCATTGGTACTAATATTTCCCTAAAAACACTCTGAACTACGGCCCCCCACCTACAGGCAGGTAAACACTTGGAGGTTAGAACCAGCCCCCCTCTTCCCATTGGCTGGAAGCACTGTAAATGGAGGTGTGCTGTGACACCAGGCACAGGTAAGGACAGAAGTGGCACCTGCTCTAACAGAATACAGCCATTTAGTTTCCGGTCTTAACATCACACAAGCCTCTTATCAAATATTCACATCACATGGGTGACCAGAACAAAAACTGATGAAGTGTTGAAGTCAACTGAAGAATTCTGGTTTTAGGCACTGATGGTGTTAATCACTTACTGTACCATCCAGTGCTTCCACAGATTCAGCTCATGGGGAGTGATGGCTGCGGACTCTCACAAGTCACAGGACCGCTGCAGCCCATGACTGGTAACAGCATTCATGTGACTTCTTGTAATACTACTGTATGTTCTGAGGATTTCGATTGCGTTAGGGCAATGACAACAGAGACGAGTTCTTGGTACAAGATGTTATATAATATGTCACCACGGTAGATACACAACGGGAATAAACACAGTAAAACAACACACAAAACGGAGCGAAGGGGATTCCCGGGGCCACGCACCGGACTCCCCCAGGGAGACCACCAGAGCGAACCCCTGTACAGGGACTGTCCGGCAATCAACCCCGGAAGGCCTAAATGTGCGGCAGCCGGTACACAAGGGGCAAGTGGTATAGTCCAGGAGTGTCCGTACGGGATGATTGTCCAGAGTGGTTACGAACCGGGCAGAGTGCTGATCAAAGACGGCAGACGGAGTCCGGGCACAGCTTGAAGAAAACCGGGTATGGTCCAGAGTCGGTCGGTAGAGTTTCAGGAGAATCCAAGGCAATCAGGAAGTAGAAACAGCAAAGCAGGAGCACACAGCAAGCAGTATACTCAGGCACTGGACTGGGCTGAGAGGCGGCCTTTTAAGCAGCTGGACAGGAAGTAGGGCAACAGAACCTTAAACTCCATGTTAACTGAGGGCAAGCTCATTCAAAAGAGAACTGGAAAACCTGGAAACCTGACACTTCTGAGCACATCCATAGCCGGGGTACACCTCCGGAGCATCCTGCACTGAATCAGCAAGGGCAATGGAAGGAAGCTTGTCGCATAGCAATTTAAACAATTAATGCCTTTAAAATAAATAAATATTTGTTTGACAGCCCTGGTAAAGGTTTTCTAGTTTTGCATAACAAGGTTAAAGGGAACCTGTCACCAGTTTTATGGCCTATAAGCTGCGGCCACCACCACTGGGCTCTTATATACAGTATTCTAACATGCTGTATATAAGAGCCCAGACCGCTGTGACTACATAAAAAAAAATTTATAATACTCACCTAGGAGGTCGCTCTGCGGTTGATGAGGGCCTAATAGGTGCCTCCGTTGTACGATGCCGGCGCCTCCTCTTTCGGTCATCGTCGTCCTCTTTCTGAAGCCTGTGTGTATGACGCGTCCTACGTCATACATACTCGCCGGTCCCGCGCAGGCGCACTACAATACTTTTATCTGCCCTGCTCAGGACCTGAATGCTGGTGAGTGTGGATGACGTAGGACACGTCATGCACCACGGCTAGAGAAGAAGAACAAAGATGGCCAAACGAGGCGGCACCAGCACCGGAGAACGGAGACGCCCATTAGGCCCACCGCGCGACCGCTAGGTAAGTATTATAAAAGTGTTTTTTATGTTATACCCCAGGCTGGAACTCTTATATACAGCATGTTAGAATCTATATATATAATTGCCTTATTCTGTCTGTCTGTCTGTCTGTCTGTCTGTCTATCTGTCTGTCTGTCTGTCATGCTCCAAAATTGTGTCCTTACGGTGACACAAAGCTGATTGGCCGCTGGGCTCGCCATGGCCCCGCCCCCCCACACGGATTGGCCGCTCGCCCAGGCTGCGCCCCCACACGGATTGGCCAGCCGCTCGCCCAGGCTCCGCCCCCCCCACAGATTGGCCTCTCGCCCCGGCACCCTGCAGGCATTGGCAATTCAGCCACGCCACGCCCCGCCCCCCTCACGCAATGCACGTTAGCTCTGGCCCCACCCCCTCCCTCCCCCCGCGCATTTCTCTAACTGACACGGCTGTCACGGAGGTGAGTACGGTACTCCCTATCCCCCCCCAACCCCCCCCCCCCCGGCCCCCGCTCCCAAAGGGGTGGTGTGGATACTCGCATGGTTACAAGCGCTGTCACGGAGGTGAGTACTGTACTCCCTCCCCCTCCCCCGGCCCCCGCTCCCACGGCAGTGGTGGGAGTGGTGTGGATACGTTGGTAACCATGCTCGCATGGTTACAAGCCCATCAAGGTCCTGCTGCGCCGGAAGGTCCACACGCACACACACAAACATACACACACATCAGATCACACTCACACTCACTCTCATACACACCTCACACACACCTCACATCGCATCCACATACTCACGACATCCTGGGATATCGCTTGCTTCTCGGCGGCGAAAATGTGCTGTTGTGATCTTCCAGGACCTGACGGAGGATCACATGGCCAGAAGCATGTGATATCCCCGGATGTTGTGAGTATGAGCGCGTAAGTGCGATATCGTCAGTGTCTGTGTGTGTGAGTGGATGCGATCGGGTGTGTGTGAGTGGATGCGATCGGGTGTGTGTGAGTGGATGCGATCGGGTGTGTGTGAGTGGATGCGATCGGGTGTGTGTGAGTGGATGCGATCGGGTGTGTGTGAGTGGATGCGATCGGGTGTGTGTGTGAGTGGATGCGATCGAGTGTGTGTGTGAGTGAATGCGATCGGGTGTGTGTGTGAGTGGATGCGATCGGGTGTGTGTGTGAGTGGATGCGATCGGGTGTGTGAGTGTCGGCAGAGGAGCAGGGCGTGCTGGAGAAGGCTGGGAGCAGAGAGGCTGATCATGGGGAAGAGGGAAATGCTGATGCTGAAGGAGGCTGGGATAGGAAGGCTGGGAAGAAGGAGGCTGGGAGGAGAGAGGCTGATCCTAGGGAAGGCTGGGGAGAGGAGGCTGATGCTGAGGGAGGCTGGAAGGAGAGAGGCTGATGCTGAGGGAGGCTGGGACGAGGGAGGCTGATGCTTAGGGAAGCTGATGCTGGAGGAGGCTGGAAGAACAGAGGCTGATGCTGGTGGAGGCTGATGCTTTGGGAGGCTGATGCTGGGGGAGACTGGGAGAGGAAGGCTGATGCTGAGGGAGGCTGGGAGGGGGAGGAAGGAGGCTGGGAAGAGAGAGGCTGATCCTTGGGAAGGCTGGGAAAGGGAGGCTGATGCTGAGGGAGGCTGGAAGGAGAGAGGCTGATGCGGGTACACACATACGGGTGTGTGTGTGAGTGGATGCGATCGAGTGTGTGTGTGAGTGAATGCGATCGGGTGTGTGTGTGAGTGGATGCGATCGGGTGTGTGTGTGAGTGGATGCGATCGGGTGTGTGTGTGAGTGGATGCGATCGGGTGTGTGAGTGTCGGCAGAGGAGCAGGGCGTGCTGGAGAAGGCTGGGAGCAGAGAGGCTGATCATGGGGAAGAGGGAAATGCTGATGCTGAAGGAGGCTGGGATAGGAAGGCTGGGAAGAAGGAGGCTGGGAGGAGAGAGGCTGATCCTAGGGAAGGCTGGGGAGAGGAGGCTGATGCTGAGGGAGGCTGGAAGGAGAGAGGCTGATGCTGAGGGAGGCTGGGACGAGGGAGGCTGATGCTTAGGGAAGCTGATGCTGGAGGAGGCTGGAAGAACAGAGGCTGATGCTGGTGGAGGCTGATGCTTTGGGAGGCTGATGCTGGGGGAGACTGGGAGAGGAAGGCTGATGCTGAGGGAGGCTGGGAGGGGGAGGAAGGAGGCTGGGAAGAGAGAGGCTGATCCTTGGGAAGGCTGGGAAAGGGAGGCTGATGCTGAGGGAGGCTGGAAGGAAAGAGCCTGATGCTAGAGACAGAGACGCTGATGCTGGGAGGAGAGAGGCTGATGCTGCGGGCAGAGAGGCTGATGATGCGGGTAGAGAGGCTGATGCTGGCGCAGCATGGCGGATGGAGCACGTTTGGTAATGCGCAGCATGGCGGATGGAGCACGTTTGGGAGTGCGCAGCATGGCGGATGGAGTACGTTTGGAAGTGCGCAGCATGGCGGATGGAGCACGTTTGGGAGTGCGCAGCATGGCGGATGGAGCACGTTTGGGAGTGCGCAGCATGGCGGATGCAGCACGATGGCGAGTGCGGAGTATGGCGGATGGAGCATGTTTGGGAGTGCGCAGCATGGCGGATGGACCACGTTTGGGAGTGCGCAGCATGGCGGATGGGGGCATGGAGCACGATGGGGAGTGTGGAGTATGGCGGATGGAGCACGTTTGGGAGTGCGCAGCATGGTGGATGGAGCACATTTGGGAGTGCGCAGCATGGCGGATGGAGCACGTTTAGGAGTGCGCAGCATAGGAGATGGAGCACGATGGGGAGTGCGCAGCGTGGCGGATGGAGCACGATGGGGAGTGCGCAGCATAGGGAATGGAGCACGATGGGGAGTGCGCAGCATGGCGGATGGAGCACGTTTGGGAGTGCGCAGCATGGCGGATGGAGCACGTTTGGGAGTGCGCAGGATGGGAGATGTAGCACGATGGGGGGTGCGCAGCATAGGGGATGGAGCACGATGGAGAGTGCACACCTCCCCCCAACACACACACGCGCGCGCGCGCGCACTGCACAACACACCACACACACACACTAGAAACCACAAACAACTGCCCTACACAGACACCCACACACAGACAACGCTGCACACACAAATATACGCACATACCGCACATATATATAACAAAAATCATACATGAACTACACAATACGTAAATTCTAGAATACCCGATGCGTAGAATCGGGCCACCTTCTAGTACTTTATATAAGAGCCTGGTGGTGATGGCCGCAGCTTATAGGCCATAAAACTGGTGACAGGTTCCCTTTAAAGGGGTTGGCCACTTACTGTATTGCAGCTTTCCTCACACACTGACCAGCACTTCTGTGCATACAATTCTTGCTGGTGGAGGATCATGTGACCAGACTTGTCCATCAGTCTCCTCCAATAGACAAGCAGCTTTCCTATAAGGGTATGTGCCCCCAATCGGGACTCAATGCATCCTGGATGCCGCGGGTTCTGACCTGCGGGTCCGCGAGTCACCTCACAGGAGACCGCAGCTGCTCATACTCACAATCAGGGTTCAGTGCGCTGCGGTCTCTCGTTTGTGTTCTCCCTACGGAGGACACATGAGAATCCGCAGCAAACAATTTACATGCTGCGGTCTGGGAAGACGCACCACAGGTCAGTGTTTACTGCAGGAAGAAAAAAAAAAAGCACAGTGGACACAGGATTTCTAGAAATCCCATCTACTGTGCCTGGACTGTACAATGCAGCGGTTTGGACGCAGCTGAAGCATGATGTGTCCAAAACCCTGCAAACACTGATCGTGGGCACACACCCTTAGAGGTGTATGAAAGGGAACCCGTCACCTGTAAAAATGCTGTTACCCTGCAGATATGGGGTTAATCTGCCAGCACAGGAGGAAATGAATGGATGCACAGTGGTACTTTATCAGCTCCATGCCATAGATAAAAAGGTGGTGTATAACAGGCTGCTCTTATAATGTGAGCAAGTCTATGTGAGCTGAACGCGAAAATATGTGCCGTCCTAATGTTCTACCTACAAGCAGCCCACCTGATCTACGGCACCTAGGACACTAGCCACAAGCAGCCCACCTGATCTACAGCACCTAGGACACTAGCCAGAAGCAGCCCACCTGATCTACGGCACCTAGGACAGTAGCCACAAGCAGCCCACCTGATCTACGGCACCTAGGACACTAGCCACAAGCAGCCCACCTGATCTACAGCACCTAGGACACTAGCCAGAAGCAGCCCACCTGATCTACGGCACCTAGGACACTAGCCACAAGCAGCCCACCTGATCTACGGCACCTAGGACACTAGCCACAAGCAGCCCACCTGATCTACAGCACCTAGGACACTAGCCAGAAGCAGCCCACCTGATCTACGGCACCTAGGACACTAGCCACAAGCAGCCCACCTGATCTATATCACCTAGGACACTAGCCACAAGCAGCCCACCTGATCTATATCACCTAGGACACTAGCCAGAAGCAGCCCACCTGATCTACAGCACCTAGGACACTAGCCACAAGCAGCCCACCTGATCTATATCACCTAGGACACTAGCCACAAGCAGCCCACCTGATCTACGGCACCTAGGACAGTAGCCACAAGCAGCCCACCTGATCTACGGCACCTAGGACAGTAGCCACAAGCAGCCCACCTGATCTATGGCACCTAGGATAGTAGCCACAAGCAGCCCACCTGATCTACGGCACCTAGGACACTAGCCACAAGCAGCCCACCTGATCTATATCACCTAGGACACTAGCCACAAGCAGCCCACCTGATCTACGACACCTAGGACACTAGCCACAAGCAGCCCACCTGATCTACGGCACCTAGGACAGTAGCCACAAGCAGCCCACCTGATCTATGGCACCTAGGACAGTAGCCACAAGCAGCCCACCTGATCTATATCACCTAGGACACTAGCCACAAGCAGCCCACCTGATCTATATCACCTAGGACACTAGCCACAAGCAGCCCACCTGATCTATATCACCTAGGACACTAGCCACAAGCAGCCCACCTGATCTATATCACCTAGGACACTAGCCACAAGCAGCCCACCTGATCTATATCACCTAGGACACTAGCCACAAGCAGCCCACCTGATCTATATCACCTAGGACACTAGCCACAAGCAGCCCACCTGATCTACGGCACCTAGGACAGTAGCCACAAGCAGCCCACCTGATCTACGGCACCTAGGACAGTAGCCACAAGCAGCCCACCTGATCTATATCACCTAGGACACTAGCCACAAGCAGCCCACCTGATCTACGGCACCTAGGACAGTAGCCACAAGCAGCCCACCTGATCTACGGCACCTAGGACACTAGCCACAAGCAGCCCACCTGATCTACAGCACCTAGGACACTAGCCAGAAGCAGCCCACCTGATCTACGGCACCTAGGACACTAGCCACAAGCAGCCCACCTGATCTACGGCACCTAGGACACTAGCCACAAGCAGCCCACCTGATCTACAGCACCTAGGACACTAGCCAGAAGCAGCCCACCTGATCTACGGCACCTAGGACACTAGCCACAAGCAGCCCACCTGATCTATATCACCTAGGACACTAGCCACAAGCAGCCCACCTGATCTATATCACCTAGGACACTAGCCAGAAGCAGCCCACCTGATCTACAGCACCTAGGACACTAGCCACAAGCAGCCCACCTGATCTATATCACCTAGGACACTAGCCACAAGCAGCCCACCTGATCTACGGCACCTAGGACAGTAGCCACAAGCAGCCCACCTGATCTACGGCACCTAGGACAGTAGCCACAAGCAGCCCACCTGATCTACGGCACCTAGGACACTAGCCACAAGCAGCCCACCTGATCTATATCACCTAGGACACTAGCCACAAGCAGCCCACCTGATCTATATCACCTAGGACACTAGCCACAAGCAGCCCACCTGATCTATATCACCTAGGACACTAGCCACAAGCAGCCCACCTGATCTATATCACCTAGGACACTAGCCACAAGCAGCCCACCTGATCTATATCACCTAGGACACTAGCCACAAGCAGCCCACCTGATCTACGGCACCTAGGACAGTAGCCACAAGCAGCCCACCTGATCTACGGCACCTAGGACAGTAGCCACAAGCAGCCCACCTGATCTATATCACCTAGGACACTAGCCACAAGCAGCCCACCTGATCTACGGCACCTAGGACAGTAGCCACAAGCAGCCCACCTGATCTATATCACCTAGGACACTAGCCACAAGCAGCCCACCTGATCTATATCACCTAGGACACTAGCCACAAGCAGCCCACCTGATCTACGACACCTAGGACAGTAGCCACAAGCAGCCCACCTGATCTACGGCACCTAGGGCAGTAGCCACAAGCAGCCCACCTGATCTATGGCACCTAGGACAGTAGCCACAAGCAGCCCACCTGATCTATATCACCTAGGACACTAGCCACAAGCAGCTCACCTGATCTATATCACCTAGGACGCTAGCCACAAGCAGCCCACCTGATCTATATCACCTAGGACGCTAGCCACAAGCAGCCCACCTGATCTATATCACCTAGGACACTAGCCACAAGCAGCCCACCTGATCTATATCACCTAGGACACTAGCCACAAGCAGCCCACCTGATCTACGGCACCTAGGACAGTAGCCACAAGCAGCCCACCTGATCTACGGCACCTAGGACAGTAGCCACAAGCAGCCCACCTGATCTACGGCACCTAGGACAGTAGCCACAAGCAGCCCACCTGATCTACGGCACCTATGACGCTAGCCACAAGCAGCCCACCTGATCTATATCACCTAGGACACTAGCCACAAGCAGCCCACCTGATCTATATCACCTAGGACACTAGCCACAAGCAGCTCACCTGATCTATATCACCTAGGACACTAGCCACAAGCAGCCCACCTGATCTATATCACCTAGGACACTAGCCACAAGCAGCCCACCTGATCTATATCACCTAGGACACTAGCCACAAGCAGCCCACCTGATCTATATCACCTAGGACACTAGCCACAAGCAGCCCACCTGATCTATATCACCTAGGACACTAGCCACAAGCAGCCCACCTGATCTACATCACCTAGGACACTAGCCACAAGCAGCCCACCTGATCTACGGCACCTAGGACAGTAGCCACAAGCAGCCCACCTGATCTATATCACCTAGGACACTAGCCACAAGCACCCCACCTGATCTATATCACCTAGGACACTAGCCACAAGAAGCCCACCTGATCTATATCACCTAGGACACTAGCCACAAGCAGCCCACCTGATCTATATCACCTAGGACACAAGCCACAAGCAGCCCACCTGATCTATATCACCTAGGACACTAGCCACAAGCAGCCCACCTGATCTATATCACCTAGGACACAAGCCACAAGCAGCCCACCTGATCTACGACACCTAGGACAGTAGCCACAAGCAGCCCACCTGATCTACGGCACCTAGGACAGTAGCCACAAGCAGCCCACCTGATCTACGGCACCTAGGACAGTAGCCACAAGCAGCCCACCTGATCTACGGCACCTAGGACGCTAGCCACAAGCAGCCCACCTGATCTACGGCACCTAGGACAGTAGCCACAAGCAGCCCACCTGATCTACGGCACCTATGACGCTAGCCACAAGCAGCCCACCTGATCTATATCACCTAGGACACTAGCCACAAGCAGCCCACCTGATCTATATCACCTAGGACACTAGCCACAAGCAGCCCACCTGATCTATATCACCTAGGACACTAGCCACAAGAAGCCCACCTGATCTATATCACCTAGGACACTAGCCACAAGAAGCCCACCTGATCTATATCACCTAGGACACTAGCCACAAGAAGCCCACCTGATCTATATCACCTAGGACACTAGCCACAAGCAGCCCACCTGATCTACATCACCTAGGACACTAGCCACAAGCAGCCCACCTGATCTATATCACCTAGGACACTAGCCACAAGCAGCCCACCTGATCTATATCACCTAGGACACTAGCCACAAGCAGCCCACCTGATCTATATCACCTAGGACACTAGCCACAAGCAGCCCACCTGATCTATATCACCTAGGACACTAGCCACAAGCAGCCCACCTGATCTACATCACCTAGGACACTAGCCACAAGCAGCCCACCTGATCTACGGCACCTAGGACAGTAGCCACAAGCAGCCCACCTGATCTATATCACCTAGGACACTAGCCACAAGCACCCCACCTGATCTATATCACCTAGGACACTAGCCACAAGAAGCCCACCTGATCTATATCACCTAGGACACTAGCCACAAGCAGCCCACCTGATCTATATCACCTAGGACACAAGCCACAAGCAGCCCACCTGATCTATATCACCTAGGACACTAGCCACAAGCAGCCCACCTGATCTATATCACCTAGGACACAAGCCACAAGCAGCCCACCTGATCTACGACACCTAGGACAGTAGCCACAAGCAGCCCACCTGATCTACGGCACCTAGGACAGTAGCCACAAGCAGCCCACCTGATCTACGGCACCTAGGACAGTAGCCACAAGCAGCCCACCTGATCTACGGCACCTAGGACGCTAGCCACAAGCAGCCCACATGATCTACGGCACCTAGGACAGTAGCCACAAGCAGCCCACCTGATCTACGGCACCTATGACGCTAGCCACAAGCAGCCCACCTGATCTATATCACCTAGGACACTAGCCACAAGCAGCCCACCTGATCTATATCACCTAGGACACTAGCCACAAGAAGCCCACCTGATCTATATCACCTAGGACACTAGCCACAAGAAGCCCACCTGATCTATATCACCTAGGACACTAGCCACAAGAAGCCCACCTGATCTATATCACCTAGGACACTAGCCACAAGCAGCCCACCTGATCTACATCACCTAGGACACTAGCCACAAGCAGCCCACCTGATCTATATCACCTAGGACACTAGCCACAAGCAGCCCACCTGATCTATATCACCTAGGACACTAGCCACAAGCAGCCCACCTGATCTATATCACCTAGGACACTAGCCACAAGCAGCCCACCTGATCTATATCACCTAGGACACAAGCCACAAGCAGCCCACCTGATCTATATCACCTAGGACACTAGCCACAAGCAGCCCACCTGATCTACGACACCTAGGACAGTAGCCACAAGCAGCCCACCTGATCTACGGCACCTACGACAGTAGCCACAAGCAGCCCACCTGATCTACGGCACCTAGGACAGTAGCCACAAGCAGCCCACCTGATCTACGGCACCTAGGACGCTAGCCACAAGCAGCCCACCTGATCTATATCACCTAGGACGCTAGCCACAAGCAGCCCACCTGATCTATATCACCTAGGACGCTAGCCACAAGCAGCCCACCTGATCTACAGCACCTAGGACGCTATATTTTCGATTTTCTTGTCGCAGTACCGCATTCACGGTGTAATGAAGCAAACACACCCAACACACTTTGGCGTCACAACAGAGCTGCCGAGTAGCCACATCTATTGGTAAGAGGTCCAGGGCATAGCGCGGTCCGGCTGCGGACAGTCCGGCACCTGCCTGCAGGGCATAGCGCGGGCCGGCTGCGGACAGTCCGGCACCTGCCTGCAGGGCATAGCGCGGGCCGGCTGCGGACAGTCCGGCACCTGCCTGCAGGGCATAGCGCGGGCCGGCTGCGGACAGTCCGGCACCTGCCTGCAGGGCATAGCGCGGGCCGGCTGCGGACAGTCCGGCACCTGCCTGCAGGGCATAGCGCGGGCCGGCTGCGGACAGTCCGGCACCTGCCTGCAGGGCATAGCGCGGGCCGGCTGCGGACAGTCCGGCACCTGCCTGCAGGGCATAGCGCGGGCCGGCTGCGGACAGTCCGGCACCTGCCTGCAGGGCATAGCGCGGGCCGGCTGCGGACAGTCCGGCACCTGCCTGCAGGGCATAGCGCGGGCCGGCTGCGGACAGTCCGGCACCTGCCTGCAGGGCATAGCGCGGGCCGGCTGCGGACAGTCCGGCACCTGCCTGCAGGGCATAGCGCGGGCCGGCTGCGGACAGTCCGGCACCTGCCTACAGGGCATAGCGCGGGCCGGCTGCGGACAGTCCGGCACCTGCCTACAGGGCATAGCGCGGGCCGGCTGCGGACAGTCCGGCACCTGCCTACAGGGCATAGCGCGGGCCGGCTGCGGACAGTCCGGCACCTGCCTACAGGGCATAGCGCGGGCCGGCTGCGGACAGTCCGGCACCTGCCTACAGGGCATAGCGCGGGCCGGCTGCGGACAGTCCGGCACCTGCCTACAGGGCATAGCGCGGGCCGGCTGCGGACAGTCCGGCACCTGCCTACAGGGCATAGCGCGGGCCGGCTGCGGACAGTCCGGCACCTGCCTACAGGGCATAGCGCGGGCCGGCTGCGGACAGTCCGGCACCTGCCTACAGGGCATAGCGCGGGCCGGCTGCGGACAGTCCGGCACCTGCCTACAGGGCATAGCGCGGGCCGGCTGCGGACAGTCCGGCACCTGCCTACAGGGCATAGCGCGGGCCGGCTGCGGACAGTCCGGCACCTGCCTACAGGGCATAGTACGGGCCGGCTGCGGACAGTCCGGCATCTGCCTACAGAGCATAGTACGGGCCGGCTGCGGACAGTCTGGTATCTGCCTACAGAGCATAGTACGGGCCGGCTGCGGACAGTCTGGCATCTGCATACAGAGCATAGTACGGGCCGGCTGCGGACAGTCTGGCATCTGCATACAGAGCATAGTACGGGCCGGCTGCGGACAGTCTGGCATCTGCCTACAGAGCATAGTACGGGCCGGCTGCGGACAGTCTGGCATCTGCATACAGAGCATAGTACGGGCCGGCTGCGGACAGTCTGGTATCTGCCTACAGAGCATAGTACGGGCCGGCTGCGGACAGTCTGGTATCTGCCTACAGAGCATAGTACGGGCCGGCTGCGGACAGTCTGGCATCTGCATACAGAGCATAGTACGGGCCGGCTGCGGACAGTCTGGCATCTGCCTACAGAGCATAGTACGGGCCGGCTGCGGCCAGTCTGGCATCTGCCTACAGGACACGATAGCTGGGAGAAGCCGGTCCACCATGGTGGGGCTGTGTTCACATCCACCACAGATCCCAGAACAGCCCTATTTAGAGGGGTAGCGGGTCAGCAGCAGGATGGCACCACACAGTATGATGCCAGCATGTGATGGAGACCCTCCTACAATGGTGCCACATCATCCCTCACACCGGCCGTGCACCCACATGCCAGGCAGCTGCTGCAGCCCATCTGTACTCACAGGCAGGCATCCTGCACCTGCCCAGGTGTGGAGCTGCCCACCCACCGCTCGCACGCCCCATCCCCGAGTGGCCTCACCTCATCCTCTTTGTGATTGCGGATTCCCCTGACCAGATCCTGCAGGTTCTTGTCAAACATGCGGTCAATACTGCCCTTCACCATACGGAGCGCCATGTCCGTGCAAAAGATCGAGCCCCACCGGACCCCGCTGTCACCGGACACAGAAACACAAAATGGCCGCGACTCAGCTGACTCGACTCCCCGCCCAATAGAACCACGTGACAGAAAAACCCAGGGGGGAAGCTGAGGCAGCCGGCTCTAATCCCGCCCTTGCCCTGGTGTTCCCGGAGAGTGACGTCTGTGAGTGTACGTCCGCCATAGGGTGGCGCTGCTGAGCGGTAGTGAGTGCTCCATCCGCTGTAATAGTGCTGCCCACTAGTGGTGAAGAAGGACAGTGCAGACTGGGGTCGTACTGATCGCTATAGATGAGGGAGGAGAGTGCAGAGGGGTAGTGCTGATGGCTATGGGTGAGAGAGAAGAGTGCAGAGGGGTAGTGCTGATGGCTATAGGTGAGGGAGGAGAGTGCAGAGGGGGAGTGCTGATGGCTATAGGTGAGGGAGGAGAGTGCAGAGGGGGAGTGCTGATGGCTATAGGTGAGGGAGGAGAGTGCAGAGGGGGAGTGCTGATGGCTATAGGTGAGAGAGAAGAGTGCAGAGGGGCAGTGCTGATGGCTATGGGTGAGAGAGAAGAGTGCAGAGGGGCAGTGCTGATGGCTATGGGTGAGGGAGAAGAGTGCAGAGGGGCAGTGCTGATGGCTATGGGTGAGAGAGAAGAGTGCAGAGGGGTAGTGCTGATGGCTATAGGTGAGGGAGAAGAGTGCAGAGGGGTAGTGCTGATGGCTATAGGTGAGGGAGAAGAGTGCAGAGGGGCAGTGCTGATGGCTATGGGTGAGGGAGGAGAGTGAAGAGGGGCAGTGCTGATGGCTATGGGTGAGGGAGGAGAGTGCAGAGGGGCAGTGCTGATGGCTATAGGTGAGGGAGAAGAGTGCAGAGGGGCAGTGCTGATGGCTATAAGTGAGGGAGGAGAGTGCAGAGGGGCACTGCTGATGGCTATGGGTGAGGGAGGAGAGTGCAGAGGGATAGTGCTGATGTCTATAGGTGAGGGAGAAGAGTGCAGAGGGGCAGTGCTGATGGCTATAGGTGAGGGAGGAGAGTGCAGAGGGGCAGTGCTGATGGCTATAGGTGAGGGAGGAGAGTGCAGAGGGGCAGTGCTTATGGCTATAGGTGAGGGAGGAGAGTGCAGAGGGGTAGTGCTGATAAATATAGGTGAGGGAGGAGAGTGCAGAGGGGCAGTGCTGATGGCTATGGGTGAGGGAGGAGAGTGCAGAGGGATAGTGCTGATAAATATAGGTGAGGGAGGAGAGTGCAGAGGGGCAGTGCTGATGGCTATAGGTGAGGGAAGAGAGTGCAGAGGGGCAGTGCTGGTGGCTATAGGTGAGGGAAGAGAGTACAGAGGGGCAGTGCTGATGTCTATAGGTGAGGGAGGAGAGTGCAGAGGGGCATTGCTGATGGCTATGGGTGAGGGAGGAGAGTGCAGAGGGGTAGTGCTGATGTCTATAGGTGAGGGAGAAGAGTGCAGAGGGGCAGTGCTGATGGCTATAAGTGAGGGAGAAGAGTGCAGAGGGGCAGTGCTGATGGCTATAGGTGATGGAGGAGAGTGCAGAGGGGCAGTGCTGATGTCTATAGGTGAGGGAGAAGAGTGCAGAGGGGCAGTGCTGATGGCTATAGGTGAGGGAGGAGAGTGCAGAGGGGCAGTGCTGATGGCTATAGGTGAGGGAGGAGAGTGCAGAGGGGCAGTGCTGATGGCTATAGTTGAGGGAGGAGAGTGCAGCGGGGTAGTGCTGATAAATATAGGTGAGGGAGGAGAGTGCAGAGGGGCAGTGCTGATGGCTATGGGTGAGGGAGGAGAGTGCAGAGGGATAGTGCTGATAAATATAGGTGAGGGAGGAGAGTGCAGAGAGGAAATTCTGATGGCTATAGGTGAGGGAAGAGTGTGCAGAGGGGCAGTGCTGATGGCTATGGGTGAGGGAGGAGAGTGCAGAGGGATAGTGCTGATAAATATAGGTGAGGGAGGAGAGTGCAGAGGGGCAGTGCTCATGGCTATAGGTGAGGGAAGAGAGTGCAGAGGGGCAGTGCTGGTGGCTATAGGTGAGGGACGAGAGTGCAGAGGGGCAGTGCTGATGTCTATAGGTGAGGGAGGAGAGTGCAGAGGGGCATTGCTGATGGCTATGGGTGAGGGAGGAGAGTGCAGAGGGGTAGTGCTGATGTCTATAGGTGAGGGAGAAGAGTGCAGAGGGGCAGTGCTGATGGCTATAAGTGAGGGAGAAGAGTGCAGAGGGGCAGTGCTGATGGCTATAGGTGATGGAGGAGAGTGCAGAGGGGCAGTGCTGATGTCTATAGGTGAGGGAGGAGAGTGAAGAGGGGCAGTGCTGATGGCTATGGGTGAGGGAGGAGAGTGCAGAGGGATAGTGCTGATGTCTATAGGTGAGGGAGAAGAGTGCAGAGGGGCAGTGCTGATGGCTATAGGTGAGGGAGGAGAGTGCAGAGGGGCAGTGCTGATGGCTATAGGTGAGGGAGGAGAGTGCAGAGGGGCAGTGCTGATGGCTATAGTTGAGGGAGGAGAGTGCAGCGGGGTAGTGCTGATAAATATAGGTGAGGGAGGAGAGTGCAGAGGGGCAGTGCTGATGGCTATGGGTGAGGGAGGAGAGTGCAGAGGGATAGTGCTGATAAATATAGGTGAGGGAGGAGAGTGCAGAGGGGCAGTGCTGATGGCTATAGGTGAGGGAAGAGTGTGCAGAGGGGCAGTGCTGATGGCTATAGGTGAGGGAGGAGAGTGCAGAGGGGCAGTGCTGATGGCTATAGGTGAGGGAGGAGAGTGCAGAGGGGCAGTGCTGATGTCTATAGGTGAGGGAGGAGAGTGCAAAGGGGCATTGCTGATGGCTATAGGTGAGGGAGGAGAGTGCAGAGTGGCAGTGCTGATGGCTATAAGTGAGGGAGAAGAGTGCAGAGGGGCAGTGCTGATGGCTATAGGTGAGGGAGGAGAGTGCAGAGTGGCAGTGCTGATGGCTATAGGTGATGGAGGAGAGTGCAGAGGGGCAGTGCTGATGTCTATAGGTGAGGGAGGAGAGTGAATAGGGGCAGTGCTGATGGCTATGGGTGAGGGAGGAGAGTGCAGAGGGATAGTGCTGATGTCTATACGTGAGGGAGAAGAGTGCAGAGGGGCAGTGCTGATGGTTATAGGTGAGGGAGGAGAGTGCAGAGGGGCAGTGCTGATGGCTATAGGTGAGGGAGGAGAGTGCAGAGGGGCAGTGCTGATGGCTATAGGTGAGGGAGGAGAGTGCAGAGGGGTAGTGCTGATAAATATAGGTGAGGGAGGAGAGTGCAGAGGGGCACTGCTGATGGCTATGGGTGAGGGAGGAGAGTGCAGAGGGATAGTGCTGATAAATATAGGTGAGGGAGGAGAGTGCAGAGGGGCAGTGCTGATGGCTATAGGTGAGGGAAGAGAGTGCAGAGGGGCAGTGCTGATGGCTATAGGTGAGGGAGAAGAGTGCAGAGGGGCAGTGCTGATGGCTATAGGTGAGGGAGGAGAGTGCAGAGGGGCAGTGCTGATGTCTATAGGTGAGGGAGGAGAGTGCACAGGGGCAGTGCTGATGTCTATGGGTGAGGGAGGAGAGTGCAGAGGGGTAGTGCTGATGTCTATTGGTGAGGGAGAAGAGTGCAGAGGGGCAGTGCTGATGGCTATAAGTGAGGGAGAAGAGTGCAGAGGGGCAGTGCTGATGGCTATAGGTGAGGGAGGAGAGTGCAGAGGGATAGTGCTGATGTCTATAGGTGAGGGAGAAGAGTGCAGAGGGGCAGTGCTGATGGCTATAGGTGAGGGAGGAGAGTGCAGAGGGGCAGTGCTGATGGCTATAGGTGAGGGAGGAGAGTGCAGAGGGGCAGTGCTGATGGCTATAGGTGAGGGAGGAGAGTGCAGAGGGGTAGTGCTGATAAATATAGGTAAGGGAGGAGAGTGCAGAGGGGCAGTGCTGATGGCTATGGGTGAGGGAGGAGAGTGCAGAGGGATAGTGCTGATAAATATAGGTGAGGGAGGAGAGTGCAGAGGGGCAGTGCTGATGGCTATAGGTGAGGGAAGAGAGTGCAGAGGGGCAGTGCTGATGGCTATAGGTGAGGGAGGAGAGTGCAGAGGGGCAGTGTTGATGGCTATAGGTGAGGGAGGAGAGTGCAGAGGGGCAGTGCTGATGTCTATAGGTGAGGGAGGAGAGTGCAGAGGGGCAGTGCTGATGGCTATGGGTGAGGGAGGAGAGTGCAGAGGGGTAGTGCTGATGTCTATAGGTGAGGGAGAAGAGTGCAGAGGGGCAGTGCTGATGGCTATAGGTGAGGGAGGAGAGTGCAGAGGGGCAGTGCTGATGTCTATAGGTGAGGGAGGAGAGTGAAGAGGGGCAGTGCTGATGGCTATGGGTGAGGGAGGAGAGTGCAGAGGTGCAGTGCTGATGGCTATGGGTGAGGGAGGAGAGTGCAGAGGGGTAGTGCTGATGTCTATAGGTGAGGGAGGAGAGTGCAGAGGGGTAGTGCTGAGGGCTATGGGTGAGGGAGGAGATTGTAGAGGGTAGTGCTGATGAATATAGGGGAGAGGGGAGAGTGCAGAGGGGTAGTGCTGATGGCTATGGGTGAGGGAGGAGAGTGCAGAGGGGTAGTGCTGATCGCTATGGGTGAGGGAGGAGAGTGCAGAGGGGTAGTGCTGATGTCTATAGGTGAGGGAGGAGAGTGCAGAGGGGTAGTGCTGAGGGCTATGGGTGAGGGAGGAGATTGTAGAGGGTAGTGCTGATGAATATAGGGGAGAGGGGAGAGTGCAGAGGGGTAGTGCTGATGGCTATGGGTGAGGGAGGAGAGTGCAGAGGGGTAGTGCTGATAAATAAAGGTGAGGGAGGAGAGTGCAAAGGGGTAGTGCTGATAAATATAGGTGAGGGAGGAGAGTGCAGAGGGGTAGTGCTGATGGTTATGAGTGAGGGAGGAGAGTGCAGAGGGATAGTGCTGATAAATATAGGTGTGGGAGGAGAGTGCAGAGGGGTAGTGCTGATGAATGTAGGTGAGGGAGGAGAGTGCAGGGGGATAGTGCTGATGTCTATAGGTGAGGGAGAAGAGTGCAGAGGGGTAGTGCTGATGGCTATGGGTGAGGGAGGAGAGTGCAGAGGTTTAGTGCTGATAATTAAAGGTGAGGGAGGAGAGTGCAGAGGGGTAGTGCTGATAAATATAGGTGAGGGAGGAGAGTGCAGAGGGGTAGTGCTGATAAATATAGGTGAGGGAGGAGAGTGCAGAGGGGTAGTGCTGATGGTTATGAGTGAGGGAGGAGAGTGCAGAGGGATAGTGCTGATAAATATAGGTGAGGGAGGAGAGTGCAGAGGGGTAGTGCTGATGAATGTAGGTGAGGGAGGAGAGTGCAGGGGGATAGTGCTGATGTCTATAGGTGAGGGAGAAGAGTGCAGAGGGGCAGTGCTGATGTCTATAGGTGAGGGAGAAGAGTGCAGAGGGGCAGTGCTGATGGCTATAGGTGAGGGAGGAGAGTGCAGAGGGGCAGTGCTGATGTCTATAGGTGAGGGAGGAGAGTGAAGAGGGGCAGTGCTGATGGCTATGGGTGAGGGAGGAGAGTGCAGAGGTGCAGTGCTGATGGCTATGGGTGAGGGAGGAGAGTGCAGAGGGGTAGTGCTGATGTCTATAGGTGAGGGAGGAGAGTGCAGAGGGGTAGTGCTGAGGGCTATGGGTGAGGGAGGAGATTGTAGAGGGTAGTGCTGATGAATATAGGGTAGAGGGGAGAGTGCAGAGGGGTAGTGCTGATGGCTATGGGTGAGGGAGGAGAGTGCAGAGGGGTAGTGCTGATCGCTATGGGTGAGGGAGGAGAGTGCAGAGGGGTAGTGCTGATGTCTATAGGTGAGGGAGGAGAGTGCAGAGGGGTAGTGCTGAGGGCTATGGGTGAGGGAGGAGATTGTAGAGGGTAGTGCTGATGAATATAGGGGAGAGGGGAGAGTGCAGAGGGGTAGTGCTGATGGCTATGGGTGAGGGAGGAGAGTGCAGAGGGGTAGTGCTGATAAATAAAGGTGAGGGAGGAGAGTGCAAAGGGGTAGTGCTGATAAATATAGGTGAGGGAGGAGAGTGCAGAGGGGTAGTGCTGATGGTTATGAGTGAGGGAGGAGAGTGCAGAGGGATAGTGCTGATAAATATAGGTGAGGGAGGAGAGTGCAGAGGGGTAGTGCTGATGAATGTAGGTGAGGGAGGAGAGTGCAGGGGGATAGTGCTGAAGTCTATAGGTGAGGGAGAAGAGTGCAGAGGGGCAGTGCTGATGGCTATAAGTGAGGGAGAAGAGTGCAGAGGGGCAGTGCTGATGGCTATAGGTGAGGGATGAGAGTGCAGAGGGGCAGTGCTGATGGCTATAGGTGAGGGAGGAGAGTGAAGAGGGGCAGTGCTGATGGCTATGGGTGAGGGAGGAGAGTGCAGAGGGGTAGTGCTGATATCTATAGGTGAGGGAAGAGAGTGCAGAGGGGCAGTGCTGATGGCTATAAGTGAGGGAGAAGTGTCGCGGGCGGGGAGGAGGGTGTCAGCACACCGCGCTCACCCCTTCTGCTCGGGTCCGGCAGCTGCTCAGTGGTGGCTCGAGCTGTGGGCCGGATCCCGGGGTTTCTCGAGCGACACTCCTCGCCCGTGAGTGAAAAGGGGTTTGTGGTTGGGTGTGGGGATTGTTATAGTTCGTGACGCCACCCACGGTTGTGGTGATTTCACCACCGCTGCTCTGTACGGGGCTCCCGGGGATGGTGATGCGGAGCAGCCAGGTGTTGTGTCGCCCCTCCGTGGGTAGGGGTTGGTGATCCCAGGGCCCGGTGATGGGGAAGTAGGTGCGGGGCCTAATGGGCGCAGGGACGCGGGGGCAGCGCTGTGTCTTGCGGCACTGTGGTACTCACTCAGCCTGAGACACGGACACAGTTTGTACGGTAAACCAAACGGCTGGTAGGACGGTCCCACAGACGGCTGCACCTGCACTCCCGGTAGGTGACGGTGATGTCCCTCTTCCTTGCACCTATGGTTGACTTGTGGTAGCGGTGGATTCCCTCCGGTTACCCGCTCCCCGACTACAATCTGGGCCGGAGGAGCTCTACACTTTGCCCGCAGGCGCTGGCCCTGAGAAACTGGTGCCGTGGCAGTGGCGGTGCCTCTCTGCTTCAGGTTGGGCTGTTGCCTTCAATCGGGACTTGGTTGTTGGGGGATCTGCGTCCCCTTCACTGACGGATTCGGCAAATTTGGCGACTCCTAGCCTTGCCGGGGTCCGAGAGGCCCCTGCCCTGGTGCTGACTGTCCTTCGGAACACTGCTCCAGACCACCGGGCACACAGCCAACGGGGTCCTTCCAGGAACTTCCAAACGGTCCCCCTCCAGACAGTCACCGCCGTCGCTGACCTTGCTGATCTGGCCCTCCACAAAGCTGGACCCTTCAGGCTTTCTTTCTTTGCTCTCACTTCACTTGCTTTCCTCCTTTACCACTTTTCTACTTTCACTTTCTTAACTCCTCCACTTAGCTCCTCACTCCTACTCCTCCCTGAGCTATCTGCCTGGTTTTTCCCGCCTCCAGAGCTGTGACCTCCTTGGTGGGCGGAGCCAACCGCCTGGCCCACCCCCTGGTGTGGATCACCAGCCTCTGGAGGAAGGCAACAAGGATTTTTGGTTAGCTTAGATGTGCCTACCTGGAGTGTGGGGTGTGGTGGTGTGTGACCTGTGTCCCCTGGCTTGCCCAGGGCGACACATTCCCCCTTAGCAAAATGCAGACCGTCCGCGGGCTGCCGTCCTACACCGGTTTTATTTTTCTGAAAAAGATAACATTTGAAATTAACATATTTACATTTTTAATCATTCTTCCCAAGACGGGAGGCACATTTCTTTTAACGTTACAACGGTATACGGTTACGGTTTCCGCTCTCTCCCACCCAAGCAACCTGGCCCTGATGCTGCCCCTAAAACCCAGGCAGCACCCCTTGACCCACAATCCAGCACAAGTCACCCGAGCGGGATCTGTCCTTCCCTCCAGAGGGTAGCCACCGGTTCCTTTAGTGGCTGGGCCCTAGCCTGCTCTGCTCAGGGCCCTCCCTCCAACCTGCCTCTCCGGAGGCGGCATCGCGGAAAACGGTAACGGTAACCAACATATTTACAAGCCACTTAACGTTTGTGGTGCCCTGCAAGTTCACGGGCTTGTCCATGGATAGTTCCCATGCAAAACTTAAATGGTCCCCACGGGGACAACTGTGCCGGCTCCGGCCGGTTCAATCACAAGCAAATCAGGTAACTGTTCGGTAATTATTATTTTTCTTATCATTTGCAGAACTTTTAAACAAACTTAACTCAGTGGTGGTCCCAACGGGGACGGTGCAACGGGCATCCGCTGCCCTACTCGTACTTTTCTGCTGAGGTGGACCCATCCTCCGCCACCGGCACATCAAACATGCACTGACATGCCTGCGGTGACAGGGGCACCCGGTACCCATTTCCACCGGCACGCGGGGTATGGACAACCACGGGGTCTCCTACATAGCGGGAACACTCACTTGTCTCCTCAAACTCAGCAGCAGACCCGGGACTAGGGCCGAAGTCATCATCTCGTGCTTCTGCGTCAGGCGGGTTGCCGCCAGCTGTCGCAGCCTCCTGGCCTCCAACATCCAGAACTTCAGTCCCTTCTGCGGTAGCACGGAGCAGCAGATTAGGCGAGCTGACATTAAGGTGCCTCATAAGTAACGGCAAGGGTGATGCATAGGCCGAGACTAGGCCGGGCCCCTCAGCCGCAGCGGCCGGTCCTGGTAGGACATAGGGACGTGGGTCACCAGTCGGCTCTGCTACATCCATTCCCCCTCCGTACCTCGGGGCAGTCGTAAGCAGCTCCTCCACCTCGTTGGTCCACTGCTCCATCATCCGGAAGATCTGATCTTGCTGACGCTGGTGGAATTGCATCACCCGGGCCTTCATCCAGGCCACGGTCTCGAGCTCAGGGTCTGGCGCAGTCTCTACTGGGACTTCTGGCACTATGCTGTAAAGGGGCCGCGGTTCTAGCGGTTCCCCCTGGTATACTTCAGGGACGTCCCGGTCGTCTGCAGCCGGCTGGTCCGCTGGAGCGGCTGGGCAGGGTATCGCTACCGATTGGGCAGGTAGCGGGCCTAGTGGCGGGGCGGCGGCAGCTATTACGGGTAGCAGGGAGAGAGGCAGGGTGAGCGGAAGCCGGCCGGGCCCCTCAGCTCCAACGGCCGATCCCTCAGGAATACAGGGGCGTGGGTCGCTTACCCGCTCCTCCAAATCCTCTTCTGCCTCGCGTCTCCACATAGCAGCCACCACGTCCGCCATGTCGGTCTCCCACTCCTCCAGAAGGAGTTGCATATGAGCCTGCAGACGGTTACTCAGCGGGACGGTCCGGTCCCTCAACCACGTCGCCGTGCCGGGCGCGGGGGCTTCCTCGTTGGGAGTTGGGTTGTACATCTTGGCAATCGTGCCTTCCAGGAACCCAGTGTTGCTGCAGAGTCCTGGCGTCCCTGCTTTATAGCCGCAGCTACATGTGTCCAGCCGCCATCGCATCCCCCTTAGCTCTTTCCAGCCCCTCCTCTCTCGGGGCGGGGTTTTGGCCTTCGCGCCTCTACTGCTCGAGAAGACGCTCGAGCGGGAACTTTTCGCGCCAAAGATGGCGGCTTCTGAAATTTTTCTGCCGGATACCTCCGGCGGTAACAAGGCGCACCTCTACCAGACGGCAGAGCGGTAAGATCCTGTTCGTGACGCCAAGTTGTCGCGGGCGGGGAGGAGGGTGTCAGCACACCGCGCTCACCCCTTCTGCTCGGGTCCGGCAGCTGCTCAGTGGTGGCTCGAGCTGTGGGCCGGATCCCGGGGTTTCTCGAGCGACACTCCTCGCCCGTGAGTGAAAAGGGGTTTGTGGTTGGGTGTGGGGATTGTTATAGTTCGTGACGCCACCCACGGTTGTGGTGATTTCACCACCGCTGCTCTGTACGGGGCTCCCGGGGATGGTGATGCGGAGCAGCCAGGTGTTGTGTTGCCCCTCCGTGGGTAGGGGTTGGTGATCCCGGGGCCCGGTGATGGGGAAGTAGGTGCGGGGCCTAATGGGCGCAGGGACGCGGGGGCAGCGCTGTGCCTTGCGGCACTGTGGTACTCACTCAGCCTGAGACACGGACACAGTTTGTACGGTAAACCAAACGGCTGGTAGGACGGTCCCACAGACGGCTGCACCTGCACTCCCGGTAGGTGACGGTGATGTCCCTCTTCCTTGCACCTATGGTTGACTTGTGGTAGCGGTGGATTCCCTCCGGTTACCCGCTCCCCGACTACAATCTGGGCCGGAGGAGCTCTACACTTTGCCCGCAGGCGCTGGCCCTGAGAAACTGGTGCCGTGGCGGTGGCGGTGCCTCTCTGCTTCAGGTTGGGCTGTTGCCTTCAATCGGGACTTGGTTGTTGGGGGATCTGCGTCCCCTTCACTGACGGATTCGGCAAATTTGGCGACTCCTAGCCTTGCCGGGGTCCGAGAGGCCCCTGCCCTGGTGCTGACTGTCCTTCGGAACACTGCTCCAGACCACCGGGCACACAGCCAACGGGGTCCTTCCAGGAACTTCCAAACGGTCCCCCTCCAGACAGTCACCGCCGTCGCTGACCTTGCTGATCTGGCCCTCCACAAAGCTGGACCCTTCAGGCTTTCTTTCTTTGCTCTCACTTCACTTGCTTTCCTCCTTTACCACTTTTCTACTTTCACTTTCTTAACTCCTCCACTTAGCTCCTCACTCCTACTCCTCCCTGAGCTATCTGCCTGGTTTTTCCCGCCTCCAGAGCTGTGACCTCCTTGGTGGGCGGAGCCAACCGCCTGGCCCACCCCCTGGTGTGGATCACCAGCCTCTGGAGGAAGGCAACAAGGATTTTTGGTTAGCTTAGATGTGCCTACCTGGAGTGTGGGGTGTGGTGGTGTGTGACCTGTGTCCCCTGGCTTGCCAGGGGCGACACAGAAGAGTGCAGAGGGGCAGTGCTGATGGCTATAAGTGAGGGAGAAGAGTGCAGAGGGGCAGTGCTGATGGCTATAGGTGAGGGAGGAGAGTGCAGAGGGGCAGTGCTGATGGCTATGGGTGAGGGAGGAGAGTGCAGAGGGGTAGTGCTGATGTCTATAGGTGAGGGACGAGAGTGCAGAGGGGTAGTGCTGAGGGCTGTGGGTGAGGGAGGAGATTGTAGAGGGTAGTGCTGATGAATATAGGGGAGAGGGGAGAGTGCAGAGGGGTAGTGCTGATGGCTATGGGTGAGGGAGGAGAGTGCAGAGGGGTAGTGCTGATAAATAAAGGTGAGGGAGGAGAGTGCAAAGGGGTAGTGCTGATAAATATAGGTGAGGGAGGAGAGTGCAGAGGGGTAGTGCTGATGGTTATGGGTGAGGGAGGAGAGTGCAGAGGGATAGTGCTGATAAATATAGGTGAGGGAGGAGAGTGCAGAGGGGTAGTGCTGATGGCTATGGGTGAGGGAGGAGAGTGCAGAGGTTTAGTGCTGATAAATAAAGGTGAGGGAGGAGAGTGCAGAGGGGTAGTGCTGATAAATATAGGTGAGGGAGGAGAGTGCAGAGGGGTAGTGCTGATAAATATAGGTGAGGGAGGAGAGTGCAGAGGGGTAGTGCTGATGGTTATGGGTGAGGGAGGAGAGTGCAGAGGGATAGTGCTGATAAATATAGGTGAGGGAGGAGAGTGCAGAGGGGTAGTGCTGATGGCTATGGGTGACGGAGGAGAGTGCAGAGGGGTAGTGCTGATAAATAAAGGTGAGGGAGGAGAGTGCAGAGGGGTAGTGCTGATAAATAAATGTGAGGGAGGAGAGTGCAGAGGGGTAGTGCTGATGAATGTAGGTGAGGGAGGAGAGTGCAGGGGGATAGTGCTGATGGCTATAGGTGAAGGAGGAGAGTGCAGAGGGGTAGTGCTGATAAACATAGGTGAGGGAGAAGAGTGCAGAGGGGTAGTACTGATAAACATAGGTCAGGGAGGAGAGTGCAGAGGGGTAGTGCTGATGGCTATGGGTGAGGGAGGAAATTGCAGGGTGGTAGTGTAGCACCCCACAAGACCTGCAGGGCTTACTCGTCACTGGGCCAGTGGTGTTTGGGGTTGCTGTGAATGGCCTGACCCAGCTCCGTGGCCCTGTCGTCTACATCAAAGAGGGTGCAAGGTGACGGGTAGTAGGGGATGGGGGTTTGCTTTGCAGCGCCACCCGTGGATTTTCTACACAAATTATTCACTGTCAACTAGTCCCATTATCTTTAATTAGAGGTAGGCAAAGTGTCTTTATGAAAAAGAACTTGTATAATTTTCACTATACAGTTACATTTAATTTTACATGTATGGAGTGTTTTTTCCATAGGATTATATGCAGTACAATATAATCAGCAGGCTTGTGCCATTTGTTGAATAAGAGTACTTTTATTCCTAAGTGCTCCTGATAGGTATGTTTTATTAACCTTTCTATGTTTACCTTTCAATTATTTACATGATCTCTGACTTTATAATTGTCACGGCCGGGCGGTCGGGCAGACCCAGGAGGTGGATCCACTGGACCGAACTCTAAGATGGAGGTAGGGAGTCCGGCAGCTGAAGCACTGAAGGGCAGCAGGATAGTCCGTGCAAGTGAAGACAGCGGAGGAGTCCCTGGGACCACGGAGACACAGAAGGTAGTCTTGGTGACGTAGCTCAGGTTCGGAGGCCGAGATGATATCAGGCGGAGTCCGGAACCTCTGGAGCAAGATGACGGGTCACCGCAGGGATCCGAGATGGCAGGTGCTGTCGGATGGCAGACGGACAGCGTGCGGGGTTCGGGATACGGCAGACTGGATGGCGAGGCAGGTACGGCTCTACAAAGAGAGATAGGTGAGTACAGGCACATAAACACCAGGAGACCTGACTCCTAGCTCAGGGAACACGAAGATCAGGCCCCGCCCCCTTGGACAAGAACCCCCTTTATACCCTGAACCTGACTAACCTCATTTCCTGTTACTGGACGCTGGCCCTTTAAGAAAGGGTCAGTGACCGCGCGCGTGCCCTAATGCGCATGCGCGCGGCCCGGGTGCCAGAAGCCAGGGAAGGAGGCTGCGAGGAGGACGCAGGAGAGCCGGCCAGGGCCTGGGAAGATGTCGGACGCCGGGATCGGCGACCAGAGGACCTATGGAGGACGGGCACCGGAGGCTGGGACGAGGGGAGCGTGGCAGGTGAGCCGGGGAGCGGAGCTGAGGACCCGGGGAGGGGAGCCGAGGACCCGGGGAGCGTGACAGTACCCCCCCCCCCCACGCCCCCCTCCCCGCAACCGGGACATGAAGGCACGGATAAGAGGAGTGCCTACGTTCTCCCTGGGCTCCCAGGACCTATCCTCAGGACCATACCCTGCCCAGTCCACCAGGAAGAACTGCCGACCTCGTACGGTCTTCATGGCCACGATATCCCTTACCGCATAGATGTCATCATCGGCAATAGGTGGAGGAGCTGGACTGGCAGCAGCGGAGAAGGGACCAAGGACCACCGGCTTGAGCAGGGAGACGTGGAACGAGTTGGGTATCCTCATCGTGGCCGGGAGCTGCAGCTTGTAGGAGACCTCCTTTTTGGTCAAAGCGGAGAGAGGAGCGGTCAAGGCAGAGAAGTGCGGAATAAACTGGCGGTAGTAGTTGGCGAATCCCAGGAAGCGTTGGATTGCCTTCAGTCCAGAAGGCGGAGGCCAGTTGATGATGGCGGAGACCTTCTTGGGGTCCATCTGCAGTCCAGTATCAGAGATGATGTACCCCAGAAAGGGGAGGGAAGACTGCTCAAAGACACACTTCTCATACTTTGCGTACAGGCGATTCTCTCTCAGTCTTTGTAAGACCAGCTGTACGTTTTCTCTGTGGGTTTGGAGGTCCGGAGAGAAGACGAGGATGTCATCTAGATAAACAACCACACAGATGTAGAGAAGGTCCCGGAACACGTCGTTCACCAGTTCTTGGAAGACGGCAGGAGCGTTACACAGACCGAAGGGCATCACGCAGTACTCATAATGTCCATCGCGCGTATTAAACGCGGTTTTCCATTCGTCACCAGAGCGGATGCGTACCAGATTGTAAGCACCCCGAAGATCCAGCTTGGTGAACACACGAGCTCCTCTAAGCCGGTCAAATAATTCGGGAATGAGCGGCAGGGGGTATTTGTTTTTCACGGTGATTTGATTGAGACCCCGGTAGTCTATGCATGGGCGTAAGTCTCCCTCTTTCTTCTTGACAAAGAAGAAACCTGCTCCAGCAGGAGAGGAGGATCTCCGAATGAACCCTCTTGCTAGGCTCTCTGAGATGTAATCTGACATGGCCCTGGTTTCGGCTGGAGATAAAGGATATATCCGTCCTCTAGGTGGGGTTGTCCCTGGAAGCAGGTCAATGGCACAATCGTATGGACGATGTGGCGGCAGTACCTCGGATTCCTTTTTGTCAAAGACATCGGCAAAGGACCAATAGGCCGAAGGCAGCCCCGTTAGGGTCTCAGGAACCGGAGGTCGTCGGAGGGGTGGTATGGACTTTAGGCACCTCTCATGACACGAAGAGCCCCAACGGGTGACTTCGCCAGTACCCCAGCTAACCGATGGTTCATGTGTCCGCAACCATGGGAGTCCCAACAGGATCTGGTGGGACATGTGTGGGAGAACGTAGAGAGCGATGTTCTCGGTGTGAAGAGCACCGATGCGTAGTTCGACAGGCCTGGTGATCAAGGAGATGGTATCAGAGAGAGGCCTCCCATCCACCGAGGCAATCACTAGGGGTTTGTCGAGTGGCATGACAGGCACCCGGTACTTGTCCACCGTGGCCTGCTGGATGAAATTGCCTGCTGCCCCGGAATCGAGGTAGGCATCAGCCGTGAACCGCGTCTCTCCCGTGGTCACTTGCACTGTCCATGTAACTGGGTCAGAGAGGGTCCCAGCACCTAGGGTGGCCTCTCCTACCAACCCTAGGCTTTGGAGTTTCCCGGCCTCTCTGGACAGGAGCGTAGCAGGTGGGTGTCCTCACCACAGTAAAAGCAGAGGCCCTGGGCGAGCCGCTCTGCTCGACGTCGTTCAGACTGCCGCACTCGGTCGATCTGCATGGGCTCGTGGACGGGAATCCCAGCTGTTGATGACTGAGGAACGGAGGACTTCTGCGGAGGAGGAGAATGCCGTACCGGGCGTCTCTCCCGAGATAGCTCTTTGGAGCGCTCCTGAAAACGTATGTCCACACGAGTTGCTAGGGCGATCAGTGCATCTAGGGTGGAGGGCACGTCCCGACCCGCCAACTCATCCTTGATGCGACTCGAGAGTCCTTCCCAGAAGGCGGCTGTTAGGGCCTCATTATTCCACCCGAGTTCTGAAGCCAAAGTGCGGAAACGGATGGCGTATTGACCCACCGTCAGTGTCCCTTGACGTAGGCGGAGGAGCGATGAAGCAGAGGCAGAGGCGCGTCCTGGCTCGTCAAAGGTACTGCGGAAGGCCTGTAGGAACTGTTGAAGATCCTTGGTCATGGGGTCCTCCTTCTCCCACAAGGGGTTCATCCACGCCAGCGCCTCGCCCTCTAGGTGGGACATTATAAAGGCGACCTTGGCTTGGTCGGAGGCGAACAGATGTGGCAGCTGCGTGAAGTGAAGGGAACATTGGTTTATGAAGCCCCTGCAGGTCTTGGGATCTCCAGCATACCGAGGAGGTGACGCCAAACGGAGTCGGGAAGCATCTGAAGAGGCTGCCACTGGTACGGGAGCCATGGCTTGCCTGGCGGGGGACCTGGGTGCCGCAGGCGTCATTGATGCTTGTAATGTGTACAGGCGGGTGTCCACGGAGGTCATGAATTGCAGCATGCGGGTCTGGACTTCACGCTGGCGTTGGAGTTCCTCTTGCAGGGCCATTAGTGCAGCAGCGGGATCCATGGCCTGATCTTACTGTCACGGCCGGGCGGTCGGGCAGACCCAGGAGGTGGATCCACTGGACCGAACTCTAAGATGGAGGTAGGGAGTCCGGCAGCTGAAGCACTGAAGGGCAGCAGGATAGTCCGTGCAAGTGAAGACAGCGGAGGAGTCCCTGGGACCACGGAGACACAGAAGGTAGTCTTGGTGACGTAGCTCAGGTTCGGAGGCCGAGATGATATCAGGCGGAGTCCGGAACCTCTGGAGCAAGATGACGGGTCACCGCAGGGATCCGAGATGGCAGGTGCTGTCGGATGGCAGACGGACAGCGTGCGGGGTTCGGGATACGGCAGACTGGATGGCGAGGCAGGTACGGCTCTACAAAGAGAGATAGGTGAGTACAGGCACATAAACACCAGGAGACCTGACTCCTAGCTCAGGGAACACGAAGATCAGGCCCCGCCCCCTTGGACAAGAACCCCCTTTATACCCTGAACCTGACTAACCTCATTTCCTGTTACTGGACGCTGGCCCTTTAAGAAAGGGTCAGTGACCGCGCGCGTGCCCTAATGCGCATGCGCGCGGCCCGGGTGCCAGAAGCCAGGGAAGGAGGCTGCGAGGAGGACGCAGGAGAGCCGGCCAGGGCCTGGGAAGATGTCGGACGCCGGGATCGGCGACCAGAGGACCTATGGAGGACGGGCACCGGAGGCTGGGACGAGGGGAGCGTGGCAGGTGAGCCGGGGAGCGGAGCTGAGGACCCGGGGAGGGGAGCCGAGGACCCGGGGAGCGTGACAATAATGTGGGCATTACTTTTCATAGATACTTCATTATTTCCTTGATTAGAAGCATGCCTGAGGTTCTTCTTATAATTGGTATAGCATCAATCTAGGTAATCACACTATTTATTTCATTTGTAAATAAAACAATAATTTTTATAAAGTATACATTGATATGAATAATGGCTATGAGACATTGTCTATGAATGTTAATGGTACTAATTGTATGTTTTCATTTTAATTTCTATTGTATATATCTTCAGTCTTTGAAGAAAGCACAAGCCGAAACGTTATGTTATGAATGACTGATGATTACCGATTAATAAACAGTACAAGAATTTTTCACTATTTATGAGTGCTGGAGTTTTTTTCATACGTCTGTGCATACTGTCTGTCTGTTTGACTGTCTGTCTATACTATCTGTCTGTGTATACTGTATGTGTAAACAATCTGTCTGTCTGTGTATATGTCTGTCTGTACATCCTATCTCTCCATCCATCCTGTCTGTCTGTACATCTATCTATACATCCATCCTATCTATACAAAATTTCATATGCCTCATTATGAAAGTGAACACATCGTACAATCGTTTATTTTATTTTTTTACTGTGTGCGGCGCAGTGGGCAGCTATATACCAGCAAGAGTGGGCTATATAGCATGATGGGGGGGTATATACTAAGATGAGGGGGCTATATACCAGGATGGGGGGCTATATACCACAATGGAGGCTATATACCAGGATGGAGTGGTATATACCAGGATGGGGGGGCTATATACCAGGATGGGGCCATATATACCAAGATGGGCCATGATGGGGACATATATACCAGGATGGGGCCATATATACCAGGCTATATCCATGATCGGGGTCATACACCAGGATAGGGACATATACCAGGATGGGACCATATATTCCAGGATATAGGCATGATGGTGGTCATACACCAGGATGGGTCCATGATGGGGAGATATACCATCATGGGGTCATGATGGGGATATATATACCTGGATTGGGCCATGATAGTGGACATATATACCAGGATGGGCCCATATATACCAGGATATAGCCATGATGGGGTCATACACCAGGATGGGGCCATGATGTGGACATATTTACCAGGATGGGGGACATATTTACCAGGAAGGGGCCCAGGCTCAAACTCTGCATCGGGGCCCATCAGACTGTAGTTACGCCACTGGTTCCAAGGGTGTTATATCCCCTGACTAGTCCGCCCTCTTAGCATGTTAGCACGCCCACAGGGTAATACTAACATGCTATTCAATGCAGCATCACGAGCGGTGCCGTGCGTACCTGTGTTCGCTGTGACTGCTCTTCTGAATGCCGGGCACTTCCGGTCATGCACAGTAGACCTCTCTGAAGCTGGGACGCATACATCCGGGTTCATAATTCACATGATCGGAAGTGCCCAGCATTCAGAATTGCGGTCACAGCAAACACAGGTACGTGCGGCTGGTGGCGCTGCTCGTGATGCTGCATTGAGTAGCATATTAGCACGGCCATGTGGGCGTGTGAATAGGATGGACTAGTCCTCGTGCTCATTAGCATAAGATATAAGATCTTTAGAAATCCTTTTTCCATAGATCTCTTTATCTAATGCTAGTGTATACAGGGACGGTTAGGCAGGGATTAGCAGTATGCACACAGAACTGCTCGTGTTCCTGGCTCCATATTGCACCTGACAGGTTCCCTTTAACAGATTAGAATGTGAGATTTGCTGTTTAATATGATTGATAAGACTCGGATTACCTCATTTTATCATCTTTACAGATGTAGTTGGGATTTGAGCAAGAATTGCTAGCAGTATTGGTTTCAATTGACAGGCGTATGGAAGATAATAGTAATTTCTATAAGAAAATTCCATTTTCATCGGTGTGGACGCATTATTCAACTGGGTTACCAATGTTTTGCACATTATTACCACCCCATGAAGATAATATACAGATCCAATTTGATTGGACCAATATCCCTCCAATTGAAAGTAGGACCATATGTAGGACTGTATTGTCAAGAGGACATTGTGACCTGACCATGGTCATCTGGAATTTAGACCCAAATGTCTTAGAATAATGGTGTAATCTCTGTGGCCCTTTTATTCATGGACAGTATACACCCTTGTAAGTTGTGGTAATTTTGTGATCTATTTGTCCATCGATGGTTCACTAGATCACACATGTGATGTGAGTTTATAGTTTTTTATTATTATATATATGGTAAATTATAAATTCCTTTCCCACCCCACTATGTGCACCACTTCATATTTTTACCTCACCCTTTATCTTTTTTAACTCACTTTCACCTCATGGCACCGTTAGGGTATGTGCGCACGTTGCTTTTTACCTGCTTTTTACCTGCTTTTTTGCTGCTTTTTCTTCTGCGCTGTTTAATGCCAAAATGGATGTGTTCTTCTATTCAAGCAAAGTCTATGGGAATTTGGGTTTCTTGTTCACACTATGTTGTTCAAAATGCTGCCTTTTTGTGGCAGAACTTTGGTCAAAAACTCAGCTTTGCAGTGCAAAACCCAAATGGCAAAAACAATTGACATGTTGCTTCTTTGAAAAGCTGAGTTTTTGACCAAAGTTCTGCCACAAAAAGGCAGAATGTTGAACAACATAGTGTGAACAAGAAACCCAAATTCCCATAGACTTTGCTTGAATAGAAGAACACATCCATTTTGGCATTAAACAGCGCAGAAGAAAAAGCAGCAAAAAAGCAGGTAAAAAGCAGGTAAAAAGCAACGTGCGCACATACCCTTACCAGTAATTTCTTCATATATCACTTAATGTTATGGTATTTTATGGTAATTTGTAAATAATTTCCTTATTTTAATAACATAATTAATCTCACATTTATTCACGCATGCCTTTATGCACTAGGTAGTTTATTTTATTTCATTTAATTTATTTATTAGTCATTATTTATTTTTTATATATATATACTGATACACATGATGCAGATGGTGGCAGCTATGCGGGTCCATGAGAACCAGGCACCGCTTGCAGAGCTGCGGAAAGAGGATGAGACACCAGAGTCCTCCCTGATCTTACCAATCCATCTACCAGCATTCTTCCTCAACCAGGCCGCACCACCGCCAGACCCGGCCACGAAGGACCAGGCCGCACCACCAGACCCTGCTGCAAAGGACCAGGCCGCACTACCACCTGAACAGGCCGCGACAGACCAGGCCTCGACAGACCAGGCCGGCGACCGACTAGACCATGACACCTTCGGGAGCCGCAAAGGAGGACGCCACGTCGAGCTTCGATGACCAGGTACCGCCCCAAGCTGCTGTCGGGGACCCGGCAGCAAGCTACCCGGATCGGGATGGCCCGTCTCCGGAATCGGAGGCCTCGGAACCAGACCCGGAGAGGGGAGCAATGATCGTTCAGATGAGGGTCGGCGTCAACGAGGAGACCCGGGATGCCTGCTGGGCAATGATCACCCAGCTGACTCGGGAGCAGAAGCAGAGGCAGCCGTGGAACCAGTGGAGTAGTCAGCAGAGGAGGGCTCTTCGACAACTTTTGCAGCTCCAGAACGACTACCCCCACCCGAAGAACCCCCATCACCTGGTGGTCAGCAGGGAATTGAGGACGAGGACCAACAAAGGAGCAGCAGTCCTACACTACCTTTAGACCACTCCCCGGTAGCACTTCCAGTTTCAAGACGAACCCGTCGCAGGAGGAACTCCCCATCATCAATACCAGACGCGAGGTAGATACTGGTGTGTTACAGTATCTAGCTCATACTGTTAATGATGATGGGGAGAATGCATTTACATGCAGCGTGGCAAACTATCTGCGTCAAATATCAAAAGAAGTCAGGCTACGTGCAAGGACTGCCATGCAGATTGTTGTTAATGCATGTAATGCACCCAACAATCCACGTATTGTTTTCAATGCCCTTGAACAATGGCAGCAGTCTTCTGACAACCAGCTGCGCATGTCAACAACCAATAATGTGGTGCCACCCCCATTTGCTCAACCACCAGTCCCTCTTCCACAACCACCTCTGCCACCACCACCACAACAACAATATGTTCAACAAACAAATTATGGCTCATGCCATGCTCTTACGGAACATGGAGACTATAATGTTCAATTCAATGACCCACCTGTTTATCAAGCACATCAATGGCAACAGTCTTGCCACCTGCTCTCCAGAAACACGAGTCACTGTATGGTCAAAGTGTTCCGTATCCTGTCCTGCAGCAGCATCAGTCATCAGCAAAATCCAGTCACCATCAGTCAAATTCATATTCCCATCTACCACCAGCCCAGACATTCCAACAACCACTTGCACCTCAAAATCCTGCCCCTCTACCACGTTCACCATCAACCTATCAAAATCTGTAAATCCTTTTTTTTTTTTTTTTTGTTAAATTTTGCTGTCTGTTGCAATGTTAAAATATCCATGTGGCTAAAATATGATATGAAAAGACATAATATCCATGTTTTTATTTATGAATAAATGTTTTATTTACAAGAATAACAAAATGTAATTTATTTCACTATTACCTAAACTTCAAAATAAAAAAACAGGTTGCACCACCACAAAATTCAACAAAAAAACCTAATATTTAGTTTTTAAAATAATGAATTTGCATAATTTGGATTAAAAAAACTAAAAAATATTAAGGCATAGATACTAAGGAGTCTGGCAAAGCAATAGCTCCCTCTGGCGACACAAAATAATTGGTGAAAAGTTCACGAACTCGTATGCTCGAAGGCGCCCGCACGTCTCATGCAACTGGAATGTCTTGTTGTGATTGTCCTTGGAAATCATGGTTTCCAAAAAAAAACATCATCATGTGGCTCATGCATCCTGATGAAGTTGTGTAAGATCACACATGCCTTGATTATACTGTTAACATTTCTCTCACTCAATTGTAAGGGAGAGATCAAGACCCTCCATTTGGCTGTTAAAATAATAAATGCACATTCAACAACTCGTTGTGCTCGTGTTAACCGGTAGTTGAAGATTCGGCGACGTTGATCGAGACCACGTTGTGGTTTTGGCAGGAGCACTTCTCCACTTAGTTGGAATGCCTCATCACCTACAACCACAAAAGGTGCCGGATGTGCTGTTGTACCTGGTAAGAGCCATGGGGGTAGGGCACACACATCCTTATTTCGAAGCTGCCAACTGATTATGGACGAATTGAAGATTCGAGACTCTCCAGTTCGTCCATAGGCCCCAATATCAACAACCACAAACTGGTATGTACCATCAGCTAAGGCCAAAAGAACAACCGAAAAATACTGTTTGTAGTTGTAACATTGGGTGCCCGAGTTTGGGGGCTTTTTGACACGGATGTGTTTCCCATTAAGAGCATCAATGCAGTTGGGAAACTGACAGGTTTCAAAAAATACACTGGCAAACCAGCACAAGTGTTCTTCACTAGGCTCACGCATAACTAGGTGTTGCAGCTTGCTCCAGATGGTGTCACGGCCGGGCGGTCGGGCCGACCCAGGAGGTGGATCCACTGGACCGAACTCTTAAGATGGTGGTAGGGAGTCCGGCAGCTGAAGCACTGATGGGCAGCAGAACAGTCCGTGCAAGTGAAGGCAGCGGAGGAGTCCCTGGGACCACGGTGTCACAGATGGCAGTCCTGGTGACGTAGCTCAGGTTCGGAAGCCGAGATGATATCAGGCGGGGTCCGGAACCTCAGGAGCGAGATGACGGGTCACCGCAGGGATCCGAGATGGTACGTGTCACGGCCGGGCGGTCGGGCAGACCCAGGAGGTGGATCCACTGGACCGAACTCTAAGATGGAGGTAGGGAGTCCGGCAGCTGAAGCACTGAAGGGCAGCAGGATAGTCCGTGCAAGTGAAGACAGCGGAGGAGTCCCTGGGACCACGGAGTCACAGAAGGTAGTCTTGGTGACGTAGCTCAGGTTCGGAGGCCGAGATGATATCAGGCGGAGTCCGGAACCTCTGGAGCAAGATGACGGGTCACCGCAGGGATCCGAGATGGCAGGTGCTGTCGGATGGCAGATGGACAGCGTGCGGGGTTCGGGATACGGCAGACTGGATGGCGAGGCAGGTACGGCTCTACAAAGAGAGATAGGTGAGTACAGGCACATAAACACCAGGAGACCTGACTCCTAGCTCAGGGAACACGAAGATCAGGCCCCGCCCCCTTGGACAAGAACCCCCTTTATACCCTGAACCTGACTAACCTCATTTCCTGTTACTGGACGCTGGCCCTTTAAGAAAGGGTCAGTGACCGCGCGCGTGCCCTAATGCGCATGCGCGCGGCCCGGGTGCCAGAAGCCAGGGAAGGAGGCTGCGAGGAGGACGCAGGAGAGCCGGCCAGGGCCTGGGAAGATGTCGGACGCCGGGATCGGCGACCAGAGGACCTATGGAGGACGGGCACCGGAGGCTGGGACGAGGGGAGCGTGGCAGGTGAGCCGGGGAGCGGAGCTGAGGACCCGGGGAGGGGAGCCGAGGACCCGGGGAGCGTGACAGTACCCCCCCCCCCCACGCCCCCCTCCCCGCAACCGGGACATGAATGCACGGATAAGAGGAGTGCCTACGTTCTCCCTGGGCTCCCAGGACCTATCCTCAGGACCATACCCTGCCCAGTCCACCAGGAAGAACTGCCGACCTCGTACGGTCTTCATGGCCACGATATCCCTTACCGCATAGATGTCATCATCGGCAATAGGTGGAGGAGCTGGACTGGCAGCAGCGGAGAAGGGACCAAGGACCACCGGCTTGAGCAGGGAGACGTGGAACGAGTTGGGTATCCTCATCGTGGCCGGGAGCTGCAGCTTGTAGGAGACCTCATTGATCCTGGTGAGGACTTTAAACGGCCCAATGTAGCGAGGACCCAGCTTGTATGAAGGTATCTTCAGGCGGACGTACTGGGAAGAAAGCCAGACGAGGTCTCCAGGAGAGAAACACGGAGGATCCAGGCGTTTCTTGTCTGCGTGTCTCTTCATCCGCAGGGAAGCACGTCCTAGAGACACCTTGACAGAGTCCCAAATGGTGGCAAAGTCACGGGCTACTGTATCTGCAGCAGGGACATCCGAAGAGGGGGATACAGGCAATGGGATGGAAGGCTGAAGTCCGTAAACAACATGGAAGGGAGAGCTGGAGGACGACTCACTGATGTGGTGGTTGTGGGAGAATTCAGCCCAAGGTAGAAGAGCGGACCAGTCGTCGTGATGGGCGTTAACATAGTGACGTAGAAATGAGGTCAAGATTTGATTGACCCTCTCTACTTGTCCATTAGACTGAGGATGGTATGCAGATGAAAAGTCCAGAGTCACTCCCAGATGGTTACAGAGAGCCCTCCAGAAGCGGGAGGTGAACTGAGTTCCTCTGTCTGATACGATGTGTAATGGAAAGCCATGCAAGCGGAAGATGTGCTGTATAAAAGCGTCCGCGAGTTCCTGAGCAGAAGGCAGTCCAGCCATAGGAACGAAATGGGCCATTTTTGAGAACCGGTCCACCACGACCCATATGACTGTGTGCCCGGAGGACAGAGGCAAGTCCGTAATAAAGTCCATTGCTATGTGTTGCCACGGAATCGAAGGTATCGGCAGAGGCAGAAGGCGGCCATGTGGGAGGTGTTTGGGCGTCTTGTTTCTGGCACAAGAGGAGCAGGCAGAGACAAAGGCGGCGACGTCCGTGCGAAGAGATGGCCACCAGTAATGGCGTACAATCGCACCCCATGTTCTCTTCTGGCCTGCATGGCCGGCTGTTTTTGAGGTATGACCCCAGTGTAAGACCGTTAGCCTGTCGGTCTCCGAGACATAGGTCTTCCCAGGTGGTATCTGGGCCAGAGTGACAGGAGCCACCGGAACAATCTTGCTAGGAGAGATGATAGGCTGGATAGTCTCTTCCTCCTGTTCCATGGGCATGAGAGACCTAGACAAGGCATCAGCGCGTACATTCTTGTCCGCTGGTCGGAAGTGGAGCTGGAAGTCAAACCTGGCAAAGAATAAGGACCACCTGGCTTGCCGTGGGTTCAGTCGCTGAGCGGACCGCAGGTATTCCAGGTTTTTGTGGTCCGTGTAGATAATCACGGGGTACACTGCTCCTTCCAGGAGGTAGCGCCACTCCTCCAGAGCCAGTTTGACCGCCAGTAGTTCTCGGTCACCGATGGTGTAATTACGTTCGGGTGCTGAGAAGCTCTTAGAGAAGAAACCGCAGGTCACCATCTTCCCGGAGGAGGATTTTTGCATGAGCACTGCTCCGGCTCCTGAGGAGGAGGCATCCACCTCCAAGGTGAACTGGCGGTTTAACTCCGGTCGGTGGAGTACAGGGGCGGAGGCGAATGCTCGCTTCAAAGAACAAAATGCGGCGTCTGCCGCAGGTGACCAGTCCTTAGGATTAGCCTCCTTTTTGGTCAAAGCGGAGAGAGGAGCGGTCAAGGCAGAGAAGTGCGGGATAAACTGGCGGTAGTAGTTGGCGAATCCCAGGAAGCGTTGGATTGCCTTCAGTCCAGAAGGCGGAGGCCAGTTGATGATGGCGGAGACCTTCTTGGGGTCCATCTGCAGTCCAGTATCAGAGATGATGTACCCCAGAAAGGGGAGGGAAGACTGCTCAAAGACACACTTCTCATACTTTGCGTACAGGCGATTCTCTCTCAGTCTTTGTAAGACCAGCTGTACGTTTTCTCTGTGGGTTTGGAGGTCCGGAGAGAAGACAAGGATGTCATCTAGATAAACAACCACACAGATGTAGAGAAGGTCCCGAAACACGTCGTTCACCAGTTCTTGGAAGACGGCCGGAGCGTTACACAGACCGAAGGGCATCACGCAGTACTCATAATGTCCATCGCGCGTATTAAACGCGGTTTTCCATTCGTCACCAGAGCGGATGCGTACCAGATTGTAAGCACCCCGAAGATCCAGCTTGGTGAACACACGAGCTCCTCTAAGCCGGTCAAATAATTCGGGAATGAGCGGCAGGGGGTATTTGTTTTTCACGGTGATTTGGTTGAGACCCCGGTAGTCTATGCATGGGCGTAAGTCTCCCTCTTTCTTCTTGACAAAGAAGAAACCTGCTCCAGCAGGAGAGGAGGATCTCCGAATGAACCCTCTTGCTAGGCTCTCTGAGATGTAATCTGACATGGCCCTGGTTTCGGCTGGAGATAAAGGATATATCCGTCCTCTAGGTGGGGTTGTCCCTGGAAGCAGGTCAATGGCACAATCGTATGGACGATGTGGCGGCAGTACCTCGGATTCCTTTTTGTCAAAGACATCGGCAAAGGACCAATAGGCCGAAGGCAGCCCCGTTAGGGTCTCAGGAACCGGAGGTCGTCGGAGGGGTGGTATGGACTTTAGGCACCTCTCATGACACGAAGAGCCCCAACGGGTGACTTCGCCAGTACCCCAGCTAACCGATGGTTCATGTGTCCGCAACCATGGGAGTCCCAACAGGATCTGGTGGGACATGTGTGGGAGAACGTAGAGAGCGATGTTCTCGGTGTGAAGAGCACCGATGCGTAGTTCGACAGGCCTGGTGATCAAGGAGATGGTATCAGAGAGAGGCCTCCCATCCACCGAGGCAATCACTAGGGGTTTGTCGAGTGGCATGACAGGCACCCGGTACTTGTCCACCGTGGCCTGCTGGATGAAATTGCCTGCTGCCCCGGAATCGAGGTAGGCATCAGCCGTGAACCGCGTCTCTCCCGTGGTCACTTGCACTGTCCATGTAACTGGGTCAGAGAGGGTCCCAGCACCTAGGGTGGCCTCTCCTACCAACCCTAGGCTTTGGAGTTTCCCGGCCTCTCTGGACAGGAGCGTAGCAGGTGGGTGTCCTCACCACAGTAAAAGCAGAGGCCCTGGGCGAGCCGCTCTGCTCGACGTCGTTCAGACTGCCGCACTCGGTCGATCTGCATGGGCTCGTGGACGGGAATCCCAGCTGTTGATGACTGAGGAACGGAGGACTTCTGCGGAGGAGGAGAATGCCGTACCGGGCGTCTCTCCCGAGATAGCTCTTTGGAGCGCTCCTGAAAACGTATGTCCACACGAGTTGCTAGGGCGATCAGTGCATCTAGGGTGGAGGGCACGTCCCGACCCGCCAACTCATCCTTGATGCGACTCGAGAGTCCTTCCCAGAAGGCGGCTGTTAGGGCCTCATTATTCCACCCGAGTTCTGAAGCCAAAGTGCGGAAACGGATGGCGTATTGACCCACCGTCAGTGTCCCTTGACGTAGGCGGAGGAGTGATGAAGCAGAGGCAGAGGCGCGTCCTGGCTCGTCAAAGGTACTGCGGAAGGCCTGTAGGAACTGTTGAAGATCCTTGGTCATGGGGTCCTCCTTCTCCCACAAGGGGTTCATCCACGCCAGCGCCTCGCCCTCTAGGTGGGACATTATAAAGGCGACCTTGGCTTGGTCGGAGGCGAACAGATGTGGCAGCTGCGTGAAGTGAAGGGAGCATTGGTTTATGAAGCCCCTGCAGGTCTTGGGATCTCCAGCATACCGAGGAGGTGACGCCAAACGGAGTCGGGAAGCATCTGAAGAGGCTGCCACTGGTACGGGAGCCATGGCTTGCCTGGCGGGGGACCTGGGTGCCGCAGGCGTCATTGATGCTTGTAATGTGTACAGGCGGGTGTCCACGGAGGTCATGAATTGCAGCATGCGGGTCTGGACCTCACGCTGGCGTTGGAGTTCCTCTTGCAGGGCCATTAGTGCAGCAGCGGGATCCATGGCCTGATCTTACTGTCACGGCCGGGCGGTCGGGCAGACCCAGGAGGTGGATCCACTGGACCGAACTCTAAGATGGAGGTAGGGAGTCCGGCAGCTGAAGCACTGAAGGGCAGCAGGATAGTCCGTGCAAGTGAAGACAGCGGAGGAGTCCCTGGGACCACGGAGTCACAGAAGGTAGTCTTGGTGACGTAGCTCAGGTTCGGAGGCCGAGATGATATCAGGCGGAGTCCGGAACCTCTGGAGCAAGATGACGGGTCACCGCAGGGATCCGAGATGGCAGGTGCTGTCGGATGGCAGATGGACAGCGTGCGGGGTTCGGGATACGGCAGACTGGATGGCGAGGCAGGTACGGCTCTACAAAGAGAGATAGGTGAGTACAGGCACATAAACACCAGGAGACCTGACTCCTAGCTCAGGGAACACGAAGATCAGGCCCCGCCCCCTTGGACAAGAACCCCCTTTATACCCTGAACCTGACTAACCTCATTTCCTGTTACTGGACGCTGGCCCTTTAAGAAAGGGTCAGTGACCGCGCGCGTGCCCTAATGCGCATGCGCGCGGCCCGGGTGCCAGAAGCCAGGGAAGGAGGCTGCGAGGAGGACGCAGGAGAGCCGGCCAGGGCCTGGGAAGATGTCGGACGCCGGGATCGGCGACCAGAGGACCTATGGAGGACGGGCACCGGAGGCTGGGACGAGGGGAGCGTGGCAGGTGAGCCGGGGAGCGGAGCTGAGGACCCGGGGAGGGGAGCCGAGGACCCGGGGAGCGTGACAGTACGGACTGTCAGATGGCAGACGGACAGCGTGCGGGGTTCAGGATACGGCAGACGGGATGGCGAGGCAGGTACGGCTCTACAAAGAGAGATAGGTGAGTGCAGGCACATAAACACCAGGAGACCTGACTCCTAGCTCAGGGAACACGAAGATCAGGCCCCGCCCCCTTGGACACTAACCCCCTTTATACCCAGTACCTGTTCCACCTCATTTCCTGTTAATGGACGCTGGCCCTTTAAGAAAGGGTCAGTGACCGCGCGCGCGCCCTAACGCGCATGCGCGCCGCCCGGGTGCCAGAAGCCAGGGAAGGAGGCTGAGGGGAGGACGCAGGGGAGCCGGCCAGGTCCTGGGAAGCCGTCGGGCGCCGGGATCGGGGACCCGGGGGCCTGGGACGGACGGAATCCGGGGGCTGAGGAGCGGGCAGCGTGGCAGGTGAGCCGGGGAGCGGGGGTGAGGACCCGGGGAGCGTGACAGTACCCCCCCCCCCACGCCCCCCACCCCGCAACCGGGACATGAAGGCACGGATAAGAGGAGTGCCCACGTTCTCCCTGGGCTCCCAAGACCTATCCTCAGGACCATACCCCTCCCAGTCCACCAGGAAGAACTGCCGACCTCGTACGGTCTTCATGGCCACGATATCCCTTACCGCATAGATGTCGTCATCGGCAATAGGTGGAGGGGCCGGACTGGCAGCATTGGAGAAGGGACCAAGGACAACCGGCTTGAGCAGGGAGACGTGGAATGAGTTGGGTATCCTCATCGTGGCCGGGAGCTGAAGCTTGTAGGAAACCTCATTGATCTTGCTGAGGACCTTAAACGGCCCAATGTAGCGAGGACCCAGCTTGTATGACGGTATCTTCAGGCGGACGTACTGGGAAGCAAGCCAGACGAGGTCTCCAGGAGAGAAACACGGAGGGTCTAGACGCCTTTTGTCAGCGTGTTTCTTCATCCGCTGGGAAGCGCGTCCAAGGGACGCCTTGACAGAGTCCCAAATGGTAGCGAAGTCACGGGCTACAGTATCAGCCGCAGGGACATCCGAAGAAGGGGATATAGGCAATGGAACGGAGGGCTGAAGTCCGTAAACGACATGGAAGGGAGATTTGGAGGACGACTCACTGATGTGGTGGTTATGTGAGAACTCAGCCCAAGGCAGAAGCGTGGACCAGTCGTCGTGATGGGTGTTGACATAGTGACGTAAGAAGGATGTCAAGATTTGATTGACCCTCTCCACTTGGCCATTAGACTGAGGATGGTATGCGGAAGAAAAGTCCAGAGTTACTCCCAGGTGTTTGCAGAGCGCCCTCCAGAAGCGGGAGGTGAACTGAGTTCCTCTGTCGGACACGATGTGGGATGGAAAGCCATGCAAGCGGAAGATGTGATGGATATAGGCTTCCGCGAGTTCCTGAGCAGAGGGCAGTCCAGCCATGGGGATGAAGTGGGCCATTTTGGAGAACCGGTCCACCACGACCCATATGACTGTGTGTCCAGAGGATAATGGCAAGTCCGTAATAAAGTCCATCGCAATGTGTTGCCAGGGAACTGAGGGTATCGGTAGAGGCAGAAGACGGCCATAGGGCAGGTGTTTGGGCGTCTTGTTCCTGGCACAAGAGGAGCAGGCAGAGACAAAGGCGGCGACGTCAGTGCGAAGGGATGGCCACCAGTAATGGCGTACAATCGCACCCCATGTTCTCTTCTGGCCTGCATGGCCGGCTGTTTTTGAGGCATGACCCCAGTGTAACACTTTTTGCCTGTCGGTCTCCGAGACATAGGTCTTCCCGGGTGGTATTTGGGCCAGAGTGACGGGAGCCACCGGAACAATCTTGCTAGGAGGGATGATAGGTTGGGTAGTCTCTTCCTCCTGCTCCATGGACATGAGGGACCTAGACAAGGCATCGGCGCGTACATTCTTGTCCGCGGGTCGGAAGTGGAGCTGGAAGTCAAACCTGGCAAAGAATAAGGACCACCTGGCTTGCCGCGGGTTCAGTCGCTGAGCGGACCGCAGGTATTCCAGGTTCTTGTGGTCCGTGTAGATGGTCACGGGGTACACTGCTCCTTCCAGGAGGTAGCGCCACTCCTCCAGAGCTAGTTTGACCGCCAATAATTCTCGGTCACCGATGGTGTAATTCCGTTCTGGTGCTGAGAAGCTCTTAGAAAAGAAACCGCAAGTCACCATCTTCCCGGAGGAGGATTTTTGCATGAGCACTGCTCCGGCTCCTGAGGAGGAGGCATCCACCTCCAAGGTGAACTGGCGGTTTAACTCCGGTCGGTGGAGTACAGGAGAGGAGGCGAAAGCTCGCTTCAAAGAGCAAAACGCGGCGTCGGCCGCAGGTGACCAGTCCTTTGGTTTAGCCTCCTTTTTGGTCAAAGCGGAGAGAGGGGCAGTCAGGGCGGAGAAGTGCGGGATAAACTGGCGGTAGTAGTTGGCGAATCCCAGGAACCGTTGGATTGCCTTCAGTCCCGAAGGAGGAGGCCAGTTGAGTATGGAGGAGACCTTCTTTGGATCCATCTGCAACCCAGTACCCGAGATGATGTATCCCAGGAAAGGGAGAGAAGACTGCTCAAAGACGCACTTCTCATATTTGGCGTAGAGACGATTCTCTCTCAGTCTTTGTAGGACCAGCTTTACGTTCTCTCTGTGGGTCTGGAGGTCCGGAGAGAAGACAAGGATGTCATCCAGATAAACTACTACACAGAGGTAGAGGAGGTCCCGGAATATGTCGTTCACCAGTTCTTGGAATACGGCAGGAGCGTTACACAGACCGAAGGGCATCACGCAGTATTCGTAGTGCCCGTCGCGAGTATTAAATGCGGTCTTCCATTCGTCCCCAGAGCGGATACGAACTAGGTTGTAGGCACCCCGAAGATCCAGTTTGGTGAACACACGGGCTCCTCTGAGCCGGTCGAACAATTCGGGGATGAGCGGTAGGGGGTACTTGTTTTTTATGGTGATCTGATTCAAGCCCCGGTAGTCAATGCATGGGCGTAGGTCACCCTCTTTCTTCTTAACGAAGAAGAAGCCTGCTCCCGCAGGAGAGGAGGATCTCCGGATGAATCCCTTTGCCAGGCTTTCCGTGATGTATGTGGACATGGCCCTGGTTTCCGCTGGAGACAACGGATATATCCGTCCTCGAGGTGGTGTTGTTCCTGGGAGCAGGTCGATGGCGCAATCGTAGGGACGGTGTGGCGGAAGTACCTCAGACTCCTTTTTGTCAAAAACGTCCGCGAAGGACCAATAGGCCGAGGGCAGTTCCGGTAGGTTCTCTGGAGCCGGGGGACGTCGGATTGGTTGTAGGGACTTTAGACATCTCTCATGACAGGCAGAGCCCCAACGAGTGATTTCGCCAGTACCCCAGCTGACTGATGGTTCGTGTGTCCGCAACCAAGGAAGTCCCAGCAGGATTTGATGGGACATGTGTGGAAGGACGTAGAGAGCGATGTTCTCGGTGTGCAGAGCACCTATACGCAATTCCACCGGCTTGGTGATCCAGGAGATGGTATCAGAGAGGGGTCTCCCATCCACCGAGGCAATCATTAGGGGCTTATCGAGTGGAGTAACAGGCAGCTGGTACTTGTCCACCGTGGCCTGCTGGATAAAATTGCCTGCTGCTCCGGAGTCGAGGTATGCCTCAGCCGTGAAGCGCGTCTCTCCTGTTGACACTTGTACCGTCCACATAACTGGGTCTGAGAGAGTCCCAGCACCTAGGGTGGCCTCTCCTACCAACCCTAGGCTTTGGAGTTTCCCGGCCTTTCCGGACAGGAGCGTAAGAGATGTGTGCCCTCTCCGCAGTAAAAGCAGAGGCCTTTGGCGAGCCGCTCTGCTCTACGTTGGTCAGACTGTCGTACTCGGTCAACCTGCATGGGCTCGTGGACAGGAATCCCAGCTGTTGAAGAGTGAGGCACAGAGGACTTCTGTGGAGGAGGGGAGTGCCGTACTGCACGTCTCTCACGATACAGCTCTTTGGAGCGTTCCTGGAAACGAATGTCCACTCGAGTGGCTAGGGCAATCAGGGCATCTAGGGTGGAGGGCACGTCACGACCCGCCAACTCATCCTTGATGCGACTCGAGAGTCCTTCCCAGAAGGCGGCTGTCAGGGCCTCATTATTCCACCCGAGTTCAGAAGCCAAAGTACGGAAACGGATGGCATATTGACCCACCGTCAGTGTTCCTTGACGTAGGCGGAGGAGGGATGAAGCAGACGCAGAGGCGCGTCCCGGCTCGTCGAAGGTGCTGCGAAAGGCCTGCAGGAACTCTTGAAGGTTCTTGGTCATGGGGTCCTCCTTCTCCCACAAGGGGTTCATCCACGCCAGCGCCTCGCCCTCCAGATGAGACATTATAAAGGCGACCTTGGCTTGGTCAGAGGCGAACAGATGTGGCAGCTGCGTGAAATGAAGGGAACACTGGTTTATGAAGCCCCTGCAGGTCTTGGGATCTCCAGCATAACGAGGTGGTGACGCCAAACGGAGACGGGAAGCATCTGAAGAGGCTGCCACTGGTGCGGGAGCCATGGCTTGCATAGCTGGGGACCTGGGTGCCGCAGGCGTCATTGATGCTTGTAACGTGTACAGGCGGGTGTCCACGGAGGTCATAAATTGCAACATGCGGGTCTGGACTTCATGCTGACGTCGGAGTTCCTCTTGCAAGGCCGCTAGTGCTGCAGCGGGATCCATGGCCTGATCTTACTGTCACGGCCGGGCGGTCGGGCCGACCCAGGAGGTGGATCCACTGGACCGAACTCTTAAGATGGTGGTAGGGAGTCCGGCAGCTGAAGCACTGATGGGCAGCAGAACAGTCCGTGCAAGTGAAGGCAGCGGAGGAGTCCCTGGGACCACGGTGTCACAGATGGCAGTCCTGGTGACGTAGCTCAGGTTCGGAAGCCGAGATGATATCAGGCGGGGTCCGGAACCTCAGGAGCGAGATGACGGGTCACCGCAGGGATCCGAGATGGTACGGACTGTCAGATGGCAGACGGACAGCGTGCGGGGTTCAGGATACGGCAGACGGGATGGCGAGGCAGGTACGGCTCTACAAAGAGAGATAGGTGAGTACAGGCACATAAACACCAGGAGACCTGACTCCTAGCTCAGGGAACACGAAGATCAGGCCCCGCCCCCTTGGACACTAACCCCCTTTATACCCAGTACCTGTTCCACCTCATTTCCTGTTAATGGACGCTGGCCCTTTAAGAAAGGGTCAGTGACCGCGCGCGCGCCCTAACGCGCATGCGCGCCGCCCGGGTGCCAGAAGCCAGGGAAGGAGGCTGAGGGGAGGACGCAGGGGAGCCGGCCAGGTCCTGGGAAGCCGTCGGGCGCCGGGATCGGGGACCCGGGGGCCTGGGACGGACGGAATCCGGGGGCTGAGGAGCGGGCAGCGTGGCAGGTGAGCCGGGGAGCGGGGGTGAGGACCCGGGGAGCGTGACAGATGGCTTCACAAGTGGACCAAACAATAACAGATATGGTTGACTTTCCCAGGAGAAACTAAAGATGTAAGGCAGCCTAGGACACATCACCTGTCGATAGGAACCTAGTGTTTGAAGTTAAATAAGAAAATTAAAAAAGGTTTAAATTATAAAAAAAACTGTTAAAACATAAATTGTATGCAAAAATAACCACACACAAAAAAAATCACAATAACCAACACCCTATACTTACAAATAAAAAATAAAATACAAGTGAATAATTTTAAATGTGTGAGCCAATACAAAAAGGAAAAAGGTAGCTTAGACCCATTTGGAAGGCAAAGAAAATAAATACAAAAGGTAACAAACCTTAAAGTCACCAACAACCGCTGTTCAGCTGAAATACACTGTCGCATGTTGGTGTCCTGGAAGGTAATTATTGGTCGAATTTCGGCCAACAACCTATCAAGAGTCAAGATAGATATACAGCAGTAGTCCATGAATTTTTCAGGATGGGCCCGTAACTCAGCATATAGCCTATGGAAATTCCCTCTAGTGTCCTATTGACTCAATAGCAGATGAACCCACTTTCTACACCGCCTCCTAGGAGCACCAACTACTGGGTATTGTTCGCCAAACTGTCTAGACAATACCCGGTGCAATAATACGTGTTCAGTGGTATTGAATGTAACAGGCAATGATATATTTGTCTGGGCCATGACAATGTGACTACTAAAGAGTTCAAAGGGAACACAGCACACCAAAAAAATGATGTGCTATCACTGCTTTTCATGGGTCAGGATTATTTTATAGGGTTGGCCTAACAACAGGGCCATGATTTTAATTCAATACAATTGTTAACATATGTGAAAAAAACGCATTGCACACAGATGCCACAGGTATGTCACATGGACCGCAAGCGAGGAGAAAAACCACACAGTCGCATTGCACATGCCGTACACACAGACTACCACACAGAAGACACTCGTCCGACACTCCTACACTTGAATGGGACCGTTTTTACATATGTTCGTGTGAGTCCAGCCAGAAAAGCAGCCTTTGCAGAGTGGCTGCTCCAGAGCACGGAGGTATTGAGGCTTCTCTGGATACCACTGAGGAAAGTGGATCCAAACCTGTGCAGGCGAGCCACTGAATTAGTGACAGCCAGTAAGCCTCTTTTTGAAGAGAGAGATTTTTGTTTCTTATGTACCCAGAGTGCGGTTTATCTGTTGTTTAATAAACTGCTAGACTTTATTTGAATTGTGTATTCACCTGTGCTAACTCGCATCGCAGCAGAAGCAAGTAAAACCCCCCCAATGTTCCAGTCTGTGAACTACCGTGTTTCCCCGAAAATAAGACCTCCCCCGAAAATAAGACCTCTCAGGAGTTTTCAGGGAAGCTTTAATATAAGACATCCCCTGAAAATAAGACCTAGCCGCGGTCAATAATGAAGTGTCATGCAGCGGTGAAAGAGTTAAAGACACTGCAGGACACTTCATTATAGGCAGCGGACTTCCCCAGAAGTGAGAAGACAGAAGAAAGAAGACCCCTGATCATACTCACCAGACGCCGACCGGGAGCAGGTGAGCGCATCAAGGTCCTGCGGCGGTACACACACGCACACACACATCAGATCACACTCAGTCACACACACACACACACACACACACACACACTACAGATCGCATCCACACACTCACAACATCCGGCAATGCCACTTGCTTCTCGGCGGCGATACTGTGCGTGCACTGACCTTCCAGGACCTGCCCAGGATCACATGGCAGGAATCATGTGGTATGTCCGGATGTTGTGAGTGTGTGCGCGCGTATGTGCGATATTGTGTGTGTGTGTGTTTGTGTGTGTATGTAAGCGATCGGATCTGTGAGTGTCGGCAGAAGGCAGAGGAGCACGGCGTGCAGTACAGCTGCTGGGACCACCCACAGGAGGGCACAGGAGAAGTGGGGTGTGTGTGAGTGTATGCGATCAGATGTGTGAGTAGATGCGATCTGATATGTGACGATGTGTGACTGTGTGTGAACGTAAGCGATCGGATCTGTGAGTGTCGGCAGGAGGCAGAGGGGGATGGCGTGCAGCACAGCTGCTGGGACCGCCCACCAGAGGGCACAGGGAGAAGTGTGTGTGTGTGTGATATCTGATGCCAGCCAGACGCAGGGGAGCACAGCTGCAGGGAGATCACAGGGAGAAGTGGTGTGTGTGTGTGTGTGTGTGTGTGTGTGTGTGTGTGTGTGTGTGTGTGTGATCTGATGTCAGGCAGATGCAGGGAAGCATGCAGCACACCTGCTGGGAGATCACAGGAGGATCTGGGTGCCATACAAACGCCCTGGGCTGGTAAGTATGACGATCCTGGGATGGGGGGGGTCTGCTTTTTGTGGGGGGGAAACTTACCCCCAACCATGTCTCCTCGAGAATAAGACACCCCTTGAAAATAAGACCTATTTTCAGGGCAAAAAAATATATATATATATATCTTATTTTCAGGGAAACAGGGTAGGTGCAATCTCACAGTACGTAAACAGCAGAAACCCCCCACAAGTGACCACATTTTGGAAACTAGACCCCTCAAGGACTTTATCTAGATGTTTGGTGAGAACATTCAACCCCCGGGGGGCTTCACAGAATTTTATAATGTTGAGCCTTGAAAATAAAAAAATACATTTCAAAAAATTGTTACTTCAACCAAGTAGCTTTTTTTTCTTATGGTAACAGGAAAAAATGCACCGTAAAATTTATTGTGCAATTTCTCCTGAGATCGCAGATACCTCACTTGTGGTGGAAATTAACTGGGTGCACAGCAGAGCTCGGAAGGGAAGGAGCATCATTTGATTGCAAAAATTGTCTGGAATCATTAACGAATGCCATGTCGCATTTGGAGAGCTTGTGAGGTGCCTAAACAGTGGAACTTTCCCACAAGTGACCCTATTCTGGAAACTAGACCCCACAAGGATTTTATCCAGGAGTATAGTGAGCATTTTTAACTCACAGGTACTTCACAGAATTTGATAACCTTAGGTCGTCATAATGAACATTTTCATTTTTTTCACAAAAATGTTGCTCTAGCACCACATTTCTTACTTTTTCAAGAGGAAACACCAAAATATGAACCCCACAGTTTATCCAATTTCGTATGAGTGTAGTGATACCCTACATGTGGCCAAAAACCACTTTTTGGATAAACAGTAAGGCTCAGAACGGAAGGAGCACCATTTGAATTTTGGAAAAGTTGAAATAAATTGCGGGCACCATGTTGCATTTGCAGGGCCCCCTAGGCTACCTATACAATAGAAAACCCCACAAATGACCCCATTTTGGAAACTAGACCCCTCAAGGATTTTAATCAGGGGTATAGTGAGCATTTTGAATTCACAGGTACTTCACAAAAATGTCCCTGTAGCACCAAATGTCTCACTTTTAGGCTATGTGCTCATGATCCGGCGACACTGCGTCTAGGACGAGAACACTCTCGTTTCCACAGCATAAATTGACATGCTGAAGCTCAGGAAGCCACGCCGCAGGTCAGTTTATGCTGCAGAGAAAAGAAACACAGTGGGCAGGAGAGTCCTAAAAATCCTTCCACTGCACTTGTACTGCACAACGCAGCATTATGGACAGAGTGAAAACCCTCATCGTGGGAACATAGCCTAAAAAGTTGGATGGATGTATATATAATGTACCACCCCCTGCATATTCTAAGCTGGCACCCTTTAGTTACATTCATGTGGCACTAAAGGGTGCTCAGCCTCTTATTTAGCCCAAAAAAATTAATAATTTAAAAAAACGACATTCTTTATAGCCATCTAGGATAAGGCTAAGTTCACACAGGGCATCTTTTGCTGCGTTTTTGGTGCGTTTTTGAGGTCACAAAGATGCACCAAAATGCATGCATTTCCTTCCCCAGCAAAGTCTATGAGATTTCTATTTTGGTGTCCACACTGGGCATCTTTTGTTGGCTGCATCTTGGGTGTGTTTTTCAATGCACTATGCCAATTCTTTTTACGTTTTTACCATGTTTTTGAGCCCTCCAGTCAATAGATTTGACTTAAAAAAACGCATTGGGCAAAACGCGGTAAAAAACGTGGTAAAAAACGTTGTAAAAACACATAAAAAAAAAACAGTGGAAAAGCATTGCGTTTTTGATGCGTTTTTGCCGCGGTGCATTTTTAGTGCTTTTTAAGATGCACTCAAGATGCACTGGCAAAAAAAGATGAACATAGCCTGCAGACCACAGCTGACAGCTTCACCTTAGCTGGTAATCCAAAATGGAGGGCAACTCAGGCTGTTTTTTTTTAATTATTTATAAATAAATAATTAAAAAAAATGTGGGGTCCCCCCCAAATTGGATTTCCAGCCAAAGTAAAGTGGACAGCTGTGGTCTGGTATTCTAAAGCGGGCTTTACACGCTACGATATCGTTAATGAATTATCGTCGGGGTCAGGTTGTTTGTGGCGCACATCCGGCGTCATTAACGATATCGCAGTGTGTAACACTTATGTGCGACCTAAAACGATCGCAAAAGCCACCAAAATTGTTTGCCGCGGAGAGGTCGTCCTAAAACAAAAAATCGTTTTCCTCTCATTAGCGATGTTGTTCGTCGTTCCTGCGGCAGCATCGCTATGTGTGACACCGCAGGAGCGAGGAACATCTCCTTACCTACCTCCACCGGCAATGAGGAAGGAAGGAGGTGGGCGGGATGTTACGTCCCGCTCATCTCCGCCCCTCCGCTTCTATTGGCCACCTGCCGTGTGACGTTGCTGTGACGCTGCACGACCTGCCCCCTTAGGAAGGAGGCGGTTCACCGGCCAGAGCAACGTCGCAGGACAGGTAAGTCCGTGTGACGGGTGTTAGCGATGTTGTGCGCCACGGGCAGCGATTTGCCCGTGTCGCACAACCGACGGGGGCGGATACGATCGCTTGCGTTCTCGCTAGCGAGATCGCAGCGTCTAAAGCCCGCTTAAGGGTGGGAAGAGCCATGGTTATTTGGCCCTTCCCACCCTAATAATAGCAGGCCGCAGCAGCCCCAGATCCATTAGACGCGCCAACCTTGGCACTTCGCATTAGCTCATCCCGTTGCTCTGGTGCGGTGGCAAACGGGGTAATATATTGGGTTGATACCAGCTGTAATGTCACCTGGCATCAAGCCCAATGGTTAGTAGTGTCGCGGCGTCTATCAGATATCTGACATTACTAACTGTCAGTAATAAAAAAAATAAAAACAAAAAAAAATGTATTTGAAAAACCGCTCACCAACACATTAACCTCTTTCACCAATTTATTGAAATGAAAAAAAATATGGTCCCCCGCAATCCATTTTGGAGGTCCCACAACAACTGTGGACCTTCCAGAATATGAGGGGAACACTCAGAGAACACATCCCCCATTTTTTTGGAAGTGTAGGCACTCCATGTGAGAAGTGTGGATGCAGTGATCTGAGTGGAAATACTGCAGCCACACTGCCCAAGTTCAACCGAGGACAAAGTGACATGCAGTAACCTCATTCCAGAATATGGGGGCACGCTCAGGGTATGCATCCCCCATTTTCAAGAAGTGCAGGCACTCCATGTGAGGAGTGTGGATGCAGTGACCTGAGAATACTGCACTCACACTGCCCGGGTCCACACCACGGCAGTGTGAGCTGCAGTAAGCTCAGTATCACTGGGCGCAGGGAGCCAGCTGACAGCCGCTCTGCGCATGCAGCCGGCATCTTTTGAGAAGGAGGAAGAGGAATAGCGGAGGATTGTTGTTGCTGCAGGTACCGGGAGATTGGGGGAGGACCGGGGCATGACAGGCGGTAACTTGGCAGGACTTGGGGATGACTATTCTGTTGCATCTGACATGTCACATGTGACAGAAAACAGAGGAGCATGAATGCGGCAGGTGCGCCACTCGTGCTTGCCGCCATTTCGATGATTGAGAGGAGGAGGGGGGTTGGAGTAGCACTTTGGCGACACCGGGGGACTGGGGGAGGAGATTTATCTCTCATCTGACATGTTTGATCATGCCAGGTGGAAGAGAAATCATTTTTTGCCAGGGACGCCATTTACTGTACACCTTATTACACCCACGTCCCCTGATGAAGAAAAGGTGGAAACGCGCGTCAGGACGTGGACACTCAGTTACCAGGCCTTAAGGCCACTTTACACACAGAGATAAATCTTTGGCAGATCTGTGGTTGCAGTGAAATCATGGACATATTGTTCCATTTGTACACAGCCACAAACCTGGCACTGATTGTCCACAATTTCACTGCAACCACAGATCTGCCGCAGATTTATCTCTGTGTGTAAAGTGGCCTTAACACTAGGTTAGTATAGTCGCACATGAAGATTAACCTGCAGTTTTCCATGGTTATATCTTAGTCTGATTTTTCATTATCTTGCCATTGGCCTTCAGCCAACATAATCTGTTGTTTCACAACCCCGTTGTTATTATTATTATTATTATTATTATATGTTATTATTACATGGTATCTTGCCTTCTGCGAACTACTAGCACTTTATATGTATTTTAAATGCCCACATTTATTACTAAATACCACTTTATATGTAGTGAATTGCACAATTTGATTTATTTGCACCTTATGTGTATTGCATTACATATGTTTTATGCCCAACTGACTTGAATATTATTGTGCACATTGCCATATCTTAACTCTAGGTATGACTTCTTTATTACAATAATATTACAATATAACCTGGTTTCCTGTATGCCTCCTAATTGAGACTTCTTGCTTATTTTAAAGTATGTGTTTATAGTTTAATACCTTAATAAAATATTGCTTTTTAATCATTTTTTGATAATTGGAACATTCTATGAATCCCTAGTGCATAATTGTCTTCACTAAAATAATAGCATTGTGAAGTTTCACAGAGCATCCACAAGGTGGCAATAGAGCATAATAATAAGAGAAATACACAACCACAGCAGAAGGTCAATGCAACACGTATGTAATACCTCAGTAGATTCACGATGAAAGTAGAATAAGCACTGCATAGCATATGCTAGTATAAGAATAAGGCCGGTGTCACACTTGCGAGTGCCTCGCGTGTATCTCGTTCGAGTCTCGCGTTGCATCACCCAACACGGACTCACACTTTCCTCACAGGAGCGGGTTGGTTACATAGAGATGCGTGCAACCTACCTGCTCCTGTGAGAAGAGTGTGAGTCCGTGCCGGGTGATGCAACTCGAGACTCGCGCAAGAAACACGCGAGGCACTCGCAAGTGTGAGTCCGGCCTTAGAAGGAATATGTGGAGATAAATGAAAAACAGTGCAAGTCTTCAATATATCCACAAAATAACAACAAAGTCTAACATGGAAGCAAGCTGATGACTCCTGACGCTACCATGACGTATTTCCTGTGAGAGCCAACAGAGCGCCGTACTCACAGGAATGCTGCATTTCAGAAATGCACAGGTGACCGGACTGTGCAGTAATAAAGTCCCCTAGGGGGATTAGTAAAATCAATTAAAAAGTTTTAAAAATTAAAAAAAACCAAAACGTTCAAATCACCCCCCTTTTGCCCCAATGTAAATAAAACAATTTTTTTTTTTTTTAAATATACACATTTGGTATTGCCTAAAACAGAAATGCCCGATCTATCAAAATATAAGATCAATTAATCTGATCTATAGACAGTGTGTCGAGAAAAAAATGCTGAACACCAAAATTACGTTTTTTGGTCGCTGTAATATTTCTTCAAAATGCAATAGCAGGCGATCAAAATGTTGCATCTACTCAAAAAAGGTATAATTAATACACCAGCTCAAGACACAAAAAATAAGCTATCACTGAGCCCCAGATCCCCAAAAAAGAAGGCCAGTGAGCCCCATAGGGGTGAACAGGCCCATGACGATCGGGAGGGTGCAGGGTAGTAAGGAGTTAAAGGTTTTGGTTAGGATGGGGGAGGTAAATGGGGGCATAGGATTGGTGGATGGTACTGGAGGGGGGATTGGAGGAGAGCAAGGAAGGGGTGGGGGTGTAGTAGGAGGTATAAAGGGGGTGTAAAATGTGTTACCTCCCCTTTCGTCGCCGTGAACTTTGTGCCCCAGGACGTCCGTGCTGCATCCCCCTGTGATGGCTGACCTGGCCGCTTTGATGGACTTGGTTCGTGGGGCATCGGAGGTCCTGGGTGTGGACGTGCTGCGGGAGCAGCTGGCGGCGGTCTGCGGTGCGGGAGCAGTGATGCCTGCTGCTCCTGCGCCCGGGCCTGTCCTACGTGCTCGGCGTTCGCGGCCGCCGGTGCGCTACTCCCCCAGCGGGAGGGGGAGCAGGAGATCAAGGAGCCCCTTCGGGGACCCTCCGGCACGAGGGAGCCCCGCATCTGCTGCTGTGGAGCTGCCGGCCGTCGGGAGGAATCCTCGCCGGAGATCCCGCTGGTCAGAGGTGGGCGGAGCTTCGGCGAGGCCTACTTCCGGTCCGCGGCCTGCAAGGCCCCGGACCAGAGTAGCGGCAGCCCCCGGTGATGTGCGGGCCGGGGGTGTAGCCCAGCGTCCCGGATTAGCGGCGGAGACTCCCTGCAGGCAGCAGGGGAGCGACTCAAGACGGGAAGCAGATGTGGAGCGCGGCGGCAGACAGGGACGAGCGGGGGAGGAGTACGGTGGCCCGGCGTGCCTGCTGGGGTCCCGGATTACGGTCCCCTCCGGCGATGATCGTGCTGGGGGGGGTTCCCAGCGTGTGTCAGAGGCAGGACGGCTTTCCTGCAGTCGGCAGGGAGGGAGCCCACTGAGCGGGGAGGACACAGCAGCGGCGCAGCAGTTAGACCGTCAGGGATGGACGGCGGTACGGCGCCACGTCGCGCCAAAAGACTGAGGTCCAGCAGGAGACGCCCGGAGGAGCGGGGTGCGGTGACCGTGGGGGTCGACGGCCGCCAGGTGCGGGCTGTCCCCTCGCTGGTCCCCCCTGTGGCCTGCAGCGGCAGTTCGGACTCCGGAGAGGAAGAAGGGTCGATGGCAGCGGCAGGTCGGACGGAGCGGCAGCAGGAAGATCGTGGCACGGCTGTGCCGACTTCGGTTCAACGGCAGCCTGGTGAGCGGACGACAGAAATGTTTAATGCTGTGGGTAGTGCGGGCGGGGGTTCCTCCACGGGAAGCGTTACGCAGGGGGCGAGTGCAGTCGGACAGTCTGGTTTACCGGGCCCGGAGTTTTGGGGGCAGCTTTTGGGGGTGTTGCAGGGGTTGTTGGCGGAACGGGTTAGTCGAATTGGGCCTGGGACTCCGGTGGGGGCGTGGGTGGGCCCCTCCGAGGTGGTGCAGACAGAGGCGCCGGTGCGCGAGGTTGCGGCGCGGGACCCTACCTCGGCAGTAGGTGCGGGACAGGCGGCCGGTGGGGCGGCTGACGTGGGTGCGAGTAAGGAGGCGGAAAAGGAAAAAAAAAAGGAGGATGAGGTTGTGCGGTTGGATGATAGGGCGCGGAGTGAAATTTATGTGTGTTTTGAAAGTCAGTTAGGGGTCCATTTGAAAAAGGAGGTGAGGGAAAAGATTTGGAAAGGGGAGTATGTGGAAATTTTTTCCCTGCTTCCCTTGGAGAAGTTTAATTTGGATAAGGTGAAGCCCAGTGATACAAAAAAGGAGAAAGAGGACGAAGAAAAACGAAGGTATAGGTTGATCCCGAGGACGTTTACTAACTGGCTACAGGCCTTTGCGATCTTAGCCAGTGTGATCGGGGAAAAGGAGCCGGAGCATTGTTCCGCCCTATTTGGATATATGGACGCGATAGGGGAGGCGTATAGACTATACGGCGGTTTAGGGTGGTTAAGATATGACGAGCAGTTCCGGCAACGGAAGGCTCTGCGGCCTGGTGTCCATTGGGGTCACAAAGATATTTCATTGTGGATGCGGTTAATGACGGCTCCGGCTCAGCCCTTTCGAGGGGGTGCCGGGAGCCCGGGTGCGAGCGGCGGGTCCCTGGCTGGACAGAAAAAGGGGGCTTGTTGGCAATATAACGAGGGACAGTGTAAGTTCGGGGCCTCATGTCGATTCAAACATGAGTGTTTCGGATGTGGAGGTTCCCACTCCTTGGCCAGGTGCTTCAAGAAAGGAAAGGGAAAGGCGGGGGAGGGGTCTGGAAAAAGGGAGGACACCAGTGAGGGTAGAGGCGATGCTTCCCTATTTAAATAGATACCCAGATGTTCGGGCGGCAGAGTTGTTGGCACGTGGTATTATGGAGGGTTTTCGGATTCCGTTTGAATCTGAGGTGCCGGTGTTTCGCCCGGGGAATTTGAGGTCCGCGAAAGAGCATCCGGAGGTGGTGAAGGAAAAGCTGCAAAAGGAGGTGGAGTTGGGGAGGATGGCGGGCCCATTCCAGGACCCGCCATTCTCCAACTTAAGGATTTCCCCCCTTGGGGTGGTACCTAAGAAGGAGCCGAACAAATTTCGGCTCATTCATCATTTATCTTATCCGGCGGGACTGTCGGTGAATGATGGGATATCACCAGAGTTGTCGGCGGTATGTTATGTATCGTTCGATAAGGCCTTGGAGTTGGTAAGGGTTGCGGGGCGGGGGGCCCTGATGGCAAAGGCGGATGTAGAAGCAGCTTTTCGTTTACTCCCGGTGCATCCAGAGAGCCTTCATCTCTTAGGGTGTATGTGGGATGGTGATTACTATGTGGATCGCTGCCTGCCGATGGGCTGTTCCATTTCGTGTGCTTATTTTGAGGCATTCAGTACTTTTGTGGAATGGGTAGTCAAGGATGTGGCAGGAGTCCATTCAGTGATTCACTATTTGGATGATTTCTTTTGCGTTGGTCCGGCGGGCTCTTCGGTTTGCTCCTTGTTGTTATTTACGTTAGAGCGGATCGCGCGGAGCCTAGGTATTCCGTTGGCAAAAGAAAAAACGGAAGGGCCGGTGACGGCTCTATGTTTCTTAGGTATCGAAATTGATACACTGGCGATGGAATGCCGGTTGCCGGAGGGGAAGCTTATGGACTTGAAGGCGTCGGTGCGGTTTTTGTCTCAGGCCAAGAAGGTGCGGTTGCGGGATTTGCAGTCAGTGCTCGGGAAATTGAATTTCGCTTGTCGCATTATGCCGATGGGGCGGATATTTAATAGGAGACTGGCGAGCGCAACCGCGGGGGTGAAAGCTCCAAATCACTTTGTCAGAGTGACCAAAGTGATGAAGGGGGATTTGTTGGTTTGGGAGGAGTTCTTGGACCGGTACAACGGTCGGACCCTTTGGATGAGCGAGGCATTGTCCAATAGCCAGCTGGAATTGTATACTGATGCGGCTGGCGCGACAGGTTTTGGAGCAATTTTTCAGACGCGCTGGTGTGTGGGAAAGTGGCCATGGCTTTGGGTGGAAACAGGTTTGGTAAGGAATTTGGCGCTGCTGGAATTGTTTCCAATTATTGTGGCGGTGGAGTTGTGGGGCCCCGTTTTTTCCGGAAGAAGGGTTTGCATGCATTGTGACAACATGGCGGTGGTGCATTCCATCAATGCACTGTCGGCAAAATCCCCGCCGGTTGTGGGGTATTTAAGGCATCTGGTGTTGTGTTGCTTGGAGTTAAACATTTGCGTGGTGGCTCGGCATGTGCCAGGGGTTCGAAACGAGGTGGCTGACGCGCTATCACGGTTTCAGTTTTGCAGGTTCAGGACGCTAGTTCCAGGAGCGGACGCGGATGGAGAACCTTGCCCGGAATGGCTGTGGGGCCTGGCATCGGTATAGCATTTGAGGGAATTAGGAGATCGGTGTCTGAGGCTACTTGGTGCCGATATCAGGCGGTGTGGAAGGAATGGGCAGAGTTGGAAAGAGGGGACTTCATGGAGTCGGGTTACAAGGGCCGAGTGTTGGGGGTCCTGATGTTAATTAGTGGGGACTTTTCGGCAGGTCGGTTCATTTTGGTGATTGGTTGCAAGTTGGCGGCGTTGGCCTTCTTGTTTCAGATGCAAGGGGTTCAGGACGCGACTAAGGATTTTCTGGTGCGGCAGGCAATTAAGGGTTTTCGCAAAGGGGCCCAGTCGCGTGACATGAGGCGGCCGGTGTCATTGCCATTGTTGGTTCATTTAGTGGGGTGTTTAGGGGAGTTGTGTTCGTCTCCTTATGAGCGGATGTTGTTTTCGGTAGCTTTTGTATTGGCGTTTTTTGGGGCCTTTCGCATTGGTGAATTGGTCAGCCCGACTAAGCAAGCGATGGGTGGTTTGCTGATGGAGGATGTAATGCTGGGGGAGGATAGAGTGGAATGTCGGCTTCGTTTTTCGAAGACGGATCAGAGGGGCCGGGGGCGCTTAGTAGTGTTGTTTGCTTTACCGGGGCACCAGTTGTGCCCAGTGGTACAAGTTTCAGAGTTTTTAAGGGTGCGCGGTAGTTACCCCGGCGTTTTCCTTAGGCATGCGAACGGATTGGCTTTGTCGCGTTACCAATTCAATGCGGTGCTGAAGATGGCTTTAGCACGGGTGGGGGAGGAGCCAAGTGAGTACGGGTCTCACTCCTTCCGGATTGGGGCGGCAATGGAAGCCGCTAGGTGGGGTTTGAGTGAGGATTGTATCCGGCGGATTGGGAGGTGGGAGTCTTCCAGGTTTCGCTTGTACATTAGGCCTCACTTGGTAAGGTGATGGTTCGAGGGTGGGGGATTCCTTGTTTGCGTTTTGATTCTGGTATGTGATAATTTTCTTGTTCTGTTGCTGTTTTTATTCGTGGTCTTTGTATTTTGTAGGTCCATGCCTTGTGTGGATCCTCGGGCACTCCTATGTGTATTGGGGAGCGTTGCGGGCGGATGTTCGTCGCGACGGTCGGCAGCTTGGAGTGGCGGTGACGGAAGCCCGAGTAAAGTGGCTTGGAATTCGGGGCATGACCTGAGGTAGAGTGCGCCCCGAGGTGGCTGGATCGAGACCCGGATGTGTTGATTTTACATGTGGGGGGGAATGATTTGGGAGTAAGGTCGGCGAGAGAATTAAAAAGGGACATAAAGCTGGACCTGTTACATTTGTGGAGGGCGTTCCCGGGCATTGTTATTGTGTGGTCGGATATCATAGCTCGGTCGCAGTGGCGTTTTGGTAGATCGGTGGACCGTATCAACAGGGCTCGGAGCAAATTAAACCGGGCAATTGGCAGGTTTGTGGCGCGGAATGGTGGTTTGGTGGTGCGGCACAGAGAACTGGAGGAGTCCACGGAACAGTACCTAAGGCGAGATGGGGTCCATCTCACGGACGTGGGTTTAGATTTGTGGATGTTGGGATTGAGGGATGGTCTGGAGCAAGCGCTGGGGGTGTGGAGGGCCCGGGCCAAGTAAGGTGTCACGTGGCCGGGCTGTGGCGGGGTGATAGGTCCGTCTGAGAGGTTGGGAGTACCGACAGTCGGTTTGTTGGTACAAAGTCGCTCAAGGGGAGTGGTTTCGGAGTGGATGGGAACTTGTGGGCGGAGGTCCTGCAGGTTCTGGGTGGGGGTAATTAACGATGGAACGTTATTACCCCTCACCTCGGGCCGGTTGGTCACGGCCGAGGTGGTCCTCTGGGCCGGTTGGAGGTTACGGCCGGGGGGTTAAGAATGATGGTTTCCCTCTCGGATGGATCTATCGGTGGTTTTGGTTATAAGGGGGGGGTATATATGTATAAGGTTATGTTTAACAATGGGTGGCATGTTTGAGCCACGAGTTTGGTATACATATATACGGTTAAAATAAAGCTGTGGCCATTCCTGCAATAAAGTCGTGGTTATCGTCTTTATTTAAGTAAATATGGTACGGGGGGTGTGGAACCTGGTAACCTGCCTATCCCTTATAGATGCGTCATGAGAATGCTAGAGGGCTCAGAAATTTTGCCAAAAGTGCTTTTCTTTTTTTTGCTTCTGATTTTTTTTTAACCCCTTAGCTAAAAGTAAAAGTATACATGTTTGGTATCAACGAACTGGTATGGACCTGTGGCATCATACTGACATGTCAGTTTTTCCATATAGTGAATGTGGCAAATAAAAGACCCCCAAAACAATAATGCAATTGCACTTTTTTTTTTGGCAGTGCTGTCATGCAGTGTTCTGCATTATACTCGCTGGGTGTCAGGGTGGTGTCGGACTCTGTTCATGTTGTAGACGAGGGCCGGGCCGCTGCAGGGGCTGCTCGGATCCGGGTTCGTTACTGTGGCTCGAGCAGTAGCCGGACCCGCGGCTCGTGCGGCCGTCCTCACAACCGTAGGAAGGGGGTATTTACAGGGGAATAGTTTGTCAGTGACGCCACCCGTGGGTTGTGGTGAGAGTTGGTAGCACTGCCGCTGCCTGATGACAAGACGCCCGGGGCTGATGGAGCGGGGCAGCAAGATGGGATCCCCTCCACGGGTAGGGGAGGTGTAGTCCCGGGGCCCAGGTGAACAGGAGTAATAGCTGCGGAGAGTGTCTTGCAGGGTTGGACTGGGGGTGGATGGTGTACTCACAGTTCAAAGAATTGCACACAGAGGCTAGTAGTAAACCAAATTGCCAGTGACCGGTTGCCTCCGGTGGGAGTATTCGGGTCCCACACCTTGGTGTAGCAAACAGAGGTCCCTTCCTCCTGCACTCAATGTTTGTGTCTTGAATGGGACAACTCCGCTTGGAACGGGGAAGTCCACTCCCGGTACTTTGTATGTTGGGAGCTGTGGCCCGTGAAATCTGACCCTTGGGATCTCTATGGTTTCTGGCGGACACCCTATCCCCCGCGTTGGGTTTCCGTTTCGCTCTCTGGGCTTACTGTGGAACAAGGCCTGGAACCTTGTCCTCGCCCTAGGGTCCAGGCACCCCGACTGTGCACGGCCTCCGGACCGGATTCCCGCTGTCGGCATCTGCAACCCTGCCCCGGCACACTTAAGGTCTCCCGCGACTGGATCTCCGTCGCCTGTGGTCCTGCTTGCCGTCTGCCACCTAGTCAGTAGTCCGGTAGTCCAGGGGCCCCAAACCCTGGCTCCGCTGTCACTCCACACTCCTTTCACTTCAACTGTCTAGACTTTACCCTTGTGTTCCCTCCCAGGAAACCTCCGGACCCCTAGGTGGGCGCTCCCATCCGCCTGGTCCCGCCCACTGATGTGTCCCTATTGTCATGGGGGGTGACTAGGCTTTACTGGCTGGTGTTGTGCACCTGGGTGTGGGTTTTGTGTTGGTATGCCAAGGAGGATGGAGTTTTGTACCTGAGAGATTTGTACAACCTCTGTGACTACCTGGTTTTGCCGGGGCGTCACACTCCCCCTTGGTTGAGTACAAAACGTCCTCGGGCTGTCCGGCCACCGACGTTTATTTAACTGCATCTAAAACGGTGAAAAAGGTAAAATACATTAACAATAAAACATTTCTTCCCTTACAGGGAGGTGTGGCGCCCTGGACTAGCCAGGTCGTCACAGGTACTACAACATGCACCCCCACCCCGAGATAGGCACATCAGCCAGACACAAAATCCTTGTTGCCTCCCTCCAGGGGCTGATGTCCACACCAGGTGTGGTGGAGCCAGGCGGTTGGCCCCACCCACTGAGGAGTTCACAGTCCTGGAGGCGGGAAAAGGGAGTCAGGAGAGATCAGTTTAGGGAAGTGAAGGAGTGAAGTAGCAGTAGAGGAGCAAACTGACTGTGTCCGGGTACGTGGCCCGGGCACCCAGAGCAAGGTTGGCAGATGGTGGTGGCCGTCTGCAGGAGAGGCAGATCAACGCGGAACCGTAGGACCGGGGACGGGCGGTGGCCCGCCGGTACCGAACCGGGGAGCGAAGTGAAGCCAGCACAAACCGGCAGGGCCTGCGGACCCCGACCAGGCTTGGAGTCGCCGTTAAATAGGTCAAATCCATCAGTGACCGGAACCCCAGGGGTTTCCTAACAGCCAAGACCCGATTGAAGGCAACCGTCCAACCAGCAAAATCAAATACAGCTACCGCCACAGCTAGAGTTCCAAGGGCCAGAGCCTGCGGGCAAAAGGGCTCCTCCGGCACATATACACGCTGGGGAGCGGGTTACCGGTGGGAAGCCATCGGGACCGAACATACACAAAGGTGCAGGGAAAGGCAGCCACCACCAACCGTCCGGGAGAAACCACAGCAGCTGGCTGCGGGACCCGTCCATCCAGCCGTTTGGTTTACCAGAGACCTTGCATCCATTTGTGGCTGAGTGAGTACTACCGTGCCATCCGGCACCGCGCTTGCGCAGTCCAAGCGACCCTGCACCTTGCCAACCCTGCCTCCCCGATACCTCACCGGACCCCGGGACCACCAACCCCCTACCCACGGAGGGGAGAGAAACATCCCAGCTGCTCCCTACCATCGCTCCCGGGATCCCCGTCAATAGCAGCGGTGGTGCCCAACCTCACCACAACCCGTGGGTGGCGTCACGGACCAAATCCCCAAACCGAACTACCCCCTTTCACTCACGGGCGAGGAGCGCCGCTCGAGTCCCCGGATCCGGCCCACCGCTCGAGCCACCGAGCAGCAGCAGCAGCAGCGCCGGACCCGAGCGTGGTGAGCGCAGCGCCCCGCCGCCCGCGACAACTTGGCGTCACGAACAGGATCTTACTGTTCTGCCAGCCGGTAGAAGTGCGCCTTGTGTCCCGCCGGCGGTGTCCGGTCGAAAAATTTCAGAATCCGCCATCTTGGGGGCGAAGATTTTCCCGCTCGAGCATCTTCTCAAGCAGTGTAGGCGCGAAAGGCGAAGCCCCGCCCCTGAAGAGGAGGTGCTGAGAAAAGACCAAGGGGGGCGGAAACAAGATGTCTGCGCCCGACGCAGCCGCAGCGGCGCCTGTGAGTGAGAATGGGCCAGGCCGTGCTCCGGCCGCACGAGCAGGGGAGGCTGCGGCCCCCGCCATTGCTCAGGTGATGCCGTTCTCCTTGCTCTATGTGCCCGGAGCTACCTGGCTTCCGCAGTACGACGGGAAACCTGACGCTTTACAGGTCTTCCGGAAAAAGCTTAACCCGGTCTTAGAACTGTATCCCCTGACCGATAAGCAACGTGCAGCGGTAGTGTTGGGGCAGCTAACCGGCGCGGATGAGCAGGAAACGGAGACCTGGACCGAGGGGGACCGGGCCTCCGTGGCCACTATCTTTGAAAAGCTACAGATTGCCTTCGAGACCCGCACCGAAGCCGAGCTGCGGATGCAGTTTTATCAATGTCGACAGCGGCCTGCAGATAGTATCAGAGACTATGCTGTTGTGAATGTTAGTTATGTCTTGGCTGCTGGGAGGCTCCCTCTGGTGGCCAGGAAGGGTTTGGACAGATATCAGGTGTGTTGTGCAGTGGGTGTTTCCTTTCCTAACTCTCTGCTTATTTAAGTCCTGGTCTGATTGCAGGCTGTTGCCGGATGTCAGTTGTTCTTTGTATCTCTAGCCTGCTTAATCCTGCTCTACATCACATCCACTCCAGATAAGTTCTTGCTCTTTATTTATTGCCTGGTTCTTTTGCTTATCTGGGTTTGTCATTTGTTGTGGTTGGTTTCAGTTTATTTCCTTCCAGGGATTTTCCCCCTCAGTGGATTGTTGAGGAACTCCCTGCAGTTCTGTGTGGAGTATAGCTCCTTTGGGTCCATGTGTTTATGGCTTTTTGAATTTGTTATAATTCTTGTTTTCTGTTCATTGGTATGACAAGGGCACCTGGTATAGGACGGAGTTCAGATCGCTCGAGGGCCTTTTTGTACTATCAGGAAGTTGGTATTTTGCAGGGTTTTTCTCTGGCTACCATCAGTCCCTTTCCTGTCCTTTCCTATTTTAGTCAGCGGGAGCCTCACCTTTTGCTAATCCTGTCATCTACCTGTGTATTGTGTTTTTCCTATATCACCGCAGTCTTTGAATGTGGGGGGCTTGCTATTCTTGTCTATTTTCTGAGGCAGAGAGTTATTCATCTTTCCTACCTTTAGGATAGTTAGTTCTCCGGCTGGGTTCGCGGTGCACAGGATGTTAGTTCACCCCTCGGCTACTTCTAGCTGTGTTGGTTAGTAAGGGGATGGCGGCCAGATTAGTTGCCAATGCTCTTGTCACCTTTTTGCCAATGATTTGTGGTGATCTTCCATGGTTCCGGATCATAACACTATGCCTTGCGCCTGCAAACCTCCCTCCTTACACTGAAGCGGGTGGATACCATTAATGATGTGGACAGCAACAAAATGTTAGTTGAGCAGTTCGTGCAGGGGATGGGATCCCCGGAGGACCGCAAGCAGCTCCGGCTGTGGGCCCTAGAACACCCTAATGTGGACTTTGCCGTGCTGAAAGAACGGGCCATCAAAGCTCTGCAGCCCCCAGCATCCAACGTCCCTGAAGTGGCCCCATGGCCAGCTGAGACGGCTCCCATCGTGGTAGCCCCTTCTCTCCCCGCTCCCTCAGCGCCTGCAGCCCCTGGCGGGATGATGGAGGAGCTGGCTGCCCAGGTCCATCGCATGGATGGAGACCTCGCCAAGATCCTTGCCGCAATCCAGCCTTCGACGAGACCCAAGCCCCCGGGGAGGATGCAGCTCGCCAACAGCCCGGAGAACGTCCCCTGGATGCAGCGGAGAAGGGCCAATGACTCACGGTATGGACCTCCAATTTGTTATAGGTGCAGCAAGCCTGGCCACTACTCTCGACGGTGTCCGTTAAACGAGCAACCCCTGGGGCCAAGGGCCAATCCTCAGGAGTAGAATCCAGTGGCCCCCCAGACTAGCGGGACCGGTACATCGGAGCCTGGCCCATCATCCCTCTGGCAGTGGACGGCATCCCGCTGATGGCACTCCTGGACACTGGATCCCAGGTAACCACAATACCCTACACACTGTATCAGCGGTATTGGGGGAATGATGAGCTTGCACCCCCAGACGGTAGCATGACACTGGTCGCAGCCGATGGACTCCCCTTGACCCAAGTGGGGTACAAACAAGTGGCCATGACCGTGGGACGGGCTGAACTGCAGCACCAGGGAATGATTGTGATAATGAATGAACCCAGCGACCATAACCCGAAGGTAGTGCTAGGGACTAATGTGATGGAGCACTGCATGAGTGAGGTGTTGACCCTACTGCAGCAGCTGGCCGCCACATCAGCAGGAGGCCGACAGAGGGCTGTGCAGCGTGAGATCCTGGCCTTGATGTATCGGCAGTAAGTGAATTCAACAGGAGGGGAGATTGGGGGAGTGAGAGTGATGGATGCGGCCCCTTTGATTGTGCCTCCCAGGAGTGAGATGATGATTTGGTGCAGGGCAGTGGTAGGTCCCCAGGGGCGGGACTACCCAGCCATGGTAGAGCCCATGCCCTCCGAACACTGGCCCACAGTAATGGCCGCCCGAGGGGTGGTAGACGTCAAGAAAGGGAGAGTGCCCGTAAGGGTGTTAAACTGCGGGGAGGAGGAGGTTAGGCTTCCCCGATACGCTACCCTCGCCAAACTGCTTACTCTAGACCCCCACACCATCCAGGAGGCCGTTCCCCCGACCTCACCGCCTCCTGCCAGTCACCACCTATCCCCGGAGCGGTTAGATGAGTGGTGTCAAGAGTTACATGTAGGCACTGATGATACCATCACACATCACAAAGAAGGGGTATACAGGGTGGTACAGGAGTACGAGCAGGTTTTCAGCAAACATTCCCTAGATTTTGGGCGGATTAAAGGGGTCCAACACCACATCCCCACCGGCGAGCATCCCCCCATTAAAGAGAGATACAGACCTATCCCCCCTGCACACTACCAATGCGCCAAAGACATGTTCAGGAACATGAAGGAGCCGGGGGTTATTCGGGATAGCTGCAGTCCCTGGGCTGGTGCTGGTAAAGAAGAAGGATGGCACCATGAGGATGTGTGTGGATTACCGGAAGATTAACCAGATAACGCATAAAGATGCCTATCCTCTGCCCCGTATTGAAGAGTCCCTGGCCGCGCTGAGAACTGCTAACTACTTCTCTACCCTTGACCTTACCAGTGGGTACTGGCAAGTGGCCGTGGCGCCTGAAGACCGTGAGAAAACCGCCTTCGCTACCCCCATGGGACTCTGTGAGTTCAACAGCATGCCGTTCGGGCTGTGCAACGCCCCTGGAACCTTCCAACGGCTGATGGAATGCTGTCTGGGACATCTGAATTTTGAGACCGCCTTGCTGTACCTGGACGATGTAATTGTATACTCACAGACGTATGAAGTTCACCTGGAGCACCTGGCGGAGGTGTTCGCGTCCCTTGCCAAGTACGGGATGAAATTGCCAAGTACGGGATGAAATTGAAGCCCTCCAATTGAAGCCCAAGGTGCAGTACCTCGGACATGTGGTGGGCGCGGAAGGCGTCGCCCCAGATCCCGAAAAGATCATTGCCATTTAGGACTGGCCGAGGCCGACCACAGTGAGGGAGGTGAGACAGTTCCTGGGTCTGGTGGGCTACTACCGCCGCTTCATTAAGGGATACACGAAGATGGCCGCCCCCATGCAAGACCTCCTCGTGGGACAGACCAAGGGTGGCAGGTCCCCTGGAACCCCGTTGGCGTGGGAAGAAAAGCATGAAGAGTCCTTCCGCCAGCTGAAAACGGCCTTGACCGGGGAAGAAATCCTGGCGTACCCCGACTACAGTCTCCCATTCATCCTCTACACTGATGCCAGTAATGTAGGCTTGGGAGCAGTCCTATCCCAGATCCAGGACGGAATAGAGAAGGTGATCGCTTATGCTAGCCGGAAACTGCGTCCTACGGAAAGGAATCCTGAGAACTACAGCTCTTTCAAGCTTGAGCTCCTAGCACTGGTGTGGGCCATCACCGAGCGATTCCGCCATTACCTAGCGGCAGCCAAGTTCATTGCTTATACGGACAATAACCTGCTAACCCATCTGGATACAGCTAAGCTGGGTTCATTGGAGCAGCGGTGGGTGGCCAGGTTGGCCAATTATGACTTCACCATCAAGTACCGAGCCGGCCGTAAAAATGATAATGCAGACGCACTCTCCCAGATGCCCCACCTGTTGGGAGAAGGGCTGGATGATGATGACTTCGAAGAAATCGAGTTGCCTGCATTCCACCGGGCGCCAGCCGATAAGTTGCATGTCCATCAACAACAAGTGAACTTAGATCCGCTGTCCAGCCAGGGGTGGCAAGAAGCCCCAGACCAGGCACCTGCTATCCGCTTGGTCAAGACCATGGTGGAACAAGGCTCTGCCGGAATAGACCCTGCCGCCCCCGCCGAGGCCCAACGACTGTGGAGGGAACGAGCCCGGCTGTACCTGCACCAGGGGAAGCTGTATCGGGAATTGATCAACCCGAAGACACACGAGAAGGTTCGCCAGCTGGTGATTCCCCAGACTAACGTGCCCATTGTCCTGCGGGCATACCATGACGGTGCCGGGCACTTTGGGTGGAAGAAGCTGGAGATGCTGTTGAGGGAACGATTCTATTGGAGTGGGATGCGGGAGTCTGTGGAGGCCTGGTGCCGAGAATGTGGTCCTTGTGCACTGAGGAGAAGGGATGAGGCCAGCCAGAAGGCCCCTCTGCGCCCAATCATTACGCATCAGCCGCAGGAGCTGGTCGCCCTCGACCACGTGAAGCTCACCCCTAGCCGAAGTGGGTACACCTACGCTCTGACCATTGTAGACCACTATTCAAGATTCATGGTGGTTGTCCCAGTCAAGGACCTGACCGGCCGCACCGCCGCTAGAGCATTCCAGGCCTATTTCAGTCGACCGCACGGGTACCCGGAGAGGGTGCTTACCGACCGGGGCCCGGCTTTCGAAGCAGAGGTGTTTCAAGAATTCTGCCAGTTGTACGGCTGCAAGAAAATTCGGACCACGCCTTACCATGCCCAGACCAATGGTATGTGTGAGAATATGAACCATCTGGTCCTGGGTCTCCTCAAGACATTACCGCTAGAGGAGCGGAACCTGTGGTCTGAAAAGCTACCTGACCTGGTCGATATGTCCAATAACATCCCTTCCAGCTCTACCAAATGTACACCGGCGTTCCTGATGAGAGCTCGGCCCGGTCGGCTGCCAGTAGACCTAGAGATGGGTTTGGAAGCCCCAGAAGCCCTCCCTTCGACTGCTGGATGGGACACTCGGCGAAGGGCACAGTACCGACAGGTCCAAGCATACGTAGAAACGAACTTGAGTCGGAGTCGAGGATAGCAACAGCAGTGCTTCAACAGGAAGGCTCCTGCAGGTCCCTTTAAGCCTGGGGATGTAGTACTGAAGCGAAAGAGAAGAACCCATAAGCTGGATGATCAATGGGAGAAGACCCCGTATGTCATACAACCCACTGAATGGGAGAATGGGAAGGCCTACCAGATCAGTCGTGACCAGGGGAAGACTTTGGCCATGGTTTCCAGGGACCACCTGAAGAGGTGCCCACCGCCATTGAGGGTGGCAATTGAAGCTCCGGTCCCCAGACCGGCTGGGGAGAAAGAAAAAGGGGTAATCCACACCATGATGGGCGATTTCCCGGCAGACTGGCCTACGCAGAACGGCGCAGTGATTCTTCCAGTGATACTGTTCCCACAACCCGTGGAGGAAAAAGAGATGGAAGTAGCCGACAATGAGCCAGTGACCAGGGATGCGCCTGTACCCAGTTCCCCTATGTCTCCGCCTGCCCCACACGATAGACGGGAAGAGGAACCAGTTGTTTCCTCTGCCTCACTGCCTGTCACTACTGACATTGGGCCCCGAAGGTCCACACGTCCCAACCTAGGTCGACCCCCGCTTAGGTACAGGGAAACTACCATTTAGGGACATTATGCGTTGAGTGTGTAAATAAGAGAACGAATGACTGTGAATCAACCGAAGTTTTTACCTGCTTGGCACTGTGATTGATCCGGCCGTTGCCGGCAAGTAGTCCCCGTAGTGACCCTTTGTACCGTTGCATAAGAAACTGCTTATGGACATGTCTGAGAACTTGCAGGGCACCCACAAACTGGTGGAAATGTAAATATGTTGGGCATGTTTCCGTTGCCGCCTCCGGAGAGGCTGATTTGGAGGATGGGCCTGGAGGAAAGAAATGGCCCAGGCCCGCCACTACTGCAACCGGTGGCGATCCTCCGGGGGTCAGGGGTCCCCCATGGACGTGGGGTCCCCTGAAGTGACAGTCGGGTGCGAGACACCGTACCCGTTCCCGCTCGGGCAGCCTGGATCTGGACTGGGGTCAAGGGGTACTGCCCACTTCTTAGGGGCAGCATCAGGGCCAGGTTGTTTGGGTGGGAGAGCGGAAGCCGACCGGTATTAATAAAAATGTGTTTGTAACGTTAAAGTACCGTGCCTCACGTTAAGGGAAGATTTATAAATATGCTTTGTTGAATGTTTTCACATGTTTTATATGTTTTGCAGTTGAAAAATAAAACCGGTGATGGACGGGCAGCCCGCGGACGGTCTGCATTTAACCAAGGGGGAATGTGGTGCCCTGGACTAGCCAGGTCATCACAGGTACTACAACATGCACGCCCACCCCGAGATAGGCACATCAGCCAGACACAAAATCCTTGTTGCCTCCCTCCAGGGGCTGATGTCCACACCAGGTGGGGTGGAGCCAGGCGGTTGGCCCCACCCACTGAGGAGTTCACAGTCCTGGAGGCGGGAAAAGGGAGTCAGGAGAGATCAGTTTAGGGAAGTGAAGGAGTGAAGTAGCAGTAGAGGAGCAAACTGACTGTGTCCGGGTACGTGGCCCGGGCACCCAGAGCAAGGTTGGCAGACGGTGGTGGCCGTCTGCAGGAGAGGCAGATCAACGCGGAACCGTAGGACCGGGGACGGGCGGTGGCCCGCCGGTACCGAACCGGGGAGCGAAGTGAAGCCAGCACAAACCGGCAGGGCCTGCGGACCCCGACCAGGCTTGGAGTCGCCGTTAAATAGGTCAAATCCGTCAGTGACCGGAACCCCAGGGGTTTCCTAACAGCCAAGACCCGATTGAAGGCAACCGTCCAACCAGCAAAAGGAAATGCCGCTACCGCCACAGCTAGAGTTCCAAGGGCCAGAGCCTGCGGGCAAAAGGGCTCCTCCGGCACATATACACGCTGGGGAGCGGGTTACCGGTGGGAAGCCATCGGGACCGAACATACACAAAGGTGCAGGGAAAGGCAGCCACCACCAACCGTCCGGGAGAAACCACAGCAGCCGGCTGCGGGACCCGTCCATCCAGCCGTTTGGTTTACCAGAGACTTTGCATCCATTTGTGGCCGGGTGAGTACTACCGTGCCATCCGGCACCGCGCTGCGCAGTCCAAGCGACCCTGTACCTTGCCAACCCTGCCTCCCCGACACCTCACCGGGCCCCGGGACCACCAACCCTCTACCCACGGAGGGGAGAGAAAAATCCCAGCTGCTCCCTACCATCGCTCCCGGGATCCCCATCAATAGCAGCGGTGGTGCCCAACCTCACCACAACCCGTGGGTGGCGTCACGGACCAAATCCCCAAACCGAACTACCCCCTTTCACTCACGGGCAAGGAGCGCCGCTCGAGTCCCCGGATCCGGCCCACCGCTCGAGCCACCGAGCAGCAGCAGCAGCGCCGGACCCGAGTGTGGTGAGCGCAGCGCCCCGCCACCCGCGACAGAGGCACATTTTTTAAACGTTGCAAACGGTATCTTCTTCTCCCTTTGACCCGTCACCCAAAACACCTGACACACCCCCCCCCCGGTGCCACTGCTAGCACTGGTGTCACACCGTCCCGAGTTCCTGTTGGTGTCCATTGTGTCCGGGTAAAAGTTCCTTACCCACCAGTCCACCTCAAGAGTTCCATGATCCGGAACCCTTGGCCTGGAGGTTAGCCACCGGTTTTGCTTGTGAGTGGGCCTTGGCCGACTCCACCGCAGGCCCTTCCTCCAACCAATCTCTCCAGAGGTGTTACAGTCCTGGTGGTGGGGTAACAAGAAGGTAGGTGTCACGGTTCCCGGTCCCCGGGCCCCGCTCTCCGGTCCCCGTGCCCCGCACTCCGGTCCCCGTGGCCCGCTCCCCGGTTCCCGCCGGCGTCCCCTGCTCACCACCCCGGTCCCGGTCCCGTCCTCCTCGCCTGCACCCTCCTTGTGTCCTGCTCCCCGCTCCCGGCGCTCCTCTGCGACATGGGACACACAGCCGGGCGCTCCTGCTTCCTCCTCACCGCTTCCTGGACTGGCTTCTGGCACACGGGCCTCGCACATGCGCGTTAGGGCGCGCGCGCGGTCATTGACCCTCTCCTAAAGGGCCAGCACCCAGAAACAGGATATTGCATAGACAGGTACAGGGTATATTAGGTTTCTCTTTCCTGGTGGGCGGGGCCTGTTCTATGTGTTTAGCAAGCTAGTGTTCAGGTCCCCGTATTGCTTTACCCTGTGCTTTGCCCTGTATTAACCCTGTCTGTCTCGCAGAGCCTGTCCGGCCACGCCAGCCGCTCCGAACCAAGTCCATCCCTGGACCCTGACGGTGACTTCGGCGGATGTTCCACCACCTCTGCAGCTCCGCCAGTCTCCAGTCCCTGGCTCCGTTCGGTGACCCGCCCCATCGCTCAGCAGGTTCCGGATTCCGCCTGACCCTACAACTCGTCCTCGGACCCTGAACCTCGTCACCCGGACTACCGTCCAGAACTCCGTGGGTTCAGCAACATCCACCTTTCCTGCTCCTCTATGGACTGTCTGGCTACCAATAGTGCTTCGGCTGCCGTGCATCAGGACCCTCTGGCGGGGTGACCGGCCTGGCTGCCTCCTCAGGGGAAATCGGTGTACGGTCCAGTGCTTCCACCATCCGGATGTAACAGTAGGTTATGTACAAAGGCCCAAGAAAGTTTTTGGGTGGCCTCTACCAGTCCAGAGGCCGTGGTCCATCAAAACATAAAACAGAGAAAGCTGGGTTTAACTGGGGAATGGGTAGCCGGGATCCGCTACCTTACTCTTTTTTCTCAAATAAGTGACGGTGGGAGGCGAGACATGGCTGTTCATCAATCACGACCCACTTCTTTATGTCGAAGACAAACCACCCCCGCTCTCCACAATGCCGGGTGTAGCTCACCATGTCCCCGGGTTCCAGGTTTTGGTCTGGATGGCCAGTTGGCAGGTGAGGGGCTACATCACTCCAGGACACGAATATTTCGGACTCCAGTCCCGGTTCATAGATGAACCCACACCCTTTCTGGGGGTCAAAGTGACGGACCTGTCCTCTGTACGTCGGGCCCCGGACCCGGAAGGTAGCTTGACGCAGGCAATCTTTCTCCTTGTAGGTGCGAGCAAGCACCTCAGCCTTCCGCTTTTCTCTAGCAGCTATCTCCCGGCGTAGCTGCTGTTACTGCCGCTCCCAATATGGGGCACGGACTCCGTGCTCCGCCTCCTGCTCAGGAGCCAGGCCTACTCGGATGCCTTCGGCACCGGCTACGACTGGCCTCTCATACTGCCGTGGGCCCCACCGATCAGTGGCCGCTCCGCCTCTCTGTAGGTGCACTCCGGCTGCTCCACAGCCAGGACGGGGTGCTTAGGAGCGGTTGATGCTGCAGCTGGGGTAGACTTTAGGTCGGGTGCCGCCTCCGTTGCAGCCGGGCGGACTGCCGGAGCCGACGTCATCACTGGTGCGGCCGGGGAAGACGTCATCGGGGTTGCGGCCTGGCTCGGGGCCGGGTGAGATGTCATCGGGGTTGCGGCCTGGCTTGGGGCCTGGACGGGTGCCGAGGCGGTGGTGCAAGCAAGGCCTGAGGTCCCAGTTACTGGGTCCTCCTCCGCAGGTGAGACGGGTTCCGCTGCTACTGGTGGAAGTAGCGGGTTGGTTGGGGCGTTGGCTGCGGACATGGGCAACGAGGGAGGCGATGTGGCGGATGGGGTCAGGCCGGACCCCTCAGCCGGGACGGCCAGTTCCTGGGGAACATAGGGGCGTGGGTCACTGCTTACCCGCTCCTCCGAGGCCATCTCCATCTCGCGCGCCCGGACAGATGCAGCCAGGCCCTTCATCTCCGTCGTCCACCTCGTCAAGATGAAGTGGGCTTGGGCCTGGATCCTCCGAAACATCTTCTCCATCTGTTCTTCGATCCACTCTGTGGTTCCGGGAACGGAACTCTCCACGCGCTGCTTGCCAGGCTGCTGAGACAGGTTTCTGCAGAGTCCTGGTGTCCCTGCACTTTATCTTTTCTGGTCACATGCCGCTTTTCCTGCCCTCCCCCTTGCTTTTCAACAGCAATCTCGCAAGACCCACTGTCCTTTGCAACTTCCTGCTCTGGGGATCACCGGGCTCCACTCGCGTTCCCAGGGGAAGGGGCTCAGAACTCGCGCTCTTTTCAGGGAAGAAGATGGCGAAGTTGTTGTTTTTGGCGCCAAATATAGCGGGCAAGATGGCGGCAGTCCGAAAATGTCAACGTTTCACAGGTTAACAGTTCAGAAAAGGCGCACTTCACCCAGGTTAGTAGATGGGATAAGTATCCTGTTTGTGACGCCAATTTCGGGTTGTTGCAGACGGGGGCCGGGCCGCTGCAGGGGCTGCTCGGATCCAGGTTCATTACTGTGGCTCGAGCGGTAGCGTAGGAAGGAATTGCACACAGAGTTCAGTGGTAAACCAAATTGCCAGTGACCGGTTGCCTTCGGCGGGTGTATTCGGGTCCCACACCCTGGTGTAGCAAAGACCTGCACTCAATGTTTGGGTCTTCTATGGAACAACTCCGCTTGGAACGGGGAAGTCCACTCCCGGTACTTTGTATGTTGGGAGCTGTGGCCCACGAAATCTGACCCTTGGGATCTCTGTGGGTTCTGGCGGACACCCTATCCCCCACGTTGGGCTTCCGTTTCGCACTCTGGGCTTACTGTGGAACAAGGCCTGGAACCTTGTCCCCAGCTGGTCAATTGACAAGGGGCTTGAAACCTTCCTCACCCTAGGGTCCAGGCACCCCGACGGTGCACAGCCTCCGGACCGGATTCCCGCTGTCGGCACCGGCGGGCTACAACCCTGCCCCGGTCCATTTAAGGTCTCCCGCGACTGGATCTCCGTCGCCTGTGGTCCTGCTTGCCGTCTGCCACCTAGTCAGTAGTTTGGTAGTCCAGGGGCCCCAAACCCTGGCTCCGCTGTCACTCCACACTCCTTTCACTTCAACTGTCTAGACTTTACCCTTGTGTTCCCTCCCAGGACACCTCAGGAACGCTAGGTGGGCACTCCCATCCGCCTGGTCCCGCCCACTGGTGTGTCCCTATTGTCATGGGGGGTGACTAAGCTTTACTGGCTGGTGTTGTGCACCTGGGTGTGGGTTTTGTGTTTGTATGCCAAGGAGGATGGAGTTTTGTACCTGAAAGATTTGTACAACCTCTGTGACTACCTGGTTTTGCCAGGGCGTCACACTCACACTGCAGAGTCCGACAAGTTGCCTCGGATTCTTTAGTTACACGGCCTGCCATGGGCGTTGGCCAGGGCCGGATTATAGGCGGGGCAGGCGGGGCTTCAGCCCAGGGGCCCCCACCACAAGAGCTTCTGAGGGGGCCCCCACCACCATCAGTGTGAGCGCCATTTTATTAAGGTTCAGGACCACACTGTACCTTTAAGAGAATTTCAATCCGGCCATCACTATGCTGCAGACACGCCCACTGCATGCTGTGTGGGCTGAGTCTGCAAGGATGACGTCACCGCGCTGCTGCTTCTTCGTGCCGTACAGGAGCTTGTGGGAGGACCGGAGCAGAGGCCTCGGTGGATGATGGTGAGTGACGTCATCCATCATGGTGCCGGGCAGGAGGCTGCAGTGAGGAGGGAGCAGGACGGGATTTCATAGTGTCAGCGGCAGCTCTGCCGGCAGGACCAGTGTGAGTTATTGCAGGAGTGTGAGCTGCTGCAGATCAGGTCGGGCTGTCAGTGCCGGGTCTTCAGCCTCATCCCTCCCCTGCAATAACTCACACTGATCTTCAGCAGAGACATCACTACACAGAATCCTGCACTGATCACATCTGAGCCTGCAGCACACATTACACTATATGGCCCATATTACATATAGAATATGTGAGGTCCTGTAGGCCCAGGTGTGATCAGTGCAGGGCATTGTATATCTGTGTATATATCACATCCAGTGTACAGAGTAGTGTGATATACTGTGTACATTATATATCACATCCAGTGTACAGAGCAGTGTGATATACTGTGTACATGGTATATCACATCCAGTGTACGGAGTAGTGTGATATACTGTGTACATTATATATCACATCCAGTGTACAGAGCAGTGTGATATACTGTGTACATGGTATATCACATCCAGTGTACAGAGCAGTGTGATATACTGTGTACATTATATATCACATCCAGTGTACAGAGCAGTGTGATATACTGTGTACATGGTATATCACATCCAGTGTACGGAGTAGTGTGATATACTGTGTACATTATATATCACATCCAGTGTACAGAGTAGTGTGCTATACTGTGTACATTATATATCACATCCAGTGTACAGAGCAGTGTGATATACTGTGTACATGGTATATCACATCCAGTGTACGGAGTAGTGTGATATACTGTGTACATGGGATACCACATCCAGTGTACAGAGCAGTGTGATATACTGTGTACATGGGATACCACATCCAGTGTACAGAGCAGTGTGATATACTGTGTACATGGTATACCACATCCAGTGTACAGAGTAGTGTGATATACTGTGTATATGGTATATCACATCCAGTGTACAGAGTAGTGTGATATACTGTGTATATGGTATATCACATCCAGTGTACAGAGTAGTGTGATATACTGTGTACATGGTATACCACATCCAGTGTACAGAGCAGTGTGATATACTGTGTACATGGGATACCACATCCAGTGTACAGAGCAGTGTGATATACTGTGTATATGGTATATCACATCCAGTGTACAGAGTAGTGTGATATACTGTGTACATGGTATACCACATCCAGTGTACAGAGCAGTGTGATATACTGTGTACATGGTATACCACATCCAGTGTACAGAGCAGTGTGATATACTGTGTACATGGTATACCACATCCAGTGTACAGAGCAGTGTGATATACTGTGTACACACATCAGATGACATATAATGTGTATATTGTATAACATCTGGTGTCTGTATCACAGTAAACCCGGTCAAATGCCGGGGCCCTGAGCTGCCGGGGGGCCCAATCGCGGTGGCAGGAGTGGCGTACCGCTAGTCAGGGGGCCCAGTGCTAGCGCTGTCACCAGCCTCCCCCCCGCCGAGGATCGCACTTTCAATTGTATCGGCATCGCAGTTGCCGATACAATTGAGAGCAATGATGAGATTGGGCGGCTCTCTCTCATGATTCTCCTCACTGTCTCTGTTGGCGCTCTGACAGCTCTGCAGCGGAGCTCGGTGACGTCATCACTGCGCGCCTGCTGATAGGTCGAACGACAGCAATGGACGCGCCGAGGAGACCGGAGCAGCGGGGGAACGAGGAGAAATGAGTATGTACAATCACTGTGGCCAGACGACCATGGGGGTACATTAAATGATATGGCGGCTGTACACTAAATGAGGATGCCTATTGCTATCTGGTTCTCTGCACTGTGCTATATACTGGCTGTATACTACATGAGGGTGCCTAATGCTAACTGGCTCTGCACTGTGCTATATAGGGGCTGTATACTACATGAGGATGCCTAATGCTATCAGGGTCTGCACTGTGCTATATAGGGGCTGTGTACTATGTGAAGGTGCTTAATATTATCTGGTCTGCTCTGTGCTATATAGGGGTTGTGTACTACGTGAGGATGCCTAATGCTATCTGGGTCTGCACTGTGCTATATAGGGGCTGTGTACTACATGAGGATGCCTAATGCTATATGGGTCTGCATTGTGCTATATGGGGGCTGTATACTACATGAGGGTGCCTACTGCTATATGGGTCTGCATTGTACTATATGAGGACTGCTTATTGTAATATGGGGGCTGCATAGTGCCATATGGGGGCTGCATAGTGCCATATGGGGGCTGTATACTACATGAGGGTGCCTACTGCTATATGGGTCTGCATTGTACTATATGAGGACTGCTTATTGTAATATGGGGGCTGCATAGTGCCATATGGGGGCTGCATAGTGCCATATGGGGGCTGCATAGTGCCATATGGGGGCTGCATAGTGCCATATAGGGGCTGCATAATGCCATATAGGGGCTGCATAATGCCATATGGGGGCTGCATAATGCCATATGGGGGCTGCATAATGCCATATGGGGGCTGCATAATGCCATATGGGGGCTGCATAATGCCATATGGGGGCTGCATAATGCCATATCGGGGCTGCATAATACTATATGGAGGAATATTGAGGCTGCATAATACTATACCCCCAAAGTTGTATGTCCCTTCCACCCCAGAGCTGTATACCCTAAGAGCTGCATGTCACCCCCCCCACCTCAGAGCTGTTTGTCTCCCCACCTCAGAGCCACTGCCCCCCTCTAGAGCTGTATGCCCCCCATTGCTCCATACCCCTTTCCTTAGTAATATTTATGCCCCCCCAGTAATGTGTATGTCCCCAGCCTCTCATGTGATGTGTATATACATCGGTGTTAGTGTGCTCTATGTGCGGCCATGTCTGTTAGTGACTGCCACCAATCAGCGTGGCACAGACACATGCCCAGGAGGAGTTGGATGGAGACAAGCGGGGAGGTGAATGAGGCTGTTGCCGGCTTCCCAATATTAAAAATATATATAAAAATGTAAAAATGTGTCTGTGTGTGCATGTATGATGTGCATCTGTGTATGATCTGTGTATGTCATCTATGTATGTCAGTGTATATGACTGTGTCTAGATTTATGTCTGTTTATATGTGTTTTTGTGAATTTCTCTTTAAATATATATGTATACATATGCCTGTATGTGTATGTATCTGTGCATGTCTATGTGTGGATGGGGCCCACTGAGACTCTTTCGCCCAGGACCCACAAAAACCTGGAGCCGGCCCTGCGTGTACCAGTCATGTATTCTCCTGTACACTGTGCAGGGGCGTACCTTTGGGGGGCATGCGGCATATTTGCATATTTATCAAAGGGGCACCATTGGAAAGTGTGAGGCAGCAGTATGGTGGGAGAAAATTGTAAGTAGACAGTATTGGGAAAGAAAAGTGTGAGGGGCATAGAATAGAGACTGGGTAGTGGTGGGGGATAAGCAGTATAGAGAAGGGGCAGCATGGTGACCAGTGTGAGGGCACAGTATGGAGGGCACAGTATGCTGAGGAGGGGGAATGTGAGACGGAGGTACAGTATAGTGACTGGATAATGAAGGAGATAGGCAGTATAGAGAAGGGGCAGCAAGGTGGCCAGTGTGAGGGCACAGTATGCTGAGGAGGGGGAATGTGAGACTGAGGTGCAGTATAGAGAAGGGGCAGCAAGGTGGCCAGTGTGAGGGCACAGTATGGAGGAGGGCACAGTATGCTGAGAAGGGGGAATGTGAGACTGAGGTGCAGTATTTATATCTAAATGCTACAGTGCGTGCTCTACTGTTACGGCTAAAATTGTTAACGTTATTGGGCCCCCACCAGATTTTCTGCCCAGGGGCCCCCACCAACCTTAATCTGGCCCTGGCGTTGGCTGGTTCTGGCTTCACTGATCTCTAGCACAGCAGGAGTTAATTTCTGCTGATCTGTGATCAGTTGCTGGGAGCTCAGGCTGCTGATCACCATGCTCAGACTTTATAAGCTTCTGGAGGCCATTGCTATATGCCGGATATACTGTAGCTCTTTGCTTCCTGGTGGATGGCAATCATCAGTTTGCGGTTCAGTGTGGTGTGTGAGTCCTCCAGTTGTGAAGTTATTTCCTACCCCTTTTGTGTTACTCCCCAGTTCACATATTGTCCCTCTTATGTGTTTGAGTGCAGTGTGCACGATTATTCGTTTACCCTTGTTTGTGACTATTTGTGGGGTGTTGGTATCTGGGTCTCCGGTCCACTCACAGGGTGGGGGGGGAGTATTATCAAGGCATCAGGGCTTGGAGGAGACAGGGTGACGTTGAGGGCTTGACCCTGACTACCATCAAGTCTATTGTCGAGATAAGTGACAGCACATGAGTCCCAGTCTTCGGATCAGCCTAGGAGCCCCTTTTCCATCCATACACCCCTGTAACAAGTACACTATTTGGTAAAACTAATGGTTTAATTCAAAAGTACAACCCATCCTACAAAAAAACAAGCCCTCATATGGCAATATTAATGGAAAAATTAAAAAAAGTTATGGCTCTTGGAAAAAGGGGGAGGAAAAAACAAAAACGAAAAGTGAAAAATTACCGGGTGGTGAAGGGGTTAAAAGAACTGGAAACATTCACGCACCCTAGGCTGGAGGCCAGAAATCCCTGCACAGAATGCTCAGGACCTGGAGCCTAGGCAGGAGCTGAGGACTGACACACAAGTAAGTATCCGCGGGGAAGGAGGGGGTTAGTCGGGGACCGCGCTACACATCGATGGAAATAAAGAAACAGAAAGGACCATGTGACATTGGGTGACCACGGGGGAGGGGGCAAGCCGAGGACCACGCAAAACGAGGATGGCCGTGCGGGAGTGCAGTGGACCATGGGACACATGTGTGTCTATGCAGGTAAGCAGAGGACCACGCAGTACAAGGATGGCCATGAAAGAAAAAGGAGGAAGCAGGGACATGGCACTAGGATGCCGTGGAGTGCCAGCACACTAGCGAAGCCAGCGTTACAGTGAGCAGGGCCATATTTACCATTAGGCACCCGTGGTCCCGTGCCTAGGGCGGCAGGATGCAGGGGGCGGCACCTTCTAGCAGTAAAAAAAAAAAAAAAATTTTTTTTTTACACATTCATTAAATCCGCTGTATTTTCGGAGGGGGGAGAGGCGCACCTTTATTTATTTGTATCCACGTCAATTAAGACGCGAATGCAGACAAACTGCGGCGGCCGGGCACAGAGAGCTGATTGACCCCGGAACTGCCGGCGCCTGCACTTCTGGGGTCACAGGCGCGCCAATCAGCTCCTTCCTCTGTGCTGCTTCCAATGCTGTGTGGATTTCACATGCAGAGCTCACAGCAGGACGCCACAGAGGACGCCGCGATGGAAGCCGGTGTCAGAAGAGGATACTCACGTAAGCCAGGAAGATGACGGCGGGCCCTGGAGCAGGTAAGTGCTTGCAGAGCTGAAGATTCATAAGGAGCGTGGGGGTGTCTCTAATGCAGACTGGAGATCTGCGTATGGGGTGGGAGGAGAGAGGCTGATACTGGGTGAGACTTGGGGGAAGAGAAGCTGATACTGGGGGAGGCTGGGAGGAGAGAGTATGATGATGGGGGAGGCTGGGAGGGGGGAGGCTGATGTTGCGGAAGGCTGGGATGGGGGGAGGCTGACGCTGGGGGAGGCTGGGAGGAGGGAGGCTGATGCTGAGGGAGGCTGATGCTGGGGGAGGCTGGGAGGAGAGAGGCTGATGCTGGGGGAGGCTGATGCTGGGGGAGGCTGGGAGGAGGGAGGCTGATGCTGAGGGAGGCTGATGCTGGGGGAGGCTGGGAGGAGAGAGGCTGATGCTGAGGGAGGCTGATGCTGGGGGAGGCTGGGAGGAGAGAGGGGGAGGCTGGGAGGAGAGAGGCTGATGCTGGGGGAGGCTGATGCTGGGAGAGTTTGGGAGGAGAGAGGCTGATGCTGGGGGAGGCTGGGAGGAGAGAGGCTGATGCTGGGGGAGGCTGATGCTGGGGGAGGCTGGGAGGAGGGAGGCTGATGCTGGGGGAGGCTGTGAGGAGGGAGGCTGATGCTGAGGGAGGCTGGGAGGAGGGAGGCTGGGAGGAGAGAGGCTGATGCTGGGGGAGGCTGGGAGGAGGGATGCTGATGCTGAGGGAGGCTGATGCTGGGGGAGGCTGGGAGGAGAGAGGCTGATGCTGGGAGAGGCTGGGAGGAGAGAGGCTGATGCTGCGGGAGGCTCGGAGGAGAGAGGCTGATGCTCAGGGAGGCTGACTTTGGGTGAAGCTGGGAGGAGAGAGGCTGATGCTGGGGGAGGCTGATGCTGAGGGAGGCTTATGCTGGGGGAGGCTGGGAGGAGAGAGGCTGATGCTGAAAGAGGCTGATGCTGGGGGAGGCTGGGAGGAGAGAGGGGGAGGCTCGGAGGAGAGAGGCTGATGCTGGGGGAGGCTGGGAGGAGAGAGGCTGGTGCTGGGGGAGGCTGATGCTGGGGGAGGCTGGGAGGAGGGAGGCTGATGCTGGGGGAGGCTGGGAGGAGGGAGGCTGATGCTGAGGGAGGCTGATGCTGGGGGAGGCTGGGAGGAGAGAGGCTGATGCTGGGAGAGGCTGGGAGGAGAGAGGCTGATGCTGCGGGAGGCTCGGAGGAGAGAGGCTGATGCTGAGGGAGGCTGATGCTGGGGGAGGCTGGGAGGAGAGAGGCTGATGCTGGGGGCGGCTAGGAGGTGGGAGGCTGATGCTGGGGGAGGCTGGGAGGAGGGAGGCTGATGCTGAGGGAGGCTGATGCTGGGGGAGGCTGGGAGGAGAGAGGCTGATGATGGGGGAGGCTGCTGCTGGGGGAGGCTGATGCTGGGGGAGGCTGGGAGGAGGGAGGCTGATGCTGGGGGAGGCTGGGAGGAGGGAGGCTGATGCTGAGGGAGTCTGGGAGGGGGAGGCTGGGAGGAGAGAGGCTGATGCTGGGGGAGGCTGGGAGGAAAGAGGCTGATGCTGAGGGAGGCTGATGCTGGGAGAGTTTGGGAGGAGAGAGGCTGATGCTGGGGGAGGCTGATGCTGGGAGAGTTTGGGAGGAGAGAGGCTGATGCTGGGGGAGGCTGGGAGGAGAGAGGCTGGTGCTGGGGGAGGCTGATGCTGGGGGAGGCTGGGAGGAGGGAGGCTGATGCTGGGGGAGGCTGGGAGGAGGGAGGCTGGGAGGAGAGAGGCTGATGCTGGGGGAGGCTGGGAGGAGGGAGGCTGATGCTGAGGGAGGCTGATGCTGGGGGAGGCTGGGAGGAGAGAGGCTGATGCTGGGAGAGGCTGGGAGGAGAGAGGCTGATGCTGCGGGAGGCTCGGAGGAGAGAGGCTGATGCTGAGGGAGGCTGATGCTGGGGGAGGCTGGGAGGAGAGAGGCTGATGCTGGGGGCGGCTAGGAGGGGGGAGGCTGATGCTGGGGGAGGCTGGGAGGAGCGAGGCTGATGCTGAGGGAGGCTGATGCTGGGGGAGGCTGGGAGGAGAGAGGCTGATGCTGGGGGAGGCTGCTGCTGGGGTAGGCTGATGCTGGGGGAGGCTGGGAGGAGGGAGGCTGATGCTGGGGGAGGCTGGGAGGAGGGAGGCTGATGCTGAGGGAGTCTGGGAGGGGGGAGGCTGGGAGGAGAGAGGCTGATGCTGGGGGAGGCTGGGAGGAAAGAGGCTGATGCTGAGGGAGGCTGATGCTGGGAGAGTTTGGGAGGAGAGAGGCTGATGCTGGGGGAGGCTGATGCTGGGAGAGTTTGGGAGGAGAGAGGCTGATGCTGGGGGAGGCTGGGAGGAGAGAGGCTGGTGCTGGGGGAGGCTGATGCTGGGGGAGGCTGGGAGGAGGGAGGCTGATGCTGGGGGAGGCTGGGAGGAGGGAGGCTGGGAGGAGAGAGGCTGATGCTGGGGGAGGCTGGGAGGAGGGAGGCTGATGCTGAGGGAGGCTGATGCTGGGGGAGGCTGGGAGGAGAGAGGCTGATGCTGGGAGAGGCTGGGAGAAGAGAGGCTGATGTTGCGGGAGGCTCGGAGGAGAGAGGCTGATGCTGAGGGAGGCTGATGCTGGGGGAGGCTGGGAGGAGAGAGGCTGATGCTGGGGGCGGCTAGGAGGGGGGAGGCTGATGCTGGGGGAGGCTGGGAGGAGGGAGGCTGATGCTGAGGGAGGCTGATGCTGGGGGAGGCTGGGAGGAGAGAGGCTGATGCTGGGGGAGGCTGGTGCTGGGGGAGGCTGATGCTGAGGGAGGCTGGGAGGAGGGAGGCTGATGCTGGGGGAGGCTGGGAGGAGGGAGGCTGATGCTGAGGGAGTCTGGGAGGGGGGAGGCTGGGAGGAGAGAGGCTGATGCTGGGGGAGGCTGGGAGGAAAGAGGCTGATGCTGAGGGAGGCTGATGCTTCGGGAAGCTCGGAGTAGAGAGGCTGATGCTGAGGGAGACTGATGCTGGGGGAGGCTGGGAGGAGAGAGGCTGATGCTGGGGGAGGCTGGGAGGAAAGACGCTGATGCTGAGGGAGGCTGATGCTGGGAGAGGCTGATGCTTCGGGAGGCTCGGAGGAGAGACGCTGATGCTGAGGGAGGCTGATGCTGGGGGAGGCTGGGAGGAGAGAGGCTGATGCTGGGGGAGGCTAGGAGGAAGGAGGCTGATGCTGGGGGAGGCTGGGAGGAGGGAGGCTGATGCTGAGGGAGGCTGATGCTGAGGGAGGCTGGTAGGAGAGAGGCTGATGTTGGGGGAGGCTGGTGCTGGGGGAGGATGATGCTGGGGGAGGCTGAGAGGAGGGAGGCTGATGCTGGGGGAGGCTGGGAGGAGGGAGGCTGATGCTGAGGGAGGCTGATGCTGGGGGAGGCTGGGAGGAGAGAGGCTGATGCTGGGGGAGGCTGATGCTGAGGGAGGCTGATGCTGAGGGAGGCTGATGCTGGGGGAGGCTGGGAGGAGAGAGGCTGATGCTGAGGGAGGCTGATGCTGGGGGAGGCTGGGAGGAGAGAGGGGGAGGCTGGGAGGAGAGAGGCTGATGCTGGGGGAGGCTGATGCTGGGAGAGTTTGGGAGGAGAGAGGCTGATGCTGGGGGAGGCTGGGAGGAGAGAGGCTGGTGCTGGGGGAGGCTGATGCTGGGGGAGGCTGGGAGGAGGGAGGCTGATGCTGGGGGAGGCTGGGAGGAGGGAGGCTGATGCTGGGGGAGGCTGGGAGGAGGGAGGCTGGGAGGAGAGAGGCTGATGCTGGGAGAGGCTGGGAGGAGAGAGGCTGATGCTGCGGGAGGCTCGGAGGAGAGAGGCTGATGCTGAGGGACGCTGATGCTGGGGGAGGCTGGGAGGAGAGAGGCTGATGCTGGGGACGGCTAGGAGGGGGGAGGCTGATGCTGGGGGAGGCTGGGAGGAGGGAGGCTGATGCTGAAGGAGGCTGATGCTGGGGGAGGCTGGGAGGAGAGAGGCTGATGCTGGGGCAGGCTGATGCTGGGGGAGGCTGGGAGGAGGGAGGCTGATGCTGAGGGAGGCTGATGCTGGGGGAGGCTCGGAGGAGAGAGGCTGATGCTGAGGGAGGCTGATGCTGTGGGAGGCTGGGAGGAGAGAGGCTGATGCTGGGGGAGGCTGGGAGGAAAGACGCTGATGCTGAGGGAGGCTGATGCTGGGAGAGGCTGATGCTTCGGGAGGCTCGGAGGAGAGACGCTGATGCTGAGGGAGGCTGATGCTGGGGGAGGCTGGGAGGAGAGAGGCTGATGCTGGGGGAGGCTAGGAGGAAGGAGGCTGATGCTGGGGGAGGCTGGGAGGAGGGAGGCTGATGCTGAGGGAGGCTGATGCTGGGGGAGGCTGGGAGGAGAGAGGCTGATGCTGGGGGAGGCTGGTGCTGGGGGAGGATGATGCTGGGGAGGCTGAGAGGAGGGAGGCTGATGCTGGGGGAGGCTGGGAGGAGGGAGGCTGATGCTGGGGGAGGCTGGGAGGAGGGATGCTGATGCTGAGGGAGGCTGATGCTGGGGGAGGCTGGGAGGAGAGAGGCTGATGCTGGGAGAGGCTGGGAGGAGAGAGGCTGATGCTGCGGGAGGCTCGGAGGAGAGAGGCTGATGCTCAGGGAGGCTGACTTTGGGTGAAGCTGGGAGGAGAGAGGCTGATGCTGGGGGAGGCTGATGCTGAGGGAGGCTTATGCTGGGGGAGGCTGGGAGGAGAGAGGCTGATGCTGAAAGAGGCTGATGCTGGGGGAGGCTGGGAGGAGAGAGGGGGAGGCTCGGAGGAGAGAGGCTGATGCTGGGGGAGGCTGGGAGGAGAGAGGCTGGTGCTGGGGGAGGCTGATGCTGGGGGAGGCTGGGAGGAGGGAGGCTGATGCTGGGGGAGGCTGGGAGGAGGGAGGCTGATGCTGAGGGAGGCTGATGCTGGGGGAGGCTGGGAGGAGAGAGGCTGATGCTGGGAGAGGCTGGGAGGAGAGAGGCTGATGCTGCGGGAGGCTCGGAGGAGAGAGGCTGATGCTGAGGGAGGCTGATGCTGGGGGAGGCTGGGAGGAGAGAGGCTGATGCTGGGGGCGGCTAGGAGGTGGGAGGCTGATGCTGGGGGAGGCTGGGAGGAGGGAGGCTGATGCTGAGGGAGGCTGATGCTGGGGGAGGCTGGGAGGAGAGAGGCTGATGATGGGGGAGGCTGCTGCTGGGGGAGGCTGATGCTGGGGGAGGCTGGGAGGAGGGAGGCTGATGCTGGGGGAGGCTGGGAGGAGGGAGGCTGATGCTGAGGGAGTCTGGGAGGGGGAGGCTGGGAGGAGGGAGGCTGATGCTGGGGGAGGCTGGGAGGAAAGAGGCTGATGCTGAGGGAGGCTGATGCTGGGAGAGTTTGGGAGGAGAGAGGCTGATGCTGGGGGAGGCTGATGCTGGGAGAGTTTGGGAGGAGAGAGGCTGATGCTGGGGGAGGCTGGGAGGAGAGAGGCTGGTGCTGGGGGAGGCTGATGCTGGGGGAGGCTGGGAGGAGGGAGGCTGATGCTGGGGGAGGCTGGGAGGAGGGAGGCTGGGAGGAGAGAGGCTGATGCTGGGGGAGGCTGGGAGGAGGGAGGCTGATGCTGAGGGAGGCTGATGCTGGGGGAGGCTGGGAGGAGAGAGGCTGATGCTGGGAGAGGCTGGGAGGAGAGAGGCTGATGCTGCGGGAGGCTCGGAGGAGAGAGGCTGATGCTGAGGGAGGCTGATGCTGGGGGAGGCTGGGAGGAGAGAGGCTGATGCTGGGGGCGGCTAGGAGGGGGGAGGCTGATGCTGGGGGAGGCTGGGAGGAGCGAGGCTGATGCTGAGGGAGGCTGATGCTGGGGGAGGCTGGGAGGAGAGAGGCTGATGCTGGGGGAGGCTGCTGCTGGGGTAGGCTGATGCTGGGGGAGGCTGGGAGGAGGGAGGCTGATGCTGGGGGAGGCTGGGAGGAGGGAGGCTGATGCTGAGGGAGTCTGGGAGGGGGGAGGCTGGGAGGAGAGAGGCTGATGCTGGGGGAGGCTGGGAGGAAAGAGGCTGATGCTGAGGGAGGCTGATGCTGGGAGAGTTTGGGAGGAGAGAGGCTGATGCTGGGGGAGGCTGATGCTGGGAGAGTTTGGGAGGAGAGAGGCTGATGCTGGGGGAGGCTGGGAGGAGAGAGGCTGGTGCTGGGGGAGGCTGATGCTGGGGGAGGCTGGGAGGAGGGAGGCTGATGCTGGGGGAGGCTGGGAGGAGGGAGGCTGGGAGGAGAGAGGCTGATGCTGGGGGAGGCTGGGAGGAGGGAGGCTGATGCTGAGGGAGGCTGATGCTGGGGGAGGCTGGGAGGAGAGAGGCTGATGCTGGGAGAGGCTGGGAGAAGAGAGGCTGATGTTGCGGGAGGCTCGGAGGAGAGAGGCTGATGCTGAGGGAGGCTGATGCTGGGGGAGGCTGGGAGGAGAGAGGCTGATGCTGGGGGCGGCTAGGAGGGGGGAGGCTGATGCTGGGGGAGGCTGGGAGGAGGGAGGCTGATGCTGAGGGAGGCTGATGCTGGGGGAGGCTGGGAGGAGAGAGGCTGATGCTGGGGGAGGCTGGTGCTGGGGGAGGCTGATGCTGAGGGAGGCTGGGAGGAGGGAGGCTGATGCTGGGGGAGGCTGGGAGGAGGGAGGCTGATGCTGAGGGAGTCTGGGAGGGGGGAGGCTGGGAGGAGAGAGGCTGATGCTGGGGGAGGCTGGGAGGAAAGAGGCTGATGCTGAGGGAGGCTGATGCTTCGGGAAGCTCGGAGTAGAGAGGCTGATGCTGAGGGAGACTGATGCTGGGGGAGGCTGGGAGGAGAGAGGCTGATGCTGGGGGAGGCTGGGAGGAAAGACGCTGATGCTGAGGGAGGCTGATGCTGGGAGAGGCTGATGCTTCGGGAGGCTCGGAGGAGAGACGCTGATGCTGAGGGAGGCTGATGCTGGGGGAGGCTGGGAGGAGAGAGGCTGATGCTGGGGGAGGCTAGGAGGAAGGAGGCTGATGCTGGGGGAGGCTGGGAGGAGGGAGGCTGATGCTGAGGGAGGCTGATGCTGAGGGAGGCTGGTAGGAGAGAGGCTGATGTTGGGGGAGGCTGGTGCTGGGGGAGGATGATGCTGGGGGAGGCTGAGAGGAGGGAGGCTGATGCTGGGGGAGGCTGGGAGGAGGGAGGCTGATGCTGAGGGAGGCTGATGCTGGGGGAGGCTGGGAGGAGAGAGGCTGATGCTGGGGGAGGCTGATGCTGAGGGAGGCTGATGCTGAGGGAGGCTGATGCTGGGGGAGGCTGGGAGGAGAGAGGCTGATGCTGAGGGAGGCTGATGCTGGGGGAGGCTGGGAGGAGAGAGGGGGAGGCTGGGAGGAGAGAGGCTGATGCTGGGGGAGGCTGATGCTGGGAGAGTTTGGGAGGAGAGAGGCTGATGCTGGGGGAGGCTGGGAGGAGAGAGGCTGGTGCTGGGGGAGGCTGATGCTGGGGGAGGCTGGGAGGAGGGAGGCTGATGCTGGGGGAGGCTGGGAGGAGGGAGGCTGATGCTGGGGGAGGCTGGGAGGAGGGAGGCTGGGAGGAGAGAGGCTGATGCTGGGAGAGGCTGGGAGGAGAGAGGCTGATGCTGCGGGAGGCTCGGAGGAGAGAGGCTGATGCTGAGGGACGCTGATGCTGGGGGAGGCTGGGAGGAGAGAGGCTGATGCTGGGGACGGCTAGGAGGGGGGAGGCTGATGCTGGGGGAGGCTGGGAGGAGGGAGGCTGATGCTGAAGGAGGCTGATGCTGGGGGAGGCTGGGAGGAGAGAGGCTGATGCTGGGGCAGGCTGATGCTGGGGGAGGCTGGGAGGAGGGAGGCTGATGCTGAGGGAGGCTGATGCTGGGGGAGGCTCGGAGGAGAGAGGCTGATGCTGAGGGAGGCTGATGCTGTGGGAGGCTGGGAGGAGAGAGGCTGATGCTGGGGGAGGCTGGGAGGAAAGACGCTGATGCTGAGGGAGGCTGATGCTGGGAGAGGCTGATGCTTCGGGAGGCTCGGAGGAGAGACGCTGATGCTGAGGGAGGCTGATGCTGGGGGAGGCTGGGAGGAGAGAGGCTGATGCTGGGGGAGGCTAGGAGGAAGGAGGCTGATGCTGGGGGAGGCTGGGAGGAGGGAGGCTGATGCTGAGGGAGGCTGATGCTGGGGGAGGCTGGGAGGAGAGAGGCTGATGCTGGGGGAGGCTGGTGCTGGGGGAGGATGATGCTGGGGAGGCTGAGAGGAGGGAGGCTGATGCTGGGGGAGGCTGGGAGGAGGGAGGCTGATGCTGAGGGAGGCTGATGCTGGGAGAGGCTGGGAGGAGAGAGGCTGTGAGGGGGGAGGCTTATGCTGGGGGAGGCTGGGAGGGTGGAGGCTGATGCTGGGGGGGCTGATGCTGGGGGAGGCTGGGAGGAGTGAGGCTGATGCTGGGGGAGGCTGGGAGAAGAGAGGCTGATGCTGGGGGCAGAGAGGCTGATGCTGGGGGCAGAGAGGCTGATGCTGGGGGAGAGAGGCTGATGCTGGGGGAAGCTGGGGGAGAGAGGCTGATGCTGGAGGAAGCTGGGGGAGAGAGGCTGATGCTGGGGGAAGCTGAGGGAGAGAGGCTGAAGCTGGGGGAGGCTGGGGGGAGAGAGGCTGAAGCTGGGGGACGCTGGGGGGAGAGAGGTTGATGCTGGGGGGGCTGGGGTGAGAGAGGCTGATGCTGGGGGAGGCTGATACTGGGAGAGGCTGGGAGGGGGGAGGCTGGGAGGGGGGAGGCTGATGCTGGGGGAGGCTGGGAGGGTGGAGGCTGATGCTGGGGGGGCTGATGCTGGGGGAGGCTGGGAGGAGTGAGGCTGATGCTGGGGGAGGCTGGGAGAAGAGAGGCTGATGCTGGGGGCAGAGAGGCTGATGCTGGGGGAAGCTGGGGGAGAGAGGCTGATGCTGGGGGAAGCTGGGGGAGAGAGGCTGATGCTGGGGGAAGCTGGGGGAGAGAGGCTGAAGCTGGGGGAGGCTTGGGGGACAGAGGCTGAAGCTGGGGGACACTGGGGGGAGAGAGGTTGATGCTGGGGGGGCTGGGGGGAGAGAGGCTGATGCTGGGGGAGAGGCTGCTGGTGAAGGCGGGGGAGAGCGGCTGCTGCTGGGGGAATGGGAGAGAGGGGCCAATCCTAGAGACAGAGGACAAGGGTTGAGGGATAGTGCAATGACAAAATCAATGGCGGGGGAGTGTAAGGACTCAGAATGAGAGGGGGGCAGCATTGGGAGCTCATTATGGAGAAGGGGCAGCATGTGTGGGCTCAGTATGGAGTGGAGCAATGTAGGGGAGTCAATATCAAGAGTGGGGTAGTGTGTGTGTGTGTGTGTGTGTGTGTGTGGGAGGGGTGTCTCAGCATAAGCGTTAGTGTGGTGGTCTTAGGACGGGGAAGCATGCATGGGACATTGTGAGGACGGGGAAGCATGCATGGGACATTGTGAGGAGGGGGCAGCATGCATGGGACATTGTGAGGAGGGGGCAGCATGTATGGGAAACTGTGAGGAGGGAGCAGCATGCATGGGACACTGTGAGGGGGGACAGCATGCATGGGACATTGTGAGGAGGGAGCAGCATGCATGGGACATTGTGAGGAGGGAGCAGCATGCATGGGACATTGAGAGGAGGGGGCAGCAAGCATGGGACATTGTGAGGAGGGGGCAGCATGCATGGGACATTGTGAGGAGGGAGCAGCATGCATGGGACACTGTGAGGAGGGGGCAGCATGCATGGGACATTGGGAGATTGGGAGGAGGGGGCAGCATGCATGGGGCATTGTGAGGAGGGGGCAGCATGCATGGGACATTGTGAGGAGGGGGCAGCATGCATGGGACATTGAGAGGAGGGGGCAGCATGCATGGGACACTGTGAGGAGGGAGCAGCATGCATGGGACACTATGAGGAGGGGGCAGCATGCATGGGACATTGTGAGGAGGGAGCAGCATTCATGGGACATTGTGAGGAGGGGGCAGCATGTATGGGACATTGTGAGGAGGGAGCAGCATGCATGGGACATTGAGAGGAGGGGGCAGCAAGCATGGGACATTGTGAGGAGGGGGCAGCATGCATGGGACATTGTGAGGAGGGGGCAGCATGCATGGGACATTCTGAGGAGGGGGCAGCATGATGTGAGGTCAATGTGCAGATCATATTTCATAATTGAGGAAGGTGTGGTGGGTATAATTTATAAGGGAGGGCAGTGTGGTGTTTTAGTTTATTAGGGGCAGTGTGACAGTCACAGTTTATAAGTGGGGACGGTGTGGTGGGAATATTTTATACTCATGCTATGTTTTGATGTGCCCGTGGTGATCCCCATTGGGGGGGAGGCGTTAGTGCCCTTCGTTTCTCATTGATACTTTTTCAAGTGTTTTACAGAGTAGATCTGCCTTAAACAGATGTCGTGTGCGAAAACTCAGTGTTGCGTTGTCACTAAGGGGCGCGACCACTTAAAGTGCCTAGGGCAGCACGAAGGCAAAATACAGCCCTGACAGTGAGCATACAACTGGTCACCGCCCGGCTCTAAGTGAACAATTTAAAAGCACCAGGTGGCGTGTCAGACTCTGCAGTGTGAACAGGGTCAGAAGGCGCCATGATACCTGGTGAGTATAGAGCTGAAGACCGAGTGAAAGTGGTGCAAAGCTTCCTCAAAAATTCCCCACATATGTCAGACCTTCTGCTAAAAGTACGGCCAGTATGTGCGCATTTTCGGTGTTCTAACTCTGATGCTGCTCGCCTGTCTGTGCTGCAAAGTCACTTTGACCTTCCTGCTCACTACCTCATATGCATACCTCCCAACCGTCCCGGATTCTGCGGGACTGCCACGATTTTAGAGGTGTGTCCCGCACTCCCGCGGCTCACAGCTGATGTACCGGCTCCTCCCCTCAGTGCAGTGAATAAATTAAATTATCATTGGCTCTGGATTTTCAGGGCGGTCCGGACTCGAACCTGTGGAACTGTGAGTTCATTGTTTCACAGGCAGCAGCTTTACCACTGAGCTACTGCCTGTATTGAAACCAATAGGAAGATTTTGTTATCTTGACCTCTATACTGCAGGTGAGACACCAGAAGCAGATTATTCAGCTGCAAAGATGTACGGATAAATGGAGGGATGAATGGAGGGATAGAGGGAGGGATGGATGGATGATAGAGGGATGAATGGAGGGCTGAATGGAGGGATAGAGGGATGAATGGATGAATGGAGGGATGAATGGAGGGATGGATGGATGATAGAGGGAGGGATGGATGGATGATAGAGGGATGAATGGAGGGCTGAATGGAGGGATAGAGGGATGAATGGATGAATGGAGGGATGAATGGAGGGATGGATGGATGATAGAGGGATGAATGGAGGGATGAATGGAGGGTTAGAGGGAGGGATAGAGGGAGGGATGGATGAATGGATGATAGAGGAATGAATGGAGGGTGTGAGGTAGCGTCGTCGGCTGCGCTGCAGAAGACACGGGATCCAGGCACCAAGGGTCACAGCACACGGTTTATTCCAAAGAAAAAAAAGTTCACAATAGTAGATAGGTGCCTTTCCGGCAGAGAACTCAGGGAGATGTGATCACCCTCTCACACCCCGGCACACCTGCCCTTGTTCCTGAATCTATTTATCCCTCCCTTCAGCCTGTAGGGAAAACAGCATTAACCCTATAGTGGATTATCATGGAGTGAGCACAACCGGGGCGAGACATACCGGCCGTCATAGATAACCCCGGTCACAGTCTCACATACCCCCCCCCCTCAGTTCAAGCGTGCGGGGTTGAACTCCAGCCATCAAACACGGGCCGCGGGACAAGGCATCGGCGTTGCCCTGCAACCTACCGGCCCGGTGTTCAACCGTAAACCGGAAGTTCTGCAGAGAAAGGAACCACCGGGTAACCCGGGCATTCCGTTCCTTGGCGGACCTCATCCAGACCAGTGGAGAGTGATCCGTCACCAAGCGAAACTGCCGTCCCAGCAGATAATAGCGTAGGGACTCCAAGGCCCACTTGATCGCCAGGCACTCCTTCTCCACTACGCTATAATTCCGCTCGGGAGGGGTGAGCTTCCTACTCAAGAAGGTGACGGGGTGTTCCTCCCCCTGAACCACCTGAGACAGCACTGCCCCCAGGCCGACCTCCGAGGCGTCAGTCTGTACAATGAACTCCTTCCGGAAATCAGGGTTGACCAGAACGGGCTGTCCGCACAGGACCCCCTTCAGGGCCCGGAAGGAGTCCTCGGCCTGCGGAGTCCAGCGCACCATGACGGACTTCTTGCCTTTGAGAAGGTCCGTCAAGGGGGCTGATAGTCCCGCAAAATCCTTTACAAACCTCCTGTAGTACCCCACGATACCCAGGAAGGCCCTAACCTGCTTCGTGGTCAGGGGTCTAGGCCACTTCTGGATCGCCTCAACCTTGTTAATTTGGGGCTTAATCACTCCTTGGCCTATCACGTAGCCCAAGTAGCGGGCTTCCGTGAGTCCCAACGCACATTTCTTGGGATTGGCTGTCAATCCGGCTGTTCGAAGCGCGTCCACCACCGCTTGTACCTGTTCCAAGTGGGTCTGCCAATCGGAGCTGTAAATAATGATGTCATCCAGGTACGCTGATGCATACGCCTGGTGGGGTTCCAGCACTAAGTCCATCAACCTCTGGAACGTGGCCGGAGCGCCATGTAACCCAAAAGGCAAGACAACATAGTGGAAGAGACCCTCCGGCGTAACAAAAGCGGTTTTCTCCTTGGCGGACTCCGTTAGTGGCACCTGCCAGTACCCCTTGGTCAGGTCGAGCGTGGTAAAATATCGCGCCTGTCCCAGCCTATCAATCAGCTCATCCACCCGGGGCATGGGGTAGAGATCGAACTTGGATATTTCGTTCAATCTCCTAAAGTCATTGCAGAACCTTAAGGAGCCATCGGGTTTTGGTATTAGGACAATCGGACTAGCCCATTCACTCCGGGATTTTTCGATGACCCCCAGGCGTAACATTGTCTTTACTTCCTCCGATATGGCTTGTCGTCGAGCCTCCGGTACCCGGTATGACTTCAGGCGTACCTTCAGGTGGGGCTCGGTGACAATATCGTGTCGTATCAGACTGGTCCTACCGGGCAGCTCGGAGAAGACATCGGGGTTCTGCTGAACCAACCGTCTGGCCTCTCGCCTCTGTTGCTTGGTGAGGGCTTCTCCAATCCTTACTTCCGGTTCGTCCTCTCCGGAGGTCGCTGGAGCCGGATGTGAACGACCCGAAGAGGAGGGAGGTGGGGAAAAAACAGCCATCAGGCTTTCCCGTTCCTGCCAAGGTTTTAATAGGTTGACATGGTATATTTGTTCAGGTTTCCGCCTACCGGGCTGCAATACTTTATAGTTAACCACCCCGACTCTTTCCTTTATCTCGTAGGGGCCTTGCCACTGAGCCAGGAATTTACTCTCCGCCGTGGGGATTAATACCAACACCCGATCCCCGGGTTTAAAGGTCCGCATGGTGGCTTGTCTATTGTAGCGGCCGCTTTGCGCGGCCTGAGCCTCCTGTAAATGCTCCTTCACAATCGGCATGACCGCGCTTATGCGGTTCTGCATACCCAAAATATGTTCAATCACACTTTTATGGGGGGTGGGCTCCTGCTCCCAGGTTTCTTTTGCCAGGTCCAACAATCCCCGGGGATGTCGCCCGTATAACAATTCAAAAGGCGAAAACCCCGTGGATGCCTGTGGCACCTCTCGTATGGCAAACATCAAATAGGGAAGCATCATATCCCAGTCTTTCCCGTCTTTGGAAATCACCCTTTTTAGCATGGTTTTCAGGGTTTTATTGAATCGTTCCACTAAACCATCCGTCTGAGGATGATACACAGACGTACGCAACTGCTTGATCTGGAGTAGCCGGCATAGCTCTTTGGTCACTTTAGACATGAATGGGGTCCCCTGATCCGTAAGGATCTCCTTGGGCAACCCCACCCGGCAGAACACAGCAAACAACTCCCGAGCTATAAGCTTGGCTGCAGTATGTCTGAGAGGTATCGCCTCTGGATACCGGGTGGCATAGTCAACGATCACTAGGATATGCTGGTGCCCTCGAGCAGACTTTACGAGGGGCCCCACCAGATCCATCCCTATCCGTTCAAAAGGGACTTCTATAATGGGTAACGGTACCAACGGACTGCGAAAGTGTGTCAGGGGTGCGGTAAGCTGACACTCCGGGCAGGTTTCGCAGAACCGTTTTACCTCCCCAAAGACCCCGGGCCAATAGAACCTTTGCAATATTCGCTCCTGCGTTTTCTTGACCCCTAGGTGACCACTCATCAGGTGTTTATGAGCCAAGTCGAGGACCCGCCGGCGATACGGCTGGGGCACCACCAACTGCTCTACCCCTACGCCCCGTATTTCATCTACCCGGTAGAGTAAATCCTGCTTAAGAGCGAAATGGGGGTATCTTACCTGGGCACCAGGCAGCTGTGCCACCCCGTCAACTACTGTCACCCGACTCCGGGCATGTATTAATGTAGGGTCCTGGAGTTGGGCTGTCCCAAACGTATCCGGGGACGCCTCCAACTCCGGGATGGGCTCGACCGTCTCAGCCTCTCCTGCCAATACCTCTAGGGGCGACCTATCAGGTTCACATCCTGTCCCTATCATGGGGACCCCTACGGCAGGCGTCCCGGATTCAGGATTGTAGGGCTCAGGTCCCGGACTGACCAATATCTGAGGGGACTTAGGAGGTCCCTTCCATAAAGTCCAAAAATAGGGCAGATCCCTTCCTAGGATCACATCATAGGGAAGAGTATTAATAAGTCCCACCTCATGTTGCACCTGACCGCAAGGTGCTGTGATGGTGACTATCCCCGTGGGATAGTCTCGGCGGTCCCCATGTATGCAAACCACCCCCACGGTACGTCCTGTGGCCTTTACTTTAGCCCTTAGGGTTGATCGCACAAGGGTCACTAAGCTTCCGGAATCCAACAAGCCTGTAACCGGACATCCATTCACCTGAATTTGGCACAAGTGGGGCTCAGTCTCTGGGTAGACCAGGTCAGCGGTACACACCACCTGAGCATACATTGAACCCCGCCGGGTAACCCCACAATCCATGGGCTCCGTGGTGAGTGGACACTGGGCTTCCATATGTCCCACCCGCTGGCACCGCCAACATCTAATAGGGAAGGACACCCCCTTGACGAGTTGTCGTTTAGGGTACATAGTTTTCCGGACCTCAGGGACGGAGGGTGCGGCTTCAGACGGGACGGTAGCGGACTCCTGCACCGGTGTCAGCGGTGGGTCCTTGGCCCTAGGCTTGGAGGGGCCGGACCGACGGGCGGTACGCAAAGTCTCAGTGTCCCGTATCAAGTCCTGCGTAGCCACATGCCGCTCTACCAGGGACACTAATTGGTCCAGGGTACTCGGGTCACCCTGTCCGACCCACCGTTGAATGGTGACGGGTAAAGTGCGCACAAAACGATCCACTACTACTCTTTCCACCATTTGCGCCGGGCTCAGAGTGTCAGGCTGCAACCACTTTTTTACAAGATGTAACAAGTCATAGGCCTGGGAGCGTACGGGTTTGGCTTCCTCAAAGAACCACTGATTTACCCGCTGAGCCCGTACATAGGTATTCACCCCCAACCGAGCCAGTATTTCGGCTTTCAGGGTCACATAGTCAATGGCGTCCTCGGTACAGAGGTCCAGGTACGCTTTTTGGGGTTCCCCCGTCAGATAGGGCGACAATACCTCAGCCCACTGCGGGGTCGGCAGCTTTTCCCGCTCGGCCACCCGCTCAAACACCGCCAGGAACGCTTCCACATCATCACCCGGGGTCATCTTTTGCAACGCTTGTCTCACCGCTTTCCGGACGCTGCTGTCGTCATCCGGTCCCGGGGTTGTTGCTGCCGGTCTGGCACGGATCGACTTGGCCAGGAGAACCATCTGTTCTTGGTGCCTTTTTTCCTGCAATTGCAAGGCTTGCTGCTGACGTGCATTGGCCTGCTCCATCTGTTCTTGGTGCACTTGCAAGGATTGCTGCTGACGTGCATTGGCCTGATCCATCTGTTCTTGGAATTTTTTTTCCTGCATTTGCAAGGATTGGAGCAGGTGTGCATTGGTTTGTAGCTGCTGTGCATTAGCCTGTTGCTGCTGTGCATTAGCCTGAGCCAAATGCTTTAGTATGTCCTCCATGGCGTCGCCGGGTTTGGGCTGTAGTATAGCCGCTCGAATCCAGGACATGCGCAGCTGGGTCACCAGGGATGGATGCTACACCTCACCGGCTGTCATGCCCGCATTCTCCACCATATGTGAGGTAGCGTCGTCGGCTGCGCTGCAGAAGACACGGGATCCAGGCACCAAGGGTCACAGCACACGGTTTATTCCAAAGAAAAAAAAGTTCACAATAGTAGATAGGTGCCTTTCCGGCAGAGAACTCAGGGAGATGTGATCACCCTCTCACACCCCGGCACACCTGCCCTTGTTCCTGAATCTATTTATCCCTCCCTTCAGCCTGTAGGGAAAACAGCATTAACCCTATAGTGGATTATCATGGAGTGAGCACAACCGGGGCGAGACATACCGGCCGTCATAGATAACCCCGGTCACAGTCTCACAAGGGATAGAGGGATGAATTGAGGGATGAATGAAGAGATAGAGGGAGGGATGGATGGATGATAGAGGGATGAATGGAGGGATGAATGGAGGGATGGATGATAGAGGGATGAATGGAGGGATAGAGGGATGAATGGAGGGATGAATGGAGGGTTAGAGGGAGGGATAGAGGGATGGATGGATGGATGGATGATAGAGGAATGAATGGAGGGATAGAGGGATGAATGGAGGGATGAATGGAGGGATAGAGGGAGGGATGGATGGATGATAGAGGGATGAATGGAGGCATGAATGGAGGGATAGAGGGAGGGATGGATGGATGATAGAGGGATGAATGGAGGGCTGAATGGAGGGATAGAGGGATGAATGGATGAATGGAGGGATGAATGGAGGGATGGATGGATGATAGAGGGATGAATGGAGGGATGAATGGAGGGTTAGAGGGAGGGATAGAGGGAGGGATGGATGGATGGATGATAGAGGAATGAATGGAGGGATAGAGGGATGAATTGAGGGATGAATGAAGAGCTAGAGGGAGGGATGGATGGATGATAGAGGGATGAATGGAGGGATGAATGGAGGGATGGATGATAGAGGGATGAATGGAGGGATAGAGGGATGAATGGAGGGATGAATGGAGGGTTAGAGGGAGGGATAGAGGGATGGATGGATGGATGATAGAGGAATGAATGGAGGGATAGAGGGATGAATGGAGGGATGAATGGAGGGATAGAGGGAGGGATGGATGGATGATAGAGGGATGAATGGAGGCATGAATGGAGGGATAGAGGGAGGGATGGATGGATGATAGAGGGATGAATGGAGGGATGAATGGAGGGATGGATGGATGAATGGAGGGATGAATGGAGGTATGAATGGAGGGATGAATGGAGGGATAGATGGATGATAGAGGGATGAATGAAGGGATGAATGGAGGGATAGAGGGAGGGATAGAGGGAGGGATGAATGGAGGGATAGAGGGAGGGATGGATGTTAGATGGATGAATGGAGGGATAGAGGGAGGGATGGATGGATGATAGAGGGATGAATGGAGGGCTGAATGGAGGGATAGAGAGAGGGATGGATGGATGATAGAGGGATGAATGGAGGGATAGAGGGAGGGATAGAGGGAGGGATGGATGATAGAAGGAGGGAGGGATGGATGAATGGAGGGATGAATGGAGGGAAAGAGGGAGGGATGGATGGTTGATAGAGGGATGAATGGAGGGATAGAGGGAGGGATGGATGGATGAATGGAGGGATGAATGGAGGGATAGAGGGAGGGATGGATGGATCATAGAGGGATGAATGGAGGGCTGAATGGAGGGATAGAGGGATGAATGGATGAATGGAGGGATGGATGGATGATAGAGGGATGAATGGAGGGATGAATGGAGGGTTAGAGGGAGGGATAGAGGGAGGGATGGATGGATGGATGATAGAGGAATGAATGGAGGGATAGAGGGATGAATTGAGGGATGAATGGAGAGATAGAGGGAGGGAGGGATGGATGGATGATAGAGGGATGAATGGAGGGATGAATGGAGGGATGGATGGATGATAGAGGGATGAATGGAGGGATAGAGGGATGAATGGAGGGATGAATGGAGGGTTAGAGGGAGGGATAGAGGGATGGATGGATGGATGGATGATAGAGGAATGAATGGAGGGATAGAGGGATGAATGGAGGGATGAATGGAGGGATAGAGGGAGGGATGGATGGATGATAGAGGGATGAATGGAGGCATGAATGGAGGGATAGAGGGAGGGATGGATGGATGATAGAGGGATGAATGGAGGGATGAATGGAGGGATGGATGGATGAATGGAGGGATGAATGGAGGTATGAATGGAGGGATGAATGGAGGGATAGATGGATGATAGAGGGATGAATGAAGGGATGAATGGAGGGATGAATGGAGGGATAGAGGGAGGGATAGAGGGAGGGATGAATGGAGGGATAGAGGGAGGGATGGATGTTAGATGGATGAATGGAGGGCTGAATGGAGGGATAGAGGGAGGGATGGATGGATGATAGAGGGATGAATGGAGGGCTGAATGGAGGGATAGAGAGAGGGATGGATGGATGATAGAGGGATGAATGGAGGGATAGAGGGAGGGATAGAGGGAGGAATGGATGATAGAGGGAGGGAGGGATGGATGAATGGAGGGATGAATGGAGGGATAGAGGGAAGGATGGATGGATGATAGAGGGATAGAGGGAGGGATGGATGATGGAGGGATGAATGGAGGGATAGAGGGATAAATGGAGGGATGAATGGAGGGATAGAGGGAGGGATGAATGGAGGGATAGAGGGAGGGATGGATGATAGATGGATGAATGGAGGGCTGAATGGAGGGATAGAGGGAGGGATGGATGGATGATAGAGGGAGGGAGGGAGGGATGGATGAATGAATGGAGGGATGAATGGAGGGATGAATGGAGGGATGGATGGTTGATAGAGGGATGAATGGAGGGATAGAGGGAGGGATGGATGGATGATAGAGGGATGAATGGAGGGATAGAGGGATGGATGGATGAATGGAGGGATGAATGGAGGGATAGAGGGAGGGATGATGGATGGATGAATGGAGGGATAGAGGGAGGGATAGAGGGAGGGATGGATGGATGAATGCAGGGAGGGATGCAGGGAGGGATGGAGGGATGAATGGAGGGATGAATGGAGGGATAGAGGGAGGGATGAATGGAGGGATAGAGGGAGGGATAGAGGGAGGGAGGGATGGATGATAGTGGGATGGATGGATGATAGAGGGATGGATGATAGAGGGATGAATGGAGGGATAGAGGGAGGGATGGATGGATGAATGGAGGGATGAATGGAGGGATAGAGGGAGGGATGATGGATGGATGGATGAATGGAGGGATGAATGGAGGGATGAATGGAGGGATGAATGGACGGGTGAATGGAGGGATAGAGGGAGGGATAGAGGGAGGGATAGAGGGAGGGATGGATGAATGGAGGGATGAATGGAGGGATGAATGGAGGGAGGGATGGAGGGAGGGAGGGATGGAGGGATGAATGGAGGGCTGAATGGAGGGATAGAGGGAGGGATGAATGGAGGGATAGAGGGAGGGATAGAGGGAGGGATGGATGGATGATAGTGGGATGGATGGATGATAGAGGGATGGATGATAGAGGGATATATAGATACATGACAGATAATAGATATATAGAGATAGAATCATAGATAGAATCATAGATAGATAGATAGATAGAATCATAGATAGATAGAATCATAGATAGATAGAATCATAGATAGATAGAGGGATAGAGATAGATAGATAGAGGGATAGATATAGATAGATAGATAGATAGATAGAGGGATAGATATAGATAGATAGAGGGATAGATATAGATAGATAGATGGATAGATAAATACTGTATCTCAATGTAGGTGAAGGAAAGAGTCAGATTCATTTGTTCCCATAAAACTACTATAAAGAAATGAGGAAAAAAATACAAATACAATTTTTTTTTTTATCTTCACCACCTTGGATGCAAACCAGCAACGTTCAAAACTTGTGTCCAGCAGCCTCTCCTGGCTTTCCTAGCTGTTCTAGCTGTGGGGCCAGGAGGAGGATTTTTTTTTCTTCTAATAAAGTTACTAAAAATAATAAAAAAAAATATAATGTAATTTCATTACACTTTTTTATAAAATAATAAACATCACAAATCAGCAAATAACATGGACATATTTGGTGTCCCTGTAATCGTAACGAACCGAACAACACAGCGATTAGATTATTTATGGGGATCGGTAAATGGCGGGAAAGAAATGGCGTAATTTATTATTTTTCTTTATTAAAACCCATAAAAAATGTAATAAAAATGGATCACTGAGGCCGTGTTCACACATAGCGTAAATGCTGCATTTTTTTCTGCAGGTGTCCGCGCCAAGAGTGCAATAATAATGTTCTCTGATTATTGCGTGTTTGCGGTATTTTTTATACATTGTCCCCCTTATTTGATATATGTTTGTTGCTGATGTGAATCCTGAAGCTTATAAAGAAAGAAACACCAAATGCGCACAGTTCAGCGGCGTCTTTCCACGCACCAGGAGCGGAGATTTCATGACGTCTCATCCACTTTGCTTGGACAATTAGTCCGTGTTCACATGTAGTGTAAATGCTGCATTTTTTCTGCTGTTTTTTTGCACATTTATTCTGCAGTGTTTAATTGTCCAAGTAAAGTGGATGTGATTCCATGAAAAGACGCCGCTGAATTCTGCGGTTTTCGGGGGGTTTTTTCTCTGGAGGTTTCTATGTGGAGCTTAAAAAAATGCAGGAAAAAGCTTCTCTGTACAATAAAAACACTTAAAAACGCAGATTCACATCTGAACCAAAAACACATTAAATAATGGAGAAAAGGCAGAAAAAATGCAGCAAAAATGGAAAAACAGAGAAGATTGTTATTGTGTAGTTTGGTGCAGACAGAAACAAAAAGAAACAAAATTTATGCAACGTGTGAACACGGATTGATAGGCACAAATAAGCAACATGTCATATAGTGACGCATAGAAATATAAAAAAATTCTGACTGCTATAAATATGAATGAACAGTCCGGGACATCTGCTGAATGACCCTTACTGCCAAATGGGTGTGGCTAAAGGTGTGGCTAGGGGCGTGGTCAAAATTTGCTGCGTACCAACAAGGTGTAAACTTCAGCATATGGTGGAGAGATTGTGTGAGCAGCAGCATGCAATAGTGGAGTTTCAGCTGCCGCACGCACAGCAGAATCGCTTTGTGGACCAAAACCACTTCAATACAAAAGAGTGGGCCTTTATGCAGGACCTGTGTGCTGGGTACTCTACCAGCATGGCTAGCGCTGATGATTAGTGATGGGCGAACCTGAACTGTAAGGTTCGGGATCTATACCAAACACGTAGTGTTCGTGCACACGATCCCGAACACAAGCTTTCCTGGGAAGCTCATGTTACAGTTTGGGTCCGTAGGCTGTAAAAAAACCCCACATTATTAAAAAACATTATGATTATACTTACAGGTCCTGTGACGCGTCCTGCAGACTCTGTCTCCCGGCAGCTTCTGCTTCCACGTCCGATCATTGCTGTGCCCCCAGGTAACCACCACTGACTAAAGGACCTTCCATGACATCATAGCCATGTGACCAGTCTGTGTGAATGTTGTACAGACGTTGGCTTACAGACTGGTCAAAAGGCTATAAAGTCATGGAAGGTCCTGTTAACTTTCAGGGGTATTCATTGCACTGCTCGTCTCTCAGCAGTCTTCAGGTGTTTTCGGCCGGGTTCGTGGTGACGTCGAGATTCACTCGAGTCCATGGCTCATGGTCTCATTTGAACTTTGACTGTCACTGTGCGAGTGTCGCATCGCATCACCCGTCACGGCGCACACTCTCCTGACAGGAGCGGGTCATCTGCATTTATTTCAATGCAGCTGATGTCACGTCTCCAGGGCCTGCTCCGGTGACGTCTGCTCCGGTCACCAGGCGCCGCTCTACTGTCACGTCTCCACCAAGGTCTGCTCCGGTGACATCTGCCCTGGTCACCAGGCACTGTTCTGCTCACACTGCATGCTGTGCTGGTGATGTTCCAGTGGCTCTGGTGAGCGGAGTCGCTGCACATTCACCAAGCTTGGTCTGGCTGGAACTTGCTGACTGACTGTAGGGATGTGTGCCTTCCAGCTAGTATCAGCTCCTACTTCTATGGGAAGGCGCCACACCCTTATTTTATCCTTCAGTGTCCCTGGTTCCTTGCCAGAGATAGCCTTGTGTTGCTTTGAGCCACATTCTTCCTGGTACTGTGTACCTTGCTTTATGTCTCATATGAACTCAGGTTTGTTTATTGACATCCCTCCTGCCTGCTGTTTTGTACTTCGCCTGACATCTCGGTTTGACCTCAGCCTGTCGACTATCCCCATCTCTGGACTGCAGCCTACCATACCATACCTACCCTGCAGTAATTACAGATCCCTGTATAGGGGTTAAAGGGTTTCGGGGTACCTTGGGGTCCTGCTTAGTGGGTGGCTTGCCATTACAGCTGAACCACCTCTGTCCGGAGAGTGTCACGCAGTGCGGGGTGATGCAATGCGAGAATCACACAAGTCATACGCTAGTGGAATCGTACCCTCAGTGTCAGCCTGCTTCTGTAAAGCTGACATGGCTCTCTGTTATGATCCGGAACCATGGAGGACAACCATAAATCATTGGTAAAAGTTGACAAGAGCATATGCAACTAATCTGGCCGCCCTCCCCTTACTAACCCTCACAACTAGAAGTAGCCGAGGGGTGAACTAATATCCTGTGCACCGCGAACCCAGCTGGAGAACTAGCTATCCTAAAGGAAGGAAAGATGAATAACTCTCTGCCTCAGAAAATAGATAAAGAATAGCAAGCCCCCCACATTCAAAGACAGCGGTGATATAGGAAAACACAATACACAGATAGATGATAGGATTAGCAAAAGGTGAGGCCCTACTGACTAAATAGGACAGGATAGGAAAGGGACTGATGGTGGCCAGAGAAAAACCCTACAAAATTCCAAATTCCTGATAGTACAAAAAAGCCCTCAGATTGCTAGATCTGAACTCCGTCCTATACCAGGCGATCTTGTCATACCAATGAACAGAAAGCAGGAACCATTACAAATCCAAGAAGCCACAAACACATGGACTTATAGGAGCAATACTCCAAACATAGCTGCAGGGAGCTTCCCAGCTAAGCAACCGAGAGGGAAGATCTCTGCCTGCAAATAAACTGAAAACAACTACAGTAAATGACAAACTCAGATAAAAGCCAAAATAACCAAACAACAAATAAGAGCCAAGCACTTATCTGGGTTAGATGTGGTCTGGAGCAGGATGAAGCAGGCTGGTGAACAAAGAACAACTGATATCCGGCATAGCCTACTATCAGACCAGGGTTTAAATAAGCAGAGAGTTAGCAATGGAAACGCCCATTGCTCAACACACCTGGTCTCTGTCCAAACAATTCCTGGCCACAAGAGAGAGCCTCACCGCAGCCAAAGCATAACTGACATTCACAACAGCTGTCTCTGCTTCTCGCTCTGTATATGTCTGTACAGAGCGATGAAGCACAGCAGACATAGCTCTCCCTGATTCTCTCCTTGTAGAGACGCTTGTCTGTACAGAGTGATGAAGCAGAGCTGACATTGCTCTCTCTGCTTCTCTCTCTGGCTGGCTATCAAATTACGGCAGAAGCTCACGCATTTTTTTTTTAATTTTTTTTTTAATTAATTAAAAAAAATGTAATGGGCTTCCTGTATTTTGATTGCCAGCTAAGGTAAAGCCAGACAGATGAGGGTGGCAGCCCGTAGCCGGCCTCTTTATCTGCGCTGAGAATTAAAAATACCGCAGCGCGCTACGTCATTTTTTTAAATTATTTATTTATTTTTACACTACTATATGTGTGACCCAACAGCCAATCACAGGCCCAGTCATGCAGAATGGGTGTCTGAGATTGGCTGTTGGAGTAACCGGAAATCTGCCCATATATTCGAGATGCTAGAATGGATGGACTATTTTCAGGTTACTCTAGCATCCAATCACAGATGCCCACTCTTTGACAGCGTCTGTGATTGTCTGTTATTTTAACAGTAAAATAAAACAACAACACAGAGAAAAAAATATTTTATTAGAAAACAGAAGACATTTAGGACTCCATCTTTATGACTCAAAAAAACCCTTTGACGTAGTCCAAAGGTGGGTGAGGATCGTTAGTTACATCTAACTTACAGGACCTTCCATGACGTCATAACCATATGACTAGTCTGGTGTGAATGTTGATACCTCGTGGGTTACAGGACCTTTCGTTACATCATAGCCATGTGACCAGTCTGTAACCCAATGTCTGTACAACATTCTCACCATACTGGTCACATTGTTATGATGTCATGGAAGGTCTGTTATGCGGGCGTCACACGGTACGATCTATCGTGCAATCGCACGAGCGATCATACCCGCCCCCGTCGTTTGTGCGTCACGGGAAAATCGCTGCCCGTGTCGCACAAAGTTGTTAAACTGACGTCACATGTACTTACCTGCTGAGCGACCTCGCTGTGGGCGGCGAACATTCTCTTCCTGAAGGGGGAGGGACGTTCGGCGTCACAGCGACCTCACACAGCGGCCGGCCAATAGAAGTGGAGGGGCAGAGATGAGCAAGGCGTAAACATCCCGCCCACCTCCTTCCTTCCGCATAGCCGGCGGGGGACGCGGGACGCAGGTAAGCTGTGTTCATCGTTCCCGGGGAGTCACATGGAGCAATGTGTGCTGCCCCGGGTACGATGAACAACTGGCGCCATTAAAATTAAAAGATTTTTTTAAATTAAACGACGAGTACACGACTCACGATTTGTGAACGAGTCAGCGTCGCTCAGAGGTGTCACACGAGACGACGTCGCAAGCGATGCCGGATGTGCGTCACGAAAACCGTGACCCCCGATGATGCATCGCACGATAGATTGTCTCGTGTGACGCCCGCATTAGTCACTGGTGGTTACCCGGGGGCACAGCAATGATCAGACCAGGAAGCAGAAACAGCCGAGAGACAGAGTCTGCAGGACGCGCTCGGGACCTGTAAGTATAAAGACAATGTTTATTATTAACTATATTCTTTATTTTACAGCCCCCCTGCCCTATTCCATAACTGTAAAGTCCAAGTTCGATGTTTGGATGCAAGTTCGCGTTATCTCAGAGCCCGAACTTGGTCTTTACAAAACGTTTGGGAAAGGCTCCCGAACACGAACATCGGCGGTACGTCCACCCGGCGGTACGTCCACCACTACTGATGATGCCATAATCAGCATCACTGTACCTGCTGAAAAAAAACACTGGCAGCCATGATGGTTGAGGTGGTGGCACAGGAGAAAGAGGAGCAGGAGGAAACATTGATCTGGGCGGTTGTCCACACAGGGCTCATCGGTAGAGTTTCTGGACCAAAAGCGGCCACCTCCCCAACGTTCCAGCCAGGGGACAGTTTCAGAGGAGGAACCATCTGTCCAGCAGGGTGGTCAGGAAATTAGGTCAGGGGCATCATTACAGCGTGGCTGGGGGGATACAGAGGAGCTAGTTAACACACCTGCGACTGAGCACAGCTCGTTGTTGATTTTGGGAAGCATGGCACACATAAATATGTATTCATGTATATGCCTTCACAATGACCCTCGAATTGCAAGGATTCTGACCAGTAGTAATTACTGGGTGATAACCCTGCTGAATCAACTCTACAAAGATAATGTAGCATCTCTACTTGCACTACTCGAGCGGGATTGAAAAATGCACAAATAGAAGGCCAAGCTGTGTAACGCTGCACTTATGGCATTCCCAGCAGACATTGGGGTCTTGAAGGAACATCAAGGCAGCTTAGGGAAGGAGGAGGTGAAGGAAGTGAACAATGCAGCGATTGCACCGGCCACAAATCAGGACGGAGGGTCATCATGGCCACAATGTGGCAACAATTCATGTGCAGTCCTCCACACCATCCAGCAACACCATGTGCTACCATGTGTGTATTTTCAGGAGTCAGCATTTAGCTAACATGATGGAAGAGTACGTGTCCACACATATGGCAGTGCTAGGTGATCGTTACACATCATTTAATTTCTGGGTGGCAAAATTGAATACATTGCCTGACCTTGCACAATACACCTTGGAGGTGTTGGCCTCTTTTGCCACAAGTGTACTGTCTGAATAAGTGTTCAGCATGGCAAGTGGGGTCATCATAGACAGGCACGTCCGCCTGTCCTCAGCTAACGTGGACAAGCTGACTTTGTCCTCCTGCTTCTGCTTCGGGATCCTTTTTTCTGTTTTTGTTGGATTATAGCTTCAAGTATGTAATGTTTAAACAAAGGTAAAACTGACAAAAATGACAAACTTATAAAAAAAAACCAAAAAAAAAAAAACAAACATTTCCCATGTCTCTCCGGGAACAATACGTTTTTGAAAATAAATGCTTTGCATCCCTGAAATCGACACTGATCAGCATAGGTGAGCTGCTCCAAGTGTAAATGGCTCTGACTCGCAGTAGCAAGTCTAGCTGGCGTAGCTCCGGCTCAATTCCAAATTCAACTACAGTCTTTTTAAATGCAGCAAACAGACTGTCCACCACTGGAGCAGAAAATTGGCTCCTGTGAGGGAACTGTTAATATAGGCAGTCTAAAGGTGGCTTTACACGCTACGACATCGCTAAAGCGATCTCGTTGGGGGTCACGGATTTTGTGACGCACATCTGGCCACGTTAGCAATGTCATTGCGTGTGACACCTATTAGCAATTTTGAATCGTTGCAAAAACGTTCAAAATCGCTAATCGGTGACATGCCCCCCTATTCCCAATTATCGTTGCTGCTGCAGTAACGATGTTGTTCCTCGTTTCTGCGGCAGCATACATCGCTATGTGTGACACCGCAGGAACGAGTAACCTCTCCTTACCTGCGTCCCTCCAGCAATGAGGAAGAAAGGAGGTGGGCGGGATGTTCGTCCCGCTCATCTCCGCCCCTCCGCTTTGATTGGGCGGCTGCTTAGTGACGTCGCTGTAACGTCGCGGTGACGCCGAACGCACCTCCCCCTTGGGGGAGGGATTGTTCAGCAGTCAAAGCAACGTCGCAGAGCAGGTATGTGCGTGTGACGCTGCCGTAGCGATAATGTTCGCTACGGCAGCGATCACCACATATCGTTACAACGGCGGGGGCGGGTGCTATCGTGCTCGACATCGCTAGCAATTGCTAGCGATGTCGTAGCGTGTAAAGCGGCCCTTAGAATTGGTGACCTGCTGAAAGCGAAGAGCTGGCACCTGAGGAGCCTGGGAATTTATCATCAAAGTCAACCCCTTGAAGACAAGCAAAGCTGTGGGAACCTCAACAAGTTAGGCCCCTGTCACTTCTGTTTTTTTGAGCACTCTGTTGGATGGGGTTCCTTGGCCCATCTCTATTTTAATTTGGTGCTGTGTGGTGGATTACAGTCAATGATAGTTGTAAGGGCAACTGGGTAAAAAGGCAGTTTATGGGCCTTTATTAACATTGGGTGTACTGTGGTGGATCTCGGGCAATCTTAGCTGTGAGAATTAACCGGTAAGTAGTCTGTTCAGGGGCCTTTTTTACAATTCGGTGACCTGTTTTGGAAATTTGGCAATCTTGGCTGTGTGGTTGAACTGTGAATACAGGGCCTTTTTTAAAATTGTTGGTCTGTGGATAGAGATGAGCAGACCCATGGAAATTCAGTTCAGCTGGGTCAGCTGAAATTTAAATTAAGTTTGGTTTAGGACTCGAACTTGACTTGAACCCCAATGGAAGTCACAAATTGGGCAGTAAAGGTCTCCGCCCACATGCAGTCGGCAGTAGAGATGAGCGAATCAGCCGTGATTCGGCTCGAGTTCGGTTCGTCGAACGGAGGTCTCGTTCGAGTTCAGTTCGGCGAACGTTCGACGAACCGAACTCGAACCAATAGGAAATAATGGGAGGCAATCACAAACACATAAAAACGCATTATAAATGTACACATACAGTTAATAAACATTGCCATAACACTTACCGGTCCCCGCAATCCCTCCTGCACTCTGTCTCCTGCCGCTATTCCATCCGATGATCGCTGAATCCCGTTTTTTTTAATTATTTCACTTATTTCATGAAATAATTAAAAAACAAATGACGTAGGCTTCGCCCCATTTTTGTGTCCAGCCAGGTACAACTAGGCAGCTGGGGATTGCAATCCGCAGCACAGGTTGGCCTGAGCTTTCTGGGCCCCACTGCTGCGAATTGCAGTCTGCAGCCGCCTCAGAAAATGGCACTTTCATAGAAGCGCCATCTTCTGGCGCTGTATCCAACTCTTCCAGCACCTGCCTGCTATACCTGGCTAGCATACAAAAATATGGCGAAGCTCACGTCCTTTTTTTGTAGTTTTTTGGCAAAAAAAATAAAAAATGCTTCCCTGGATTTTCCATTGCCAGTGAAGGTAACACCAAGCAGTGGGGGTTAGCAGCTGCTTGGATTACCCTTAGCTAGCAATACAAAAAAATGCAGCGGGAGCCCATATATATTTTTTTTAATTATTTATTTAAATAACTAAAAACAAAATGGGCTTCCCTGTATTTTGATTGCTGGACATCACAGTGCTGTAAAAATAAATCTTTAAAAAAAATGACGTAGCGCTCCGCGGTATTTTTGATTCTCAGCGCAGATAAAGCAGACAGCTATGGGTTGCCACCCCCATCTGCCTGCCGTTACCTTGGTTGGCAATCAAAATACAGGGAAGCCCATTATTTTTTTCTATTTAAAAAATAGTTAAAAAAAAATGACGTTGGGTCCCCCCATTTTTGATAGCCAGCTAGGGTAAAGCAGACGGCTGTAGCCTGAAAACCACAGCTGGCAGCTTTACCGTGGTTGGGGATCCAATGTGGAGGTCCCCCCAGGCTCTTTTTTTATAATTATTTTATAAATATTAATAATTACACAAAAAAAGTAGGGTCCCCCCCAAATTGGATCACCAGCCAAGGTAAAGCGGACAGCTGTGGTCTGGTATTCTCAGGGTGGGAAGGTCCATAGTTATTGGGCCTTCACAGTCTAAAAATAGCAGGCCGCAGGCACCCCAGATGTGGCGCATCCACTAGATGCACCAATCCTGGCGCTTCACCCCAGCTCATCCCGTGCCCTGGTGCAGTGGCAAACGGGGTAATAAATCGGGTTGATACTAGCTGTAAAGTCACCTGAGATCAAGCCCAGCAGTTCGTGATGTCATGGCGTCTATTAGATACCCAACAACATAAACTGTCAGTACTAACAAAAAAAAAATCGACAAAAGAAATTTATTTGAATAAACAGTCCCCAAAACATTTCCTCTTTCACCAATTTATTGTAAGAAAAAAAATAAAGGGGTCCCACGACGACTCTGGACCGTCTAGAATATGGGGGGGAGACACTCAGGGAACGTATCCCCCATTTTCTAGGAGTGCGGACGCTTCATGTGAGGAGTGTGGGTGCAATGAATCTGCACTCACTCTCCCCGGGTCCACAGCAGCAGAGTCCATGTCGTAATGGTTGCTACCAAAGCTGCAATGCCCTGCTCATGAGGTAAGGGCATGCCTAATCAGGAGAACTATTCTACATTTCCAAATATTGGTATTTGCTGATATTATTGCTATTCCACCTACTATATATTGGGGATAGGATCTTGGAGATGGAATACCCCTTTAAGTCCAGTTATCCAGCTGAATGAATACTTAACAACAGAGCTCGCTATTTAGATGTGTTTTCTTGTGGCGTATAACGGACTCTCATGTTTGGTAGTCGTTCAGCAGGGAAACTATAAAAGCAAATCCCTCCATTTGGAAATGTAGTATATAGCTCTCCTGATCAATTATGTTCCTTACCTCATGAGCAGGGCATTGCAGTAATAATAAAAATGTATTCATTTATATAGCGTTATTAATTCCATAGCACTGTATATCTTTGGAGTGTGGGAGGAAACCCACGCAAACACGGGGAGAACATACATACTCCTTGCAGATGGTGCCCATGGTGAGAATTGAACCCAGGACCTCAGTGTAGTAAGACTGCAGTGCTAACCACTAAGCCACCATGCCGCCCATTTAGCTTACAGATGCATAACCTCCACTCACTGTGTCTGAACACAGGAAGCTGAGCTGACAGCCGCTCTGTGCATGCGGCAGCGTCTATTGTGAAGGAGAGGGCCGTGGGGGGGATCAACGCTGCACAGGTACCGTGGGACACCGGGGAACACCGGTGGGGTTATAGGGAGTGACCTGGCAGGGCCTAGGGAGGAGTTTGGTACATGGCACATGCGACAGAAATCAGAGGAGTAGGGTGAATGCGGCCGGCGCGCTGCTGTGCGCGCGGCCATCTTGGATTTCTGGGAGGGCATCAGGGGGGGCACTTTGGCGACACCGGGGGACCGGAGGGGACCGGGTAGGAGATTTATCATGTTTGTTCATGCCAGATGGGAGATAAATAATTTTTTACCGGCGCTGTCATTTACTGTAACGTGATCATCGGTGTACGGTGTATACCTGTGATCACATGAGCGGGGACCGGAAAAACCGTCCTGAATCATGATCTCCAGGGTCTCAGCTAGCCCTGAAACCCCGGAGATTTTCTGACGCTGGGGGACGCTATTCACTTATTTCTGCCTGCTGTTTATAAACGGCAGATCAGAATAAGGCTACATTAACACGACTGATCCATTTTTGTGGTCTGCAAAAAAACAGTCCGTTTTTTTTCACGGGTGCATCCGTGTGGCATCCGTTTCCGTTCCGTAGACGGTCCGTATGTCATCTGTTTGTCATCCGTGTGCCTTCCGTTTTTTTTGTGTACTGCAAAAAAACTGAAGGAGGGAAAATACATAAATTTACCCAGGATCCATAGCTTCAGCCTACATGAGGCGGTCACATGTTCACTCCAGTGCCATTTTCTACTGCTTTTCACAGCGTAGAGTGCTCTGGTGATTTTCTTGTGCTTGTACACTTCATATCAGTCTTTTCTGTCATTATAATGGCAGAAAGACACATAATGTCCCACTCTCCTGCATTTTGTAATTTTGCACCCTTTGGTGCCTTTCATGTGGCACTAAGGGGTGCTTAGCTTTGTATTTAGCCAAAAAATGAAAAAAAAAATGACGTAGGGTTCCCCCTATTTTTGTAGCCAGCTAGGGTAAAGCAGACGGCTGCAGCCTGCAGACCACAGCTGGCAGCCTCACCTTTGCTGGTAATCCAAAACTGAGGGCACCCCACGCTGTTATTTTAACCTCATAACGACGGCCGTACGACTTAAAGCAGCGGCAAAACGGTACTTATTCTGTTACGCCGCTTTAAAGCGGCGGCCCGAAAAAACCCTGTAGCGCCCCCCAGCGACCGAAAATCTCGGGGGTTATGAATTATTATTATGAATTGGGGTGTTTTTTTCTGGACCCCGTTAATGTGATCACCGGTATACACCGTATACCGGCGACAACATTAAAAAAAAATAAATGGCTGGTAAAATTGATTTATTTCTCATTTGACGTGATCAAACATGTCAGATGAGAAATAAATATGAGCCCTTAGTGCCCCCAAGGTCCCTGGTACCGGAGAAATCCATCCAACCCCCCCTCCGGAAAATCCAAGATGGCGCCGACGCGCGCTGAAAAGTCCCGCCACCGCCGGCTCTGCATTCATTTCCCTCCGATCTGAAATGATCAAACATTTCAGATCGGAGGGAAATGTCTTCCCCCTGACCTCTCCTCCGGTACACCGGAGCTCTCTGGTCCCCGGAGCCCCCTCCGGTTCTTCAGAGCCCCCCTCCGGAGCATGCAAGATGGCGCCGACGCGCGCTGAAAACTGCCGCCGCCGGCTCTGCATTCATTTCCCTCCGATCTGAAATGATCAAACATTTCAGATCGGAGGGAAATGTCCTCCCCCTGACCCCTCCTCCGGTACACCGGAGCTCTCAGGTTCCCCGGAGCCCCCTCCGGGGGACCAGAGAGAGGGATCTGGAGAACCGGAGTTCTCACCACCGTTCCCAGTCTCTCTCCCACCCGATCTGGGATCCCCCAATCTCCTCCCCTGTACCTCAAAAAAAAAAAAAAATCACCGATCCCCCGGTCCCCCGCGTCCTTCCGCGGCCCCCCTTCTTCTCTTCTCCGGGAAAATGGCGGGCGCATGCGCAGTGTGCTTGGCATAATCTGCCTCCTGCACCCGGCAACAAAAAAAAAAATTCTGATTGGCTGTTTAGATTTGAATACTGTGATAGATCCTATCACAGTAGTCAAAATGCCAATATTTGATAAATATGGCAGCATTTAGGTCTGCCTTTCTGCTCTCTCCCTTGTAGTTGATCTTGGAGAGAAGAGAGAGAGACTACGTGCTGCCATATAGAGAGAAAAAGTTATCAATTCACTAAAATCATCATAATCAATTCCCAATTTTTCTGATCACCCCCCTGTGATCATCCCCCCCTCCATCATTCCGTCATCCCTCGCTGCGTCATTCCCCTAAATATTTTTTTTTATAATCTTTATAAAAAAAATTAGGGTTTATATATAAAAAAAAAAAAAAATACTAGTGTTAGGTTTAGGTTTATTTTTTGTTAGCCAGGGATAAAAACAAAAACCATGGCCTGCAGAATGTTTACGGCAGAGCAAGCGTACTCACTGCTTGCCTCCGGCAGTTCTGGGTCAGAGACCGAATCGGCCTCAGAAAGAGAGTTTTCGGATAGTGGTGACAATTCGGCTTCCTCCACGGGGTCCAACACCCCACCAGTCGCCACTGCTGAAGCGTCAGGGGCAGGACCTAGTTCTGCAGTCCCCCATGCTCTCTGGTACCCCTACCCGTCCTTTACCCCACAAATTCCCCCTTTCATAGGAGACCCTGGCATCAAAATAAATGTCACCAATTTTGCCCCACTGGATTTTTTCCAAATTTTTGTTACCCAACAAGTACTTGAGCTCATCACCCACCACACCAACTTATACGCCCGCCAATATATTGCCCAAAAGCCAACATCTGTCCATTCCTGGTCCTGGATCCCCACAAGTGTCCCGGAAATCAAAAAATTTTTAGGCATTACCCTCAACATGGGAATAGTGAAAAAACCCAGTATCCGCTCCTACTGGGCAACCAAATCTGTCCACGCCACCCCTGTATTTGCAGCAAAAATGTCCCGAACCCGATACGAGACCCTATTGAGATTCCTCCATTTTAGTGATAATTCCCAAGTCCCCCCAAGAACTGACCCCAATTATGACCGCCTTAATAAATTGAAACCCCTAATATCCCTCCTGAAAGAGTCCTTCCTAACTTCCTACAGCCCAGAGGAGAATGTTTCGGTTGACGAGTCCCTAATGAGTTACAAGGGCCATCTCTCATTCCGTCAGTTTATTCCCTCCAAAAGAGCCAAGTATGGCATAAAATTATATAAAGTGTGTGAAAGCACTAGCGGGTACACATGTAACTTTATCATTTATGAGGGTAGGGACCGCCAAATAAGCCCACCCAACTGTCCCCAGACAATTGGCGTCCCAGGAAAAATTGTCTGGGAGCTAATGTCCCCATTTCTTGGTAAAGGTTACCATGTGTACACCGACAACTACTACACCAGTATCCCCCTATACCAATCCCTCCATGCTGCAAATACAGGGGCCTGTGGGACAATAAGGAAAAACCGTGTTGGTTTGCCGGCACAGTTAGTGTCCAGACGTCTAGAGAGGGGGGCGTCATTCGCACTGGCAAGTGACAAACTGCTTGCCGTAAAGTGGAATGACCGCAAGGACGTCTACATGCTCACCACCCTGCATGAGGACACCACTGTGTCGGTCAGAGAGAGGGGAGCCACCAGAGACAAACGAAAACCCTTTTGTGTGACACAATACAATAGGTTTATGGGTGGTGTGGACCTGTCTGACCAGGTACTCCAACCATACCTGGTAAAGCGAAAAACGAGGGCCTGGTACAAAAAGGTAGCAATCTACCTGATACAGATTGCTACCTACAACAGTTTTGTACTGTATAAAAAATCACAAGGGGCCCTCACATTTCTGCAATACCAGGAAAAAATTATTGAGTCCCTCATGCTTGACTTAGCGGCACCAGAGGCAGCCTTCGAGTCAGAGAATGCCCGGAGACTAACAGAACGGCATTTTATGCATCTCGTGCCTCCTACTCCCACCCAAAACCGTCCTAAAAAAAGGTGCCGGGTATGTCGCAAGCAGGGTAGGAGAAGCGACTCTAGATATTAATGTCCCATGTGCCCTTCCCAGCCAGGACTTTGTGTTACCCCCTGCTTCGAGATCTACCACACATCTCATAATTATTAGATGTCATAAACTATTCCCAAATTGTGTGGTAGGGTTTTTCTTTCACAACATTTATATTTCCTGTGTAGTGAGCCCCTGTGTTACTTGTCAAATAAAATGTACTATTTTCATCAGTAAAACACATTTTACCCCATTTCACAAATAATTCCAGGACTTGATCACTCACATACCGAAGTGTTATGCAGATAAATTCTCGTCATATGCCCACGTCTGCGTACTCCAGTATGTGGACCCCGCAAATGTTCTTGAAACATCTGATCATCTGACAAATAATTCCAAGATTTGATCACTCACAAAGTGTTAGCACCAGTCATCTTAGTCTGACTGCTATTACAACTACGTCTTGGTGATACGGGCATGATAATTTTATTGGAGGATCTGAAGCTGTTCTGTAATTTTACACTTTGGGCTTTACTGCATGGTTCTTGCCGAACCTCCTGTACTGGACAATACTTTTATTACCCTGTAGGGGACTGGTTGTTTTGTGCATATAGCGGTTCCGACCTTGGCAGGTAGGAGCCTGTTATGGTGTACCACGTCGGCTGGCACAATTGTCCCTCATATAGGGATTGATGGTGCTAAACAGACGTTGTACGACCAGTCTCTGAAAAATTAACGTGTCCTTCTAGCCCTCCTGGTGTTCCTTCATCTCTGGAACAAGCACAAGTCTGCCATATAGTTGGCGGTATTTTCCTCAACATTTTGCCCTTCACTCCAAGATAAAATGTACAAAAAAATCCATTTATGTGGGTTTTCAGTTGTTCTAAAAACACATAGGCTCTGCAAATCTAATAATCCAAAATTTGAAAAGTGCACCTTCCCTTCCAAGTCCTGCAGTTTGCCCAAACAGAAGTTTTTGACTACATGTTGGGTATCGCTGCACTTATAAGAAAGTGGGTAACAAACTGAGGGGTCCACTTTTTGGTGTTACCTCTTGTAAAAGTGGAAAATCTGGTGCTAAAGCATCACTTTTGTGAAAAAGAAGAACATTTTCAATAGGACAACCTATTGTTATAAAATTCTGTGAAGTACCTGTGGGTTCAAAATGCACACTATACCCCTAGATAAAATCCTTGAGGGGTATAGATTCCAGAATGGGGTCAGTTGTGGGGGGCTCCACTGTTAAGCCACCTCAGGGGGTCTCCAAACGCAACATGGCGTTCGCTAATGATTCCTGCCAATTTTGCAGTCAAATGGCGCTAGTTTCATTCTGAGCCCTGCCGTGCACCCAGACAGTTGATTTCCACCACATATGATGTATCGGCAAACTCAGGAGAAATTGCACAATACATTTTATGCTGATTTTTTTCCTGTTACCCTTGTAAAAAAAAAAGCTACCTGGTTGAAATAACAATTTTGTGGTAAAATGTATTTTTTTATTTTCACAGCTCAACATTATAAACTTCTGTGAAGCACATGGGGGTTCAGGGTACTCACCAAACATCTAGTTGTGGGGTCTATATTCCAAAAGAAAAGAGAAATTGCACAATAAATTTCATGGTGATTTTTTTCCTGTTACCCTTGTGAAAAAAAAGCTACCTGGTTGAAATAACAATTTTGTGGTAAAATTTAATTTTTTTATTTTCATGGTTCAACGTTATAAAATTCTGTGAAGCACCTGGGGGTTCAGGGTACTCACCAAACATCTAAATAAATTCCTTGAGGGGTCTAGTTTCCAGAATGGCATCACTTGTGAGGGGTTTCTGCTGTTTAGGTACCTTATCGGACCTGTAAATGCAACATGGTGCCCGCAATCTATTTCAGCCAAATTTGCTTTCCAAAATTCAAATATTGCTCCTTCTGTTCCAAGCCCTCCCATTTGTCCAAACAGAGGTTTCTTACCACATGTGGGGTATCACCGCGCTCATAAGAAAGTGGGTAACAAGTTTTGGGGTCCATTTTGTTGTGTTATTTCTTATAAAAGTGATTATATTTGGGGTAGAGCAACATTTTTAGATAAAATTTTATTTTTTGCTTTTTTAATTCCATATTGCTTTAGTTCCTGTGAAGCACCTAAAGGGTTAATAAACTTCTTCAATGTGGTTTTGAGTACCTTGAGGGGTGCAGTTTTTATAATGGGGTCACTTTTGGGTATTTTCGGTCACCTAGGCCTCTCAAAATCACTTCAAATGTGATGTGGTCCCTAAAAAAAAGGTTTTGAAAATTTTGATGTAAAAATGAGAAATTGCTGATGAACTTTGAACCCTTCTAACTTCCTAACAAAATTTTTTTTTTTTTCAAAAATTGTGCTGATGTAAACTAGACAAGTGGGAAATGTTATTTATTAAGTATTTTGTGTCACAGAACTCTCTAGTTTAACGGTAAAAAAATTCCAAAGTTGAAAATTTCAAATTTTTCAAAAATTTTGCCAAAATTCATTTTTTTTCACAAATAAATGCAAAAAATATTGTCCTAAATTTGGTACTAACATGAAGTCCACTATGTGACGAAAAAACAATCTCAGAATCACTGGGATACGTTGAAGCGTTCCAGAGTTATAACCTCATGAAGGGACAGTGGTCAAAATTGCAAAATTTGGTCTGGTCATTAAGGTGAAAATTAGCTCCGTCACTAAGGGGTAAAATTAAATAAATAATTAATAAAAAAAAACACGTAGGGGTCCCCCCAAAATTGGATCACCAGCCAAGGTAAAGCAGACAGTTATTGGACTCTCCCCAGCCTAAAAATAGCAGGCCGCAGCCGCCCCAGAAGTGGCGCATCCATTAGATACGCCAATCCTGGTGCTTCGCCCCAGCTCATCCCGTGCCCTGGTGCGGTGGCAAATGGGGTAATATATGGGGTTAATACCAGATGTGTAATGTCACCTGGCACCAAGCCCTGGGGTTGGTGAGGTCAGGCGTCTATCAGATACCCGACATCACCAACCCAGTCAGTAATAAAAAAAAATAGACGACTAACACATTTTTATTTGAAAAAAACACTCCCCAAAACATTCCCTCTTTCACCAATTTATTAGATTGAAAAACAAATCCAGGTCTGGTGTAATCCAAGGGGTTGCCATGACGATCCACACTGTCTCAGTCAATGAAGAGCAGAATGTTCCCCATTGGCTGGGAGAGCAGTGCAGTGACCTGAGCTAACATCAATGGGTCAGCCCAGGTCACTGCAGGGGATAACAAGTGCTGCTGTCAGCGAGGTACATTACCTGCGCTGATCTCCTGCACACTGACTTCAATCATCTTCACAGCCAAGTATCGCGAGCGGCCCGTGACGTCACCGCTAGTCAGTCTCGGGTCGGAAGCGAGAGAAGGTGATGTGACAAGCGGCGGTCATGGAGGACAGTGACAGCGCTGAGGTCGGGACTTCATCACCGCAGGTAAGCCGAGCGAGACAATGTGTGCAGAGTGCCAGGTGGGCGGAGCATACCGGGACCATGTGTGCAGAGTGACAGGTGGGCGGAGCCTAGTGGGGGTAATGTGTGCAGAGTGTCAGGTGGGTGGAGCCTAGCGGGACCATGTGTGCAGAGTGACAGGTGGGCGGAGCCTAGCGGGGTAATGTGTGCAGAGTGTCAGGTGGGTGGAGCCTAGCGGGACGATGTGTGCAGAGTGCCAGGTGGGCGGAGCCTAGCGGGACCATGTGTGCAGAGTGCCAGGTGGGCGGAGCCTAGCGGGACAATGTGTGCAGAGTGCCAGATGGGCGGAGCCTAGCGGGACTATGTGTGCAGAGTGACAGATGGGCGGAGCCTAGCGAGGTAATGTGTGCAGAGTGACAGGTGGGCGGAGCCTAGCGGGGCAATGTGTGCAGAGTGACAGGTGGGCGGAGCATACCGGGACCATGTGTGCAGAGTGACAGGTGGTCGGAGCCTAGTAGGGTAATGTGTGCAGTGTCAGGTGGGTGGAGCCTAGCGGGACCATGTGTGCAGAGTGAGAGGTGGGCGGAGCCTAGCGGGACCATGTGTGCAGAGTGACAGGTGGGCGGAGCCTAGTGGGGTAATGTGTGCAGAGTGACAGGTGGGTGGAGCCTAGTGGGAGCATGTGTGCAGAGTGCCAGGTGGGCGGAGCCTAGCAGGACCATGTGTGCAGAGTGCCAGGTGGGCGGAGCCTAGCGGGGTAATGTGTGCAGAGTGACAGGTGGGCGGAGCCTAGCGGGACAATGTGTGCAGAGTGCCAGGTGGGCGGAGCATACCGGGACCATGTGTGCAGAGTGACAGGTGGGCGGAGCCTAGTGGGGTAATGTGTGCAGAGTGTAAGGTGGGTGGAGCCTAGCGGGACTATGTGTGCAGAGTGACAGGTGGGCGGAGCCTAGCGGGACCATGTGTGCAGAGTGACAGGTGGGCGGTGCCTAGTGGGGTAATGTGTGCAGAGTGACAGGTGGGCGGAGCCTAGCGGGACCATGTGTGCAGAGTGCCAGGTGGGCGGAGCCTAGCGGGACCATGTGTGCAGAGTGCCAGGTGGGCGGAGCCTAGCAGGACCATGTGTGCAGAGTGACAGGTGGGTGGAGCCTAGCGGGGTAATGTGTGCAGAGTGACAGGTGGGCGGAGCCTAGCGGGGCAATGTGTGCAGAGTGTCAGGTGGGTGGAGCCTAGCGGGACCATGTGTGCAGAGTGACAGGTGGGCGGAGCCTAGCGGGGTAATGTGTGCAGAGTGACAGGTGGGCGGAGCCTAGCAGGGCAATGTGTGCAGAGTGCCAGGTGGGCGGAGCCTAGTGGGACCATGTGTGCAGAGTGCCAGGTGGGCGGAGCCTAGCGGGACCATGTGTGCAGAGTGCCAGGTGGGCGGAGCCTAGCGGGGTAATGTGTGCAGAGTGACAGACAGGTGGGCGGAGCCTAGCGGGGCAATGTGTGCAGAGTGTCAGGTGGGTGGAGCCTAGCAGGACCATGTGTGCAGTGACAGGGGGGCGGAGCCTAGCGGGGTAATGTGTGCAGAGTGACAGGTGGGCGGAGCCTAGCGGGGCAATGTGTGCAAAGTGCCAGGTGGGCGGAGCCTAGCGGGACCATGTGTGCAGAGTTACAGGTGGGCGGAGCCTAGCGGGACAATGTGTGCAGAGTGCCAGGAAGGCGGACCCTAGCGGGACCATATGTGCAGAGTGACAGGTGGGCGGAGCCTAGCGGGACCATGTGTGCAGAGTGACAGGTGGGCGGAGCCTAGTGGGGTAATGTGTGCAGAGTGTCAGGTGGGTGGAGCCTAGCGGGACCATGTGTGCAGAGTGACAGGTGGGCGGAGCCTAGCGGGGTAATGTGTGCAGAGTGACAGGTGGGAGGAGCCTAGCGGGACCATGTGTGCAGAGTGCCAGGTGGGCGGAGCCTAGCGGGGCAATGTGTGTAGAGTGCCAGGTGGGCGGAGCCTAGCGGGACCATGTGTGCAGAGTGACAGGTGGGCGGAGCCTAGCGGGACCATGTGTGCAGAGTGACAGGTGGGCGGAGCCATGTGTGCTGGCGGCGGAGTGATAAGTGGGTGAAGCCTAGCGGGATCATGTGGCGCTTAGGACGTCAGTGTCGTGGACTGCTTGGCTGGGGACAGGTGAGTGTGTGTGTGTGTGTGTGTGTACATGCCGCGTGCAGGAGGGGGCGGAGTGAGCTGAGCGGGGAAGTGTGGGCTTCCTGCACGTAACTAGGATAAATATCGGGTTACTAACCAAAGCGCTTTGCTTGGATACCCGATGTTTATCTTGGTTACCAGCTTCTGGCAGGCTGCCAGCGATGGCTCCTGCACACTGTAGCTGTAAAGAGCCCTGCGTTTTGCTGCTAGAACCGTTCTCGAACGTAACTAGAACTATCGAGCTTTAGCAAAAAGCTCGAGTTCTAGTTCGATCTAGAACACCCCCCAAAATCACTCGAACCGCGAACTGGAGATCCGCGAACCGCGCTCAACTCTAGTCGTCAGCCATAAACAGATCCTTGTCGGGGCAGGTAGGTGAGGTTTTTCCTTTTTTTGGGGGGGTGCAGACTACATCTGATCATGCTGATGTTTCCCCAGTGCGAGTCATTCAGAGGACCGAGCATACCCAAGCACAGCAATGCTTGCTCAAGTTGTGTTCGTACATAAAGTACCCAAACTCTGTTTTTTGGGGGGGTTTTTTCTCTTACAAAAGTCCAAATGCCGAATCACAGGTTCACTCATCTCTATCTGTGGAGAATGTCTGAAATCCATGTCTGTTGGGTCACTATTTAAATGTTTAGGTTCTGCATTTGTGACACCCCTGGACTATCAGGTCGTCACAGGATATTGCACAACCTATCCTCCCATGCAGTATTCCACCTCCCTCTTGGTTCTGGGTCCCTATCTTAATAGTGTTACCTCCAACAGCAAATCACATCCTAGATACACCCTGCACCACACCCACCAGGCACACCAGTGGACAGCTTGAGTGGAATAGAGTCGCCCACTTGGGGGGTCAGGGAGGGGAGGTGAGGGGTGTAATCATAGAGTCAGAGAGTCAGTGAGTACTGAGGAGTGAGGAACCCCTCGAGCTATGATGAGCTCAGAGGAGGCTGGGAGTAGTGGCTCCCAAGAGAAGCTGTCTAGGTTGCAGACGGTGGTCTGGACCTAAAGGAGTTGGACCCCCAGTCGCAGGGGATTGTGGCAAGGTGCCTGGACCTTTCGAGGAGGACGGCCAGCAGCCTAGCACTGTCACCGGTCCGGGACTGAAGGCACGGCAGGGTACACGGACCCTAGGTCAGGGAGTAGCTTCAGGCAACCCGACAATTCACCTGAGGAGAACGAAGCCTTTATGATCTGTTCCCACCTGCTCCAGAATCGGGGCATTAGCACAACGAGGGGGATAGGACTTTCCAACCCAAAACAGTCCAGAAAATCCCAAGCGTGAGCCCTGAGAGCAAGCTCCAACACATAGCCACAGTGGGGAGTGGGGCCTGGCAAGTTTCAGACTACTGGGCCACCACATTGAAGTTAAACTTAGTGCCAGGAGGCAGGTCATTGATCACCAGGCAACACTATAGGGGACGGGACCCGGACAAGCTCCCCTCAGCGGCAGTGAATACCCAGAGAATTGGTTTACCTGGTTGTCAGCGTCTGCTTATGGACTGAGTGAGTACGAAAGTGACCCCTGCATCGCACACCGAGTCCCGGGGCATTCCCTCTACCCGTGGAGGGCTTCGACACCTTGCTGCTCCACTTCATCACCCCGGGTACTCCCAATGGCTGCAGCGATACTCCCAATTACCGTACACCACGGGTGGTGTCACAAACTATATTTAAATTCCCCTGTACATACTTCCCTTTTGTGGCGCCCTGGACAAGCCAGGTCATCACAGGCAGTTGGCCCCACCCACCGAGGAGTTCACAGTCCTGGAGGCGGGAAAAGGAAGTGAGATCAGTTAGGGAAGTGGAAGAGTGAAGTGGTAGTGGAGCAGACTGACCGTGTCCGGGTGCGTGGCCCGGGCACATACAGCAAGGTTGGCAGACGGTGGTGACCGTCTGCAGGCGAGGCTGATTGACGTGAACCGTAAGGACCGGGGACGGGCGGTGGCCCGCTGGTACCGGATCGGGGAGCGAAGAGAAGCCAGCACCATTCGGCAGGGCCTACGGACCCCATCCAGGCTTGGAGTCGCCGTAAAACCGGTCAAATCCGTTATCGAAGGGAACCTCCGGGGTTTCCCAGCAGTCAAGACCCGATTGAAGGCAACCGCTCAAACCGTAAAGGGAAATACAGTCACCGCCAAGGCTACAGTTCCCAGGGCCAGAGCCTGCGGGCAAAAGGGGCTCCCTCAGCATCCATCCAATCTGGGGAGCGGGTTACCGGTGGGAAGCCACCAGAACCAAGAACTTAACACAGGTGCAGGGAAAGGCAGTCACCGCCAACCTACTGGGAGAAGAACCACCGCAGCCGTCTGTGGGACCCATCCATCCAGCCGTTTGTTTTACCGGAGACTTTGCATTCATCATTGGCTGAGTGAGTACCATCGTGCCGTGCGGCACCGCGCTGCCCCCGCAACCCTGCACCTCACCAGGCCCCGTAACCCACCTGCCATTCCTCCCTCACCGGGCCCCAGGACAACCAACCCCCCTACCCGCGGAGGGGAAGAACAACATCCAAGCTGCTCCCTGTCATCGCTCCCAGGATCCCTGTCCAGAGCAGCGGTGGTGTCACAACCTCACCACAACCGTGGGTGGCGTCACGGACAATAAATCCCCAAAAACATTCCCCTTTTCACTCACGGGCGAGGAGCGCCGCTCAAGTCCCCGGATCCGGCCCACCGCTCGAGCCACCGAGCAGCCAGCGAACCAGCAGCAGTGCTGGACCCGAGCGTGGTGAGCGCAGCGCCCCCTCCTCCGCCCGCGACACTTTCATTTGCGTTGCCTCAAGACCCCGGGTCCAGAGACCCTTGAGCCACAGCGAACCCGGATCCGAGCAGCTCGGCTGCTTCCCCAGGGGCGGCACACATTTACTTGCTATGTAACCATAATTGCTACGTTATGTAGAAAATGGTGTGCACAAATATATTAAATGAGGTTCGTGCACCACAGGGGTGCCAAACCCATATGAATACTAAAAATAGTTATTGCAGCACACTCTTATAGAATGCAAAAGTGATATTTAATGTATTTATAACACACACTATGTACAATTTCAACAGGCAAACTGCGACAGTTCGACCCAATATGGTCTAAATCAGGATACTACAATGCCAATTGTTCATGCAGGGACTTGGATGCAAACAAGGTGGAAGTGTGTGTCAGCTTCTGGGTTCGCTTGCCATGGCACCCCTCCGTCTTAACCTGGTATCCAGTTTTCTTCTTGTGGCATCCTATTGATTTAAAAAAATAAGACATTTAACACACATACAACAGAGCGACTGTATGATTAAGACAATATTGGGTCGAAACGTCACAGTTAAGTCACAGTTTACCTGTTAAAATTGTACATAGTGTGTGTTATAAATCCATTAAATATCACTTTTGCATTCTATAAGAGTGTGCTGCAATTACTATTTTTCATAATTACTATGGTGACAGAAGCCCTTTAAGTCATTTACCTAACCACATTTGTTTCCAGGGCAATTGGCATGCTCTTACCCCCATTTCAGTTCCTTTATCAGCCCCCTTGCCCTTACTACGACCATTTTATAGCCCATAACTTCAGCTTCCCATTAACTTGTATGAGGTTTGTTGTCCGGGGTCAAGTTTGGCTGCCGAACTTGATTTTTTTTTTGGTCCGTGCTGGTTTGGTAAACCCAAATATCCATGGGTCCGCTCATTACTACTTTATGATATATCAATTTTTATTAGCATTTTTGCAACAAAGAACAGTTACAGAAAAGAAAGAAATATGAAGTTATTCAAGTAACAAAAATTACCCAACCGCCTTGTACATTAAACCATCAATCCAGTAACACAGGTAAATATTCACATCGGTTTACACCAGTATATTACGGTAATTCAAAGCCATAGTACATTTAGTGCTAACTGGAGGATCTCCAGGTCAATTTGCTGTTTCATAACTAATCAGTGTCATCTTATGGCAGGGCTAAAAAAAAAAGAACAGACAACAAGGAAAAAAGGAAGTATCTATAAGTTCAGAAAAAAAGAGCAGAAATCAAGGGGTCATAGACAAAGGGCCTAGGGGGGGGAGGTTAAGCGAGTATGTGTTGTCACTGAAATAAGACCTGAAAGTTCGAGGATTCTTTAAACATAATCCAGGGCTGCCAGATCCTGACAAATTTCTCATGGTTACCTGACACCAGGGACAATAGTTCATCCATATGGCAAATATGTGACAGTTCTGTCTGCCACTCCCCGACACTGGGAGCCACTGAGGATCTCCAATGTCGAGGAATGACCGCTCGGGCTGCGATCAAACAATACCGCAGGAGGCTTTTCTTTTGCTGCCCTACCAAGCCAGGTAGAATTGAAAGAAGTGCTATTTTAATTGAGGGAACTATGCTCTCTCCTGACATTTGATTGTACACCTGAAACACCTAAGTCCAAGAGTTGGATAATTTTTGACATCCCCACCACACATGTGCCATCGTACCTCTGTCCAATTGACATCGCCAGCAGCTTTCTGAAACCGATGGAAAGGCTTTGTGTAAAAGCGCGGGGCACTGGTACCATCTTGTCAACAGCTTATAACTCTTTTCCTGGACACTGAATGCTACTGAGATCTTGAGAGAACAAGTACGTTTTCTGCTTTTCTTCCTCTGAGAAAGTGATACCTAATTTTGTTTCCCATGTTCGGATGTATCTAGGATCCTCCGAATAGAGGGCTCCATTCACCAAAAGACAAATGAGTGAGATCAGGTGTGTGGGTGGTGAATTTTGAAAAAATAGACGTTCAAACGGAGTGGACGTAGCCGGCGAGGGGGGACATTCCCCCCCGAAGGCTCGACCGCACAAAAGAGCACAGCTGCACGTATTCAAGCCATTTCAAGCGCTGATTAGGGAATGTGGTTTGTAGTTCTGCAAAAGAAGATAAATGATGACCATGTAATATCTGCCCCAGTCTGATATCCGACTCTCTCCGCCACCCAAGGAACCTTTCCGTGTTACAGACATCCCAGAGGAAATCCAGGATTGTCAAACAAGGGAGCCAATGGGGTGGGGTTATTTGAGAGACTTCCCTTATATGTTGTATCCTCCCATGCCTCCAATGTCGCACTAAGTAGAATCCTGTTAGGGTCTGTTTTTTTATCTCCTCAATATCCGCTTTCTGTAGCCATGGGAGTCCAACAAGCGGAACCGGGGAGAAGGTTTGCTCAAACTCCAACCAATGTTTGACCTCGCGATAAAAGTGCCAGCCAAATAAACGCGCAATCAGGAAAGCACGATGATAAGTTCTTAGATCCGGCAGCCCGGCTTTCCCATTCTGTTTAGGTCGAACCAGGGTTTGATAACCAATCCGAGATTTACCTTCCTTCCATACGAAACGGATCAAGGCGGATCTCAAGAACTTAAAGAAGGCCGGAGGAGAGTTTATGGGTACTGTCTGAAAGATATAAAGGAATCTCTGAAGGACATCCATTTTAAATGAATTTATCAGACCAAACCACAAGAGGGGTTTCTTAAGCTGGGTTTACACACTGAGACTTTCTAGCGATCCAACCTGCGATCTCAACCTAGCTGGGATCGCTACAAAGTCTCTGGTGAGCTGTCAAACAGGCAAACCTGGCCAACGACGCAACAGCGATCCAGACCAGCAGAGCGACCTAGCTGGTTGTTGGGGACGTGTCAAAGCTGCTATTTGAAAGGGAAGTCGCTGTAAAGTCCCCTTTACACACTGAAACTTTCTAGCGATGCATGCTGCACAGCGGGAAACAAAGGACCTAGGAATGGTCCTGAACGATTTGTAGCGATCACAACTTCACAGCAGGGGCCAGGTCGCTGATAGGTTTCACACACTGCAATGTCGCTGGGGAGGTCGCTGTAACGTCACAAAACCGGTGACGTTACAGCGATGTCGTTTGCGATGTTGCAGTGTGTAAAGCCACCTTTATTGTAGGACTCTAGATTTTTAATTGTATTATTTAAAAGAATCTGTTGGTTTAACGAGTAGAGTAGATTGAGATTGGAGGGGATCGAAACGCCAAGATATTTAATGGATGAAGCCTGCCATTGGAACGAGAATTTATCTTTTATTATTGAAACCTCAGCAGGGTTCAGGGAAATGTTTAACGCTTCTGTTTTGGAGTAATTTATTTTAAAGTTGCTCAAATTGCTGAAACGCTCAAACTCTTTTAATAAAGAAGGGAAGGAGACCAAAGGTTGGGATGTGTACAGCAGAAGATCATCCACATACATAGCTGTTTTCTATTCCTTGTTCCCAAGGCTCAGACCGTGTACACTGGGGTTCTTCCAAATTGCCACCGCAAGGTGTTCCATTACAATGATATAAAGGAGTGGGGACAGGGGGCAACCCTGTCTGGTGCCATTTCTGATTGCCACCGGGTCAGAAAGGGCACCGTTAGCTCTAACGGGGCCAGATGATCTAGAATACAGTGCCATGATCTTACCAAGAAAATTCGGGCCCAGCCCTATCTGATTCAGAGCTGACCTCATGAACCCCCAGTGCGCCCGGTCAAACGCCTTCTCTGCGTCAATTGATTAAAGCCCCAAGGGCAATGATTTAGATGTGGCTCTAGCGATCAGATGTATTGTTTTGTTCACATTATCAGGAGCCTCTCTGCCCTGCACGAACCCAAGCTGGTCTGTATGTATCAAAGAAGGCAAAAGGGGAGCTAGCCTGTTAACCAGGAGTTTAGCAAATATTTTCACATCAAAGTTTATTAAGGAGATCGGCCGATAGTTAGAGACCATCGACCTACCTTTCCTGGGCTTCAGTAATACAGTGATATGGGCTTCCAAGGATTGGGGGGCGAAAGGGGACGTTTCCGACACTGTGTTATAAACTTTGTCATAAATAGGGTAATTTGTTTTTTTAAAAGTTTGTCGAAAGCGGGTGAGAACCCATCTGGGCCCGGGCTTTTCCAATTTGGAGAATCCCCTATTGCTGCGGCCACCTCATCCTCTTCAAATACATTGTCCAGCCTTACAATGCTCTCATTGTCTAGTTCAGGGAGGGATGTTTCCGCAACATATTTATCTATGCATTTTTGCAAATCCTGTGGAGCCATATCAGAGTATTTTCCCCATATATTATAGAGCTCAGCGTAGTACTCTTTTAGAAGGGTCGTATGTATCAGAATTCCCCTGGGACTTCAATTTGGGAATATATAGACCTTGGTCCCATGGATGAAGGAGACGTGAGAGCGGGTGACCACATTTATCTGAGTGGCTATACAGTACACGTTTAAATTGGGTTTTAAATTTAAGTAATTTGTAGTCCAACAAACTACGTAAAGCATCTCTAGTTATGGACAGCTTGGCCAAAACGTCTGGGGAGGGGTACGATTTGTGAGTCGATTCAAGAGAAGAGATTTTCCAAAGAAGCTGATCGATTTCCAACGTTTTCTCTTTTTTAATCTGCGACCCATACTTCATCAGGATTCCTCTGATAATGCACTTAAATGCATCCCATTGAAGCGGTAAGGGCGTAGGGTCAGCTGCATGTGAGGACACAAAAAAATTCCATAGACTCTCTTACCTCCGAAACGCACAAATCATCTCTGAGTAAGGAGTCATTAAGTCGCCATGTCCACGCTCGATTTAGGTAGTCCGGGGGAGAGATATCCAAGAAAACTGGGGCATGATCAGACTAAACCACATTTCCAATAGTAGGCTTTGGGTGCCATGATAGGACTTTCTGACTAACCAGGACCAAGTCAATTCGACTATACGTCTGGTGTGGGTTGGAGAAAAATATATAGTCCCTGTCTTGGGGATGCATAATTCTCCAAACATCTATGAGATGAATACTGTGCAACTCACACTTCAGTGCAGTCAGACATGTCCGAGGTATGGCACTCCTCCCTGTGGACACGTCCATCTCAGAGTTTAATGAAAAATTGAAGTCGACACCCAACAACACCTTCCCCTCGGTAAAATGTACCAGGACCTTCAGGAAAGAGCGACAAGGCTTGATTATAATTAGGGCCGTACCACCCTGCAGTCGTGTATATCATTGAGCATATCTTGATTTTTAGCATCACATATCTACCCTCCTTGTCTAGCTTAGAATCCAATACCGTATGTGTCAGGTTTTTGTGGAGCGCTATTGAGACTCCCTTAGATCTCAATTCCCTATTCATGTTGTGAAACCAGTGCGTATAGTATCTGTTATGTATACCCGGCACATGTCCGACTTTAAAGTGTGTCTCCTGTAAAATTATGAGTTTTTCGTCTCGTCGGGGATGCTCTTTCCAAGGGGGAGAGATTCTCCTCCTGAGCCGAGAACTTCAAATAATTATCTTTACCATAGTAATAAACTCTCCGTTACACTGCATATATGTCAATACTAGTTAGATGCACCACCACTTGTTGCTTTACCAAGTGATTGGAACATCTAGAGCATATGACTCACAAGCCGTATTTGGGACTATTCCCAGGGAAGTATCCAGAGGTCGAAGGAAAAGTCCCTTCGGAACCTCCAACCTCTGAATATACAAACAAACTCGAGTATAACATAAAGTAACTGGTCAAAGCGGCCCAAATGGGCCCAAATGATATAAGAAACTACTTCTCGTTTTGTAAGTGCTCAAATCTGAACTATGTCGGACCACTTATAATCGGTAACTAAAGAATGGCATTACAACTCATATCACCCCTATATTCGTGACCAACGGGTTAACATTTGGAACATTACTACTCATTTTCTTCTCTTCTTCGTGGCTCCCTCTGTCACTGTGGTTGAGGACGGTGAGGACCTTCCTCTGGCATCCCTGAGGGCAGTGTGGGTCACCCTGTAATCTAGACCTGGGGAAGATTCAGAGTTCCGTGAATTCCCGAAGACCTCTGGGGTGGCTAAGTACCTGCATCCGCCCTTCCGCACACACTCGCAACCGAAAGGGAAATCCCCACGTATGGGGGATGTTGTGCTGCCTCAGGATGTCCAGCAGTAGTTTTAGGGCCTTTCTTTTCTGCAATGTCCATCTAGAGAAGTCCGTAAGGATTTGGAGGTGGGCTCCCTGAAACTGAATATTTCCCGCCACTCGAGCCTGTGACATTATAGAATCTTTGATTTGGTACTTGTGGACTCGGCAGATAACATCACGTGGGAAAGCTGGTGTGACGACATGGACTCTGTCAGTGCCTAGCATGGGTTAAATTTCTTAAAATTCACCCAGATATGAAGATAGTTTGTTTATAGATGAGGCATAAGCCCTCATTGTTTCTACAAGACTCTTAAGCCCCCATCACATACAGCGAGATCGCTAGCAAGATCGCTGAAACGTCACAGGTTTTGTGACGTATCAGCAACCTCGTTAGCGATATCGCTGTGTGTGAAAAGCAGCAGCGAGTGGGCCCCTGCTGCGAGGTCGCTGATTGTGACAAAACGATCAGGACCATGTTTTGCTCGTTTGTCTTCCGCTGTGCAGCACGCATCGGCATGTTTGATGGCGGTAGACCAACGAGCGCCCAGTATCGGACTGGCTACTGGAGGAATCTCCAGTAATGCCAGGCCTGGATTCAGTTACCTGCATTGCACTCCGGAGCTCCCCTGAGCTCCAGAGTGCAGCCTAGACTGCACCGCGAGCGCCGAGTGATTGATTGCCCAGCAATTGCGGTTCAGTTCATGACAACTGCAGACATCCCGGGCTGATCTCCGGTGCTCTCACCTGAACTCCGGATTGCACCCCGGCCTGTCCACAACTGTTATGAACTGAAGCGCAATCGCCGGGGAATCAATCACTCGGCACTCTCGGCACTCATGGTGCAGTCCTGCAAACTCTGAGATCAGACCAAGCTGCAGCTGAGAGCTCCGGAGTGGAAAGCAGGTAACTGAATCCACACCTGGCATTACAGGAGATTCCTCCGGTAGCCAACAGGGAGCCATTGTTACTTGGGTCGCTGGTGGCTGATCTCTGATCGCTGTGGAGAAATGCCTGATTGACAGCTCACCCGCGACCATGTAGCGACGTTCCAGCAATCCCTGCCAGGTCGGATCGCTAGTCGGATCGCTTGTGCTTCGCTGCGTGTAATGGGACCCTTCGGAGTCTAGGGTTCCAGTTCTTGTTGACGCATGTAATTGCCTTGGCCAATGAAGGTCAGACACCCAGATAAATCAATTATGCGAACTTCCCATTGTATTACTAAGTGAATTGCTAGATGTGATGTAACTTACCTGTCTCTCCCTCGTCTTTGGAATTTTGTATACGGCTTGAAATCTAGCCAATAAGAGCCCAGTCTAATCCACCAATCGTAAAGACCACAATAGTCTGAATGGAGAGCTCAGCGGTATAAGAAGAAGGACTGTCCATTGCCCAGGTAGACTCTTGCTCCATGCTACCAATCTAGGACCTGCGGATCCGATTGGCAAGCCATAACCGAACCTGGATTATAATACTATATGGACATCAGCATGGAATGCAAAGATTGGGCTGAGAAATCAAAGACTACCTAAGGAAGGAATCCAGTTTGGGACAATCCAGTCACCTGACTACAGGCTTTGCGGTCCTCAGACAGCTTCCTAAATCTGGTGTTATTCCATTCTCGGTGGGTGCCCGCTGAAAGCGGGGTGCTGCTGGTTTGGAGTAAGTAGCCCTGGAAGCTCTGAGGCACGGACATTCTAATCCCTGGTGAGTCAGCGTAAGGGTGAGAAACTGTTGCCGGTTACATTTTGTGGTTTTGCTGGTTATGTGCTATGTGCCGTTAATTGTTTGGGGATCCAATAAAGTCTTAATATTGTGATTCCCTCACCCTGTGTTGTCTGAGTAGTGTTCCGTGCACAGTTAAGGAGGTCGGGCGTTCAGTTGGGATGAGCCCTGGGCCATGCTGTCTTTCTAAAGGCTGTCGGGCCAGCGGACAAGAGCACCCACTGACCCCCATGTCTCCATAGCTGGGTCTTGAGATTTTGGGCCCAGAGCTCTGGGTGATCCAACTCTAAGCGGGTGTCTATGGGGGCCCCAAGCAGGGAGTTAAATATTTCTTGGAGTGTTCTGTGAAGCTCATTAGGGGGTACCGATTCTGGAAGTCCTCTGACTCTTATGTTATTTCTTCTACCCTTGTTTTCAGCGTCATCAACCATATCAGCAAGATAGTGTAGTTGAAATGAATGGGCTGTCAGATCCTCCTTTTGTGATTCAACTTCAGGAGATAATGCCGACGTGGAAGCCTCCCCAGTTGTCACTCTTTCTCCCAAGTGTTGGACCTCATCCCTCAGTACTGCCAGCTCAGCTTTATAGGAGTTTTCTAGTCGTGCAACATATAACTCCATATCTTGTTTAGGCCGGTTTCACATTTGCGTCCTTTTGACGGAAATGGAATCCAGCAAAGATGCAGTACAGTTCATTTATTTACAGTGGAAGCGCGACACCATGCAATTGTGTGCTTCATACATTACCGCATGTATCCACAAGGTGTTGCGCTTCCACTGTAAATAAATGAACTGTACTGCATCCGTGCTGGATTCCATTCCAAAACGACGCAAATGTGAAACCGGCCTTAGTTGGGCTGTTCATTCACAGTTCCAGAGGTTAATGTGGGACTTGGGCTTTTTCTTATGGCTGAATCCTGCAATACCGTGGAGGGGTTCTCTGGGTGACATGCAGTGGGGGATGGGTGGTGACTGTGCTGTATGGGGCTATGGGGATCGTCATCTGCCCTCTCTCTTCCTCCTCCACCTGCTGTCTGTGAAAAGTGGACACCATCCCCCCCACCTGCTTTTTGCTACTTCTTCTGTGTCCATCTGAGCTCCAGGATCCCCCTGTGTAAGCAGCCGCTCATATCTATCTACCTTGCCTCCCTCTGTAACTGGATCCAACTGTCCGCCGCTCAGGTGTCCCCCCTCCTCCACCGCTGATGTTGCTGGCTGTTCCTGCTCCTTCTCTCTGGCGCCATCTTGCTGCCACATGGCATCTGACTCACCGCCGGCCCGAGTCTCTCTGCTCTGCTGCATCTGCACCGCTCCAGGACTGTGAAGCACCGGTCTTCAACGCTGCTGGCTGGCTGATCCCTGGAGACTGTGATGGTCTCAGCGTTAACATTGCTGAGGATGCAGCTTCTTCCCTCCTCTCCATGGCGATCTGGCTGGAGCTTTGCAAAAACTTCACAATTCCTCTGGATACCAGCATGGAGGGAACAGAGGGTGTGGACTTGGGTCCCTTCTTCTTCTTAGCTCCCATTTAGGTACACGATATCTGTTTTGTGGTACTCTGTGATTCTGATTTTCCCGCCTCTGGCAGGAGCGATGTGAAGGCACCTCTTCACTCCTCCATGGCCAGACCACGCCCCTCATTACTGCTTTAAACATCAGTAGTCAATTGCCCTGAATTTATTTTCCTAGAAAAACAATCCATTACTATGAATGAATCTAACAAAAATGTTATTATACGCCCTTCAGACAAATCAGGTTGTGTAGTGGTTATGGACACATCCCTATACAAAATGTCAGTAGAAAATATGTTACATGACACTAATACATACAGACAGCTGGCATCATCCACAGATCCCCAGTAGCAGTGCGTCATCCACAGATCCCGCGTAGCAGTTCGTCATCCACAGGTTCCCCATAGCAGTGCGTAATCCACAGATCCCCCACAGCAGTGCGTCATCCACAGATCCCCACAGCAGTGCGTCATTCGCAGATCCCCCATAACTGTGCATCATCCACAGGTCCCCCATAACAGTGTGTCATCCACAGATCCCCAAAGCAGAGCGTCATCCACAGATCCCCCATAACAGTGCATCATCGATAGATTCCCCCATAACAGTGCGTTATCCACAGGTCCCCATAACAATGCGTCATCCACAGATCCCTATAACCGTGCGTCATCCATAGATCCTCCATATCAGTGCATCATCCACAAATCCTCCATCATCCCACAAGCTTCCCCTCGTTTTTCACAAACATGGTTCATGTTACTTACAATGCTGCTGTTGACTGCCTGCTGTTGAGGCTGTATTGTTAAAATAATGTTTTTATAATTTTATTAAAATGTGTTAATGCATTATTTGGCTCAAAATATATATTTTCTAATTCTCCTCCTCTAAAACCTAGGTGCGTCTTATAATCAGGTGCGTCTTATAAAGCGAAAAATACGGTAGTTCTTTTCTAATGAACTGAAACAATTCATTGAATTAGCTGTTGAAACATCATTTTTTCATGGTTGATTAAAAAAAAGTTTGCAGATAGAATGTGGTCCCATGAGCACGAAATACTCACCCACTCTAGCTATTTTAGTTTTGGCATGGTGGGAAGAGAATTTTATTGTCAATGTGAACAATCCCTTTATTCATGATATCCACTTGTACGGACGCTATGTGGATGATTTACTACTTGTTTGGTGGGGTGAAAGATCTAACATCTCTAAATTGATAATATATATTAATAACAACACCTGCAATTTGCTATGTACACGTAACAGCACAAATAGCTACATTCCATTCTTAGACATTTTTCTTGAAGGTGATAACTCCATGGGTGTAGTATACACATCATTATATAGAAAATAAATCGCAGGCAACACAATCTTACAAGCATCTAGCTGCCATCCATCACACACCAGCGGAGCCATCCCCTTAGGGGAATTTACTTGTGCAAGACTCATCTCTTCCAAAATGACAATATGACAATTTCAAAAAATAAAGCAATGAGATCATAAAAAGACTTTGTGCTAGAGGTTATAACAGACACGCACTTCAATATACATTTGAAAAAACAATTCCAAGTCCACGGAAGGCTTTTTTTTTTAATAAATATAAAATACAGCATCCTTTTTCTAACGCTCCTGTTACTTTTTCAGTAGCATACAGCTTACAATTCAAATACAGTGCCTACAAGTAGTATTCAACCCACTGCAGATTTAGCAGGTTTGATAAGATGCAAATAAGTTAGAGCCTGCAAACTTCAAACAAGAGCAGGATTTATTACCAGATGCATAAATCTTACAAACCAACAAGTTATGTTGCTCAGTTAAATTTTAATAAATTTTCAACATAAAAGTGTGGGTCAATTATTATTCAACCCTTGTTTGCAATTACAGCTAATAATCGTCTTTTATAAGACCTGATCAGGCCGGCACAGGTCTCTGGAGTTATCTTGGCCCACTCCTCCATGCAGATCTTCTCCAAGTTATCTAGGTTCTTTGGGTGTCTCATGTGGACTTTAATCTTGAGCTCCTTCCACAAGTTTTCAATTGGGTTAAGGTCAGGAGACTGACTAGGCCACTGCAACACCTTGATTTTTTCCCTCTTGAACCAGGCCTTGGTTTTCTTGGCTGTGTGCTTTGGGTCGTTGTCTTGTTGGAAGATGAAATGACGACCCATCTTAAGATCCTTGATGGAGGAGAGGAGGTTCTTGGCCAAAATCTCCAGGTAGGCCGTGCTATCCATCTTCCCATGGATGCGGACCAGGTGGCCAGGCCCCTTGGCTGAGAAACAGCCCCACAGCATGATGCTGCCACCACCATGCTTGACTGTAGAGATGGTATTCTTGGGGTCGTATGCAGTGCCATCCAGTCTCCAAACGTCACGTGTGTGGTTGGCACCAAAGATCTCGATCTTGGTCTCATCAGACCAAGAGAACCTTGAACCAGTCTGTCTCAGAGTCCTCCAAGTGATCATGAGCAAACTGTAGACGAGCCTTGACATGACGCTTTGAAAGTAAAGGTACCTTACGGGCTCTTCTGGAACGGAGACCATTGCGGTGGAGTATGTTACTTATGGTATTGACTGAAACCAATGTCCCCACTGCCATGAGATCTTCCCGGAGCTCCTTCCTTGTTGTCCTTGGGTTAGCCTTGACTCTTCGGACAAGCCTGGCCTCGGCACGGGTGGAAACCTTCAAAGGCTGTCCAGGCCGTGGAAGGCTAACAGTAGTTCCATAAGCCTTCCACTTCCGGATGATGCTCCCAACAGTGGAGACAGGTAGGCCCAACTCCTTGGAAAGGGTTTTGTACCCCTTGCCAGCCTTGTGACCCTCCACGATCTTGTCTCAGATGGCCTTGGAATGCTCCTTTGTCTTTCCCATGTTGACCAAGTATGAGTGCTGTTCACAAGTTTGGGGAGGGTCTTAATTAGTCAGAAAAGGCTGGAAAAAGAGATAATTAATCCAAACATGTGAAGCTCATTGTTCTTTGTGCCTGAAATACTTCTTAATACTTTAGGGGAACCAAACAGAATTCTTGGGGTTTGAGGGGTTGAATAATAAATGACCCTCTGAATAAACTTTTCACAATTTAAAAAAAAAAATAAAAAAAGAAATAACATTCTTTTTTGCTGTAGTGCATTTCACACTTCCAGGCTGATCTACAGTCCAAATGTCACAATGCCAAGTTAATTCCGAATGTGTAAACCTGCTAAATCTGCAGGGGGTTGAATACTACTTGTAGGCACTGTATATTCTAAAACATATTTTTACATATTTACCCTCAGTATATCAAGATGAAACCCTCCAAAAATAAGTATTTGGTCAATAACAAAAGTTCATCGCAATATTTTGCTATATATCCTTTGTTGGCAATGACAGAGGTAAACGTTTTCTGTAAGTCTTCACAAGGTTGGCCCATTCCTCCATGCAGATCTCCTCTAGAGTAGTGATGTTTTGGGCCTGTCGCTGGGCAACACGGACTTTCAACTCCCTCCAAACGTTTTATATGGGGTTGAAATCTGGAGACTGGCTAGGCCACTCCAGGACCCTCATTTGCTTCTTACAAAGCCACTCCTTTGCTGCCCTGGTGGTGTGCTTGGGATCATTGTCATGCTGAAAGACACAGCCACGTTTCATCTTCAATGCACTTGCTGATGGAAGGAGGTTTGCACTCCAAATCTCACAATACGTAGCCCCATTCATTCTTTCATGTACACGGATCAGTCATCCTGGTTCGTTTGCAGAGAAACAACCCCAAAGCATGATGTTGTCACCCCCATGCTTCACCGTAGGTATGGTGTTCTTTGGATGCAACTCAGCATTCTGTCTCCTCCAAACACGACGAGCTGTGCTTCTACTAAACAGTTCTACTTTGGTTTCATTAGACCATATGACAGTCTCCCAATACTCTTTTGGATAATCCAAATGCTCTCTAGCAAACCTCATACGGGCCCAGACATGTACTGGCTTAAACAGGGGAACATGTCTAGCACTGCAGGTTCTGAGTCCCTGGCAGCGTAGTGTGTTACTGATGGTAGCCTTTGTTACGGTGGTCCCAGCTCTATGCAGGTCATTCAGTAGTTCCCCCCGTGTAGTTCTGGGATTTTTGCTCATCGTTCTTGTGATCATTTTGAACCAATGGGGGAGATCTTGTGTGGAGCCCCAGATCGAGGTAGATTATCAGTGGTCTTGTATGTCTTCCATTTTCTTATTATTGCTCCTATAGTTGTTTTCATCCCACCAAGCTGCTTGCCTATTCCAGATTCAGTCTTCTCAGCCTGGTCCAGGGCTACAATTTTGTTTCTGGTATCCTTCGACAGCCCTTTGGTTTTCACCATAGTGGAGTTTGGAGTGTGACTGTTTGAGATTGTGGACAGGTGTCTTTTATACTGCTAACAATTTCAAACAAGTGGCATTACTACAGGTAACAAGTGGAGGACAACAGGTAACAAGTGGAGGACAGAGGAGCCTCTTAAAGGGAACCTGTCACCAGAATTTTCGCTATTAAACTAAAAGAATCCCTTTCTGCAGCTCATGAGCTGCATTCTAGAAAGGTTAATCTTGCTACTGACCCCCCTTTCAGATCTAAATAACTACTTTATAAAATATTACCTTTTGGTATGGTAATGAGGTTTGCTGGCCACGGGGGCGGGCTGTATTTCGTCCGTTATTCCCCCTCCTGCCACTGTTCGCTGTCGCAAACTTAAAATATGGACAGCTGAACATTTAGTAAACATAGAAAAGAAAAATGCCTCATAATCCCGTGTCACCAAACACTTTGACACAATGCACTGTGCTGATAGCACCCATTTAAAAATCTGTGGCATTGAAAAGGTTAAAAATTCCCCATTCATGGAGGTAATTGGCAAAGATATCTCATGTTAAGGGAAGCCTACTGGATTTTATCTCTAGGCAGTGAATTTCCCAATGGCATGAATTTTAAAAACCACTATATATATATATATATATATATATATATATATGTATATATACAAATTTGTGGAATCTAATAAATGTATAAGAAATAACGTTTGGAACACCATTCTAAGTCTAAACTGGGTGCAAAAACCTAAAAAACATCACTATGGGGAGATAAGGTATGCACACCAGTGACTATGTAATGGGAATACATGAAATAGCAGAAACTGCTGTGTGAATACTGACTTGAGAAATCCAATAGCTATATGTAAGAGAGAAAATGTGAAAAATGGAATCTGCATTACTGCCATGAACATATGAATCAAGAGAAATTTAGTTACTGAATTGATCAATGCAATAAAGCCCCAACACTACGCCAAAGTATTTCTCTACGTTGGGGTCTCTAGCTTGTGTGTGTCCTCTCATGCAGTTAAAAAACTTACCGTGTATGGGAAGCTGAGACCCAGGCTATTTATACGTATGATATGGATTGGCAATAGGTGTGGTTGGGGAGGGTTCACAAACGAAAAACTACTAACAAATAAGAAATAACGTTTGGAACACCATTCTAAGTCTAAACTGGGTGCAAAAACCTAAAAAACATCACTATGGGGAGATAAGGTATGCACACCAGTGACTATGTAAGGGGAATACATGAAATAGCAGAAACTGCTGTGTGAATACTGACTTGAAAAATCCAATAGCTATATGTAAGAGTGAAAAAACTACTAACAAATAAGAAACAATCCCTATCATACGCATAAATAGCCTGGGTCTCAGCTTCCCATACACGGTAAGTTTTTTAACTGCATGAGAGGACACACACAAGCTAGGGACCCCAACGTAGAGAAATACTTTGGCATAGTGTTGGGGCTCTATTGCATTGATCAATTCAGTAGCTAAATTTCTCTTGATTCATATGTTCATGGCAGTAATGCAGATTCCATTTTTCACATTTTCACTCTTACATATAGCTATTGGATTTTTCAAGTCAGTATTCACACAGCAGTTTCTGCTATTTCATGTATTCCCCTTACATAGTCACTGGTGTGCATACCTTATCTCCCCATTATAATAAATGTATAGCTTACTTAGAAATATAAACTAACTATATTATTCTGTCATATGAAAAAGTTTCGGCACCCCTATTAATGTTAACCTTTTTACTTTATAACAATTTGTTTTTTTGCAACAGCTATTTCAGTTTCTTATATCTAATAACTGATGGATTCAGTAATATTTCTGGATTGAAATTAGGTTTACTGTACTAACAGAAAATGTGCAATCTGCATTTAAACAAAATTTGACCGGTGCAAAAGTATGGGTACCCTTATCAATTTCTTGATTTGAACACTCCTAACTACTTTTTACTGACTTACTAAAGCACTAAATTGGTTTTGTAACCTCATTGAGCTTTGAACTTCATAGGCAGGTGTATTCAATCATGAGAAAAAGTATTTAAGGTGGCCACTTGCAAGTCGTTCTCCTATTTGAATCTCCTATGAAGAGTGGCATCATGGGCTCCTCAAAACAACTCTCAAATGATCTGAAAACAAAGATTATTCGACATAGTTGTTCAGGGGAAGGATACAAAAAGTTGTCTCAGAGATTTAAACTGTAAGTTTCCACTGTGAGGAACATAGTAAGGAAATGGAAGAACACAGGTACAGTTCTTGTTAAGCCCAGAAGTGGCAGGCCAAGAAAAATATCAGAAAGGCAGAGAAGACGAATGGTGAGAACAGTCAAGGACCATCCACAGACCACCTCCAAAGACCTGCAACATCATCTTGTTGCAGATGGTGTCAATGTGCATCGGTCAACAATACAGCGCACATTGCACAAGGAGAAGCTGTATGGGAGAGTGATGTGAAAGAAGCCGTTTCTGCAAGCACGCCACAAACAGTCGCCTGAGGTATGCAAAAGCACATTTGGACAAGCCAGTTACATTTTGGAAGAAGGTCCTGTGGACTGATGAAACAAAGATTGATTTGTTTGGTCATACAAAAAGTCGTTATGCATGGAGACAAAAAAAACACGGCATTCCAAGAAAAGCACTTGCTACCCACAGTAAAATTTGGTGGAGGTTCCATCATGCTTTGGGGCTGTGTGGCCAACGCCGGCACCGGGAATCTTGTTAAAGTTGAGGGTCGCATGGATTCAACTCAGTATCAGCAGATTCTTGACAATAATGTGCAAGAATCAGTGACGAAGTTGAAGTTACGCAGGGGATGGATATTTCAGCAAGACAATGATCCAAAACACCGCTCCAAATCTACTCAGGCATTCATGCAGAGGAACAATTACAATGTTCTGGAATGGCCATCCCAGTCCCCAGACCTGAATATCATTGAAAATCTGTGGGATGATTTGATCAAACTTAACTGAACTGGAATTGTTTTGTAATCAGGAATGGTCAAATATACCTTCATCCAGGATCCAGGAACTCATTAAAAGCTACAGGAAGCGATTATAGGCTGTGATTTTTGCAAAAGGATGATCTACAAAATATTAATGTCACTTTTATGTTGATGTGCCCATACTTTTGCACCAGTCAAAATTTGTTTAAATGCGGATTGCACATTTTCTGTTAGTACAATAAACCTCATTTCAATCCGGAATTATTACTCAGTCCATCAGTTATTAGATATATGAAACTGAAATAGCTGTTGCAAAAACCCAAATTGTTATAAAGAAAAAAGGTTAACATTAATAGGGGTGCCCAAACTTTTTCATATGATTATATATATATATATATATATATATATATAGTCAATTTATATTTCTAAGTAAGCTATACATTTATTATATTCCACTAATTTGTTCAATTTATCAGAGGAGTGTCAGGTTGAGAGCATGCATCTCATCTAAATGTTGTTTCTATTTTGCATGTCATATAGACACCAAAAAACACACTTATGCAATTGCATGCATAAAAATATATAATATTGATATAAAAATTGTGTCATGAAAAGCCCCAGGGGGAGAGATGGTAAGTATTAGGCCTAAGACACATGGCGCAAAAAATGGTGCGAGTGGAGTGCGATAAAAAAATCGCCCTAATCAGACCGAGAAAACAATCCCAATATGCTGCGACTGTAATGCGATCATTGTTTCTCTCGCACCCATTCAAGTCAATGGGGCGAGAGAAAAATCGCACTGCACTCTCGGTGCAGTGCGAGAATGGCAATAGCCAGCTACGGAAGAGAGGGAGATAAATCCCTCCCTCCCCTCCTCAGTGCCGGCCCGCCCCTCCTCAGCACTGACCCGCCCCCCGCAGCTGAGGTCCGCACGCACGGTCGGACCTCAGTCGCAGGCACACTCACATGACACTTGGCTCTGTTGTACTGCCAGCGTGAGACCAGTGTCATACGAGGGGATCGCACTAGTGCCCCGTGTGGCCCCGGCCTTAGAAACACCTGGCCAAACCCCACCATACAGTATGTAAGGAAAAATAGTAACTTTGAACCAATATAGTAATTCATGATGCATGTTAATAAATATTATTTAAAAAAAGACACAAGTGTGTCATAATAGTTTGAACATGTGTCAATCACATAATACATATACCATCTCACAGAGGACACAATTGTGTCAAATTCAAATTAAACAATAACATATATAGCCAGGCAGCAAGAATGCTTCATCGAGGAGCATTTTAATATTTTAACCCCTTCACGACCGGCTGATTTTTCGCTTTCCTTTTTTTTTTCGCCATTCTTCTTCTGAGAGACGTAACTTTTCTATTTTTTAGTCAATATCCTCATTTTTTGCAGAACGAGTTGTACTTTTTAATGAAACCATACGTTTTACCATATAATGTACTGGAAAATGGCAAAAAAATTCCAAATGCAGAAAAATTGCAAAAAAAGTGCGATAGCACTATTGTTTTTGAGATATTTTATTCACTGTGTTCACTATATGGTAAAACTGATGTGTGGGTGTGATGCCTCAGGTCAGTGTGAGTTCGTAGACACCAAACATGTATAGGTTTACTTTTATATAAGGAATTAAAAAAAATCGGAAGTTTGTCCGAAAAAAGTGGCGCATTTTTTGGGATCTATGGCTCCGTGACGGCTTATTTTTTACGTCTTGAGCTGACGTTTTTTAACGGTACCATATTTGCGCAGATGCTATGTTTTGATTGCCTGTTATTGCATTTTGAGCAAAAGCTGTGCCGACAAAAAAATGTAATTTTGGCGTTTGGAAGGGGGGTGACTGGAACTTAAGGTTTTTGTTTTTTTTTAATTTTCTAAAAAAAATGTTTTTACTTTTTTTTTTAATTTTCCTAGTCCCCCTAGGGGGCTAAAGCGATCAACAATCAGATCGCTCTGCCCTATCTGCTGATCACAGCTATACAGCTGTAAACAGCAGATACGCTCACTTTCTGCTTCACTCGGCTCCAGGCCGAATGAAACTGAAAGTAATTCATGGCAGGTACAGGAGTCATCACATGACCCTGTGCTACCATGACAACTACCGGAAGTCACATATCACATCACGTGACTTCCAGTATCAGGCGGTAAGTAAATGTTTACCGCGATCGCGATTATAATGGCGCTGTCACATATTGACAGCACCATTTAAATGGTTAACCGGCACGAGCAGATAACAATTCTGCTCGTGCCTAGCAGGCACACATCTCAGCTGTGAAAATCAGCTGAGATGTGCGCCGATCGCGGCATGCTGCCGGCAGCAGACTGCGGGCAGTAACAGTATGACCGCTAGGATGTAATATTACTGCCCGCGGTCGTTAGGGGGTTAATTTTCTGAGATAATGACTTTTGGGTTTTCATTGGCTGTAAGCCATCAGCATCAACATTAACAGAAATAAATCCTTGAAATAGATTGCTCTGTGTGTAATTACTCTATATATGTGTTTTTACTTTTTGTATTAAATTACTGAAATATATTATTTTTGATGATATTCTAATTTATTGAGAAGCATTTGTACATGCAGTCAGTCCACAAGACGATATACAGACAGCTGAAACACATTTACTACTCACAAAAAGTTAGGGATATTTTTTGGGTGAAATTTCAGGATGATCCAAAAATGCACTTATCTTTTTCAGGTGACCTTAATATGAATTTCTCTAAACTTTTGAATGCACATGTCCAACTGTTCAATGTTTCAGTACTTTTTGGAGCTTAATGGCAAAATTCACAGGTATTTGATCAATGCATCGCCCAATAATTGTCAGGGCTCAATAAGAATTGGTATTTGAATAGTCCACCTCATCATGCGTTTGACTTTTAGACATAATGAGACCAAAAAGAAAAAATTAATCAACAATGCCTTGCCATTGTGATGCTTCAAGCAAGATATAGCCAGACATAAGTGGCCACTGAGTTTAGTGTCACAGAGTGTCATTAGCAAGTTGCAACAGAGATACATAGAGATTGGAAGAGTCACAGAAAGGCACAGAAGTGGACGTCCTTTGGCCACACCCCTGTCACAATAATAGGGGAAAGCAGGGGACCAGGGCTCCTGGACTGGCCCTCAGACTAGGGGGGCCCTAGCTGTCCCTTATCTCAGTTACCTCTGAAACTGAGGATGTCTGACCTGCCAGCCTGACCTGCTCCTGACCAGCTTTGATCTTATACCCCCTTCTTTCCTATCCCAGGTGAAGGGCAGGTCAGAAGTGTGATAACACCAACAGATATAGACAAACAGAGGAAACCAAAACTCTATCTCACAGAATGCTCACACAAAGGTAAAAGACAAAAAGAGGTAAGAAGGAAAATAGGAGTAGGGAGAAAACAAAATGATGACAAGAGAATTCCACAACAACACCAAGCACCACGCAGTATAATCACCAGCAGAGATCACCACAGCAATAAACTATAGTCGGCGTCGGAATACAAATTCCACCATCTTAAAAAGGCGGGGAGTAATTTGATAGGTTTCTAACATTTATGTGATCCCAGAGGTAACCAGCAGGCTAGCAGAGATTAACTCTTGCTAGTCTGATCATTAATGAGCACACAGCTGGTCAACACCCAATCTTGCCTGTGTATCTCAAAAACAGCAGAGAAACCATGGTGTGGAGTGTCAGAATTTGTAGTGTGAACAGTGTCTGATATCACCATGAAACCTGGTAAGTTTTGAACAAAACTCCGTGGGACAATCCCACACTGATGACCGCTAAATTGTGGATAATGCTCTTTGAAACTGGAAGATGAAAACTACACTCAAAGCACATTTAAGGGAGGCGAAAGGCAACCAAGTGTCAGACCATTTCAAACAATTTACATCAGCGTGGTCTGCGTGCTAGATGACCTGCCAGGGTACCAACCACACCACCAGGCATAGGCGTCATCTTGCTGGACGAGGGACCAAAGGGCCTCATTGCTATTACTGATAAAAGTCAATTCACGCTGAGGTGAAATGATCATCCAACGATGTTGGAGATGTCAACGAGAGCACTATGTATCAGCTACTGTTGTCAGCAGAAAAGCCTTTGATGGTGAGGATTTATACTGTTGGCAGTTTTATCTAGTCAATACAGAACTGCCCTACACTTTGTGAATGGAACAGTGGCAAGCCCTGACTACTTAAATAACATCACTAATCTATTCATTGTGCCTCAGCATGAACAATACAGGCCTAATTTCTTCTTCATGGACCACAATGCTGTAGATCAGTGAGGTCATATTACTAGGGAATGGATGATGGAGACTGAGATACCTCAAATGGAGCGGACTGCACTCTTTCCAGATTTTCCCATAGGATCAGCTGAGATGCCATGTAGAGTCTTGTTAATCTATTCCCCAGAACGTTAATGACCTGAAGGACGCTCTTCAAGCTGTAATTGATGCTCAGGGCCACATGCTAAGTTTATATGTAATGTGCCATGGAATAAATGGCACTATAATAAGTAATAATAAAAATAATAAGAATTGAGACATTGACACTTTTTTTATGTATACCCACCAGTCATGAGGTTTGTCACATCCATTAGCTGCGCCAATTCTGGAGTTTTACCCTGCTCATCCTGATTGCCCTAATGTGGTGGCAATTGGAGTAATATACAGGATTAATGACAGCTGTTATTTATCAAATGATCACAGCCGCCATCAAGCCCAAGGTTAGTTAATGGGGAAAGCACTTCACCTTAGCTCTTTGACTGCCCTGGTGCGTTGGCAATTGGGATAATTGTAGTTGAAGTTGATGTCAGCTGTGTACTGTCGGTTGGCATCAAGCCGTAAAGTTAGGAATAGAAAGGCGTCTATCAGACACCCTCTTTACTAATGCAGTAAGTCAAAAGAAAAAAAAACACAAAAAATATTTTGCTTTAAAGGTAAGGTGTTGCTTTTTTATTTTTGTATTAATAACTGTGTGTAACGACAGTTACTCATCTCCTTTATGGCAGCGCCCAGGGCATTGGGTCTTATAGTTGGACTCCAACCCCTAGGCCGGCTTTGCACATTACGACATCGCATGCCGATGCTGCGATGTCGAGTGCGATAGTCCCCGCCCCCGTCGTACGTGCAATATCTTGTGATAGCTGCCGTAGCGAACATTATCGCTATGGCAGCTTCACATGCACTCACCTGTCCTGCGACGTCGCTCTGGCCGGTGAACCGCCTCCTTCCTAAGGGGGCAGGCCGTGCGGCGTCACAGCGACATCACACGGCAAGCGGCCAATAGCAATAGAGGGGCGGAGGTGAGCAGGATGTAAACATCCCGCCCGCCTCCTTCCTTCTCATAGCAGCCGGGACGCAGGTAAGGTGATGTTCCTCGCTCCTGCGGCTTCACACACAGCGATGTCTGCTGCCGCAGGAACGAGGAACAACATCGTACCTGTCGCTGCAACGGCATTATGGAAATGTCGGAGACTACACCGATGATACGATAACGACGCTTTTGCGCTCGTTCATCGTATCAAAAAGGTTTTACACACTATGACATCGCAAGTGACGCCGGATGTGCGTCACTTTCGATTTGAACCCACCGACATCGCACCTGCGATGTCGTAGTGTGCAAAGCCGGCCCTATACTTGACACAGGAGAGCTCCCTGCTGTTACCTGGACAAGCCTCCTGGGCTGTCCAGATCACAGCAGAGGGAGGAGATTGGCACCATCTCTGTGGAGCTCACAGCATATGCTGCACTTTCCCCCTGTCACCCGTTCGGCCTGTGTCTGCTACTAGCCTTCTCCCACCGCCACTACCATCTCCAATGACACCCTCGCCGCTGCTATGCTCCCCTCCTTCTCCCCGCTCTTCCCCCCGCTGCTAGCTACCCTCCCCTCACCCCCATTCTCCTCGTTCCTGCAGCTGCAGGCATGCATGCAGCAGAGCATTGTAGCATTGTGTGTATGTGTATATATTTGTGTGTGTCAGAGCATTGCGGGCGTGCATGTGGCAGAGCATTGCAGGTGGTCGTGCGTGTGACACAGCATTGTGTGCGTGCGTGTGGCACAGCATTGTGTGCGTGGGTGTGGTAGAGCATTGTGTGTGGGCATGAATGTGCCAGAGCATTGCAGGTGGGCGTGCGTGTGGCAACGCATTGTGTGCATGTGTGTGACAGAGCATTGTGTGCATGCATGTGGCAGAGCATTGTGGCGTGTGTGTGGCAGAGCATTGCGGGCGTGTGTGGCACCCCTGAGGCTTCAGTCGCCTCAGGGTACTACACCTCACCAGAGGTGCAGTATTCATCTCGGATATGGAGGAGGTCACTGCCAGTAAAATCACAACTCACCAACATACACATATCTAGTTGTCCTCTCACCGGGACTGGGTTAGGGTAGGGTCATTTAGGATGGTCACCATATCGTCTGGGGCCTCCCACCCACTAGCTCAGGAACCCGGGGGATTAAGTGACTATCCGGGGGAGCAAGGCGACACACACACAATCAGTGGAGAAATCACCGGGAACCAAGTGAGATGCAGGAGAACATGGTTGCTCAGGGGAAAACTCTTAGCTCCCTCAGGACCAGCGCACACCTTAGAGTGCGGAGCCCTAGGCTGGTGGGCACTGCAAGTCCCGCCAGCAGAATCCGCCAGGCAGAGGATTTCAAGTCTTCTGGCCCACACACAGCGCCCGGGGAAAAGTAGCACATACAGCTAGGAGTCGTGACCTTAGGGCTGATTCATCTACAGACTCGCGCTGCCTGCTATACAGGACAGGGGAACTGAACAAACCCCAAGGACTCAAGTCCAAGCGTATCTTCAAGCCGCAGAGACTCGAACAAACGCAAAGCAGGAAGGAAGGACTCACAAGGAAACCCCACCGGTCTGACCTCCGAACTGTCCGGGATCGACAGAAGCCCATCACAGCGGAGTCCGACAGTCCAACGGCAGGAGCAATTCAGTGAGTAAACAACTTAAACTGCAACCGCTGTGTCGTCTATTCCTTCATGCGCCCGCGCTCCCATATTGGAGTGGACTACTACACCAACAACAAAAAAAGGAATAAAATCCTCCAATAGCTAAGCAATTACTCACAAAAAAATGGCAGCAGATGTAAACTGCCCAGGCAAAAAAAAAAAAAAAGAAAACTAATGCACTACCAGGATGCAACAAGACCTCCAATAAATGGAGGCATCACAGGTGCAAGAAGAACAAATCACTCTACCATTTCCAATGATGGAGGGCAGCGATTGCTTGATGGTAAAATTGCACACTTGTGGCTTGCATAGGACACCGTTCACACATGCAGATTCACAGTATCTGGTAAGCAGCGTATTAGTTACGCCCATCCTATTAGATATCAGCGGGCTGTGCCAGTACTAAATATGTGCTCCATACAGGGACAGTGACTATAGTATGCAAGGCCTAACAAAAAGATGCCTGGCTGCATCCTGTATAAAATGTTCTTTGCAAAATAATTACCTATTAGCTTAAGCTTAGCTCTTTTTGTTGTTGTTGTTGTTTTTATTATATATATATACATATATATATATATATATATATACATATATATATATATATATATATATATTAGTGTTGGAACCCACAAGAATGAGGATTCGTGATGTGGATTGTGGGCTACCGTATCATGGCCATAATACCAACCAATACCTCATATATTTACCGTATTTTTCACGTTCCAAGACGCACCGGATTATAAGACGTGCCCCGGATTTAGACATAAAAAAAGGTAAAAAAATAAAAATGGGGTCCATCTTATACTCCGGTGTTGTCTTACCGGAGAGGGGAAGCAGTGGTGGTGAAGCGGGGTCACAGGAGGTAGAGATTGTGCTTGCAGGCGCGGTGGGTCAGTGGCGGCGAGGTCCGTGGTGGCAGGCGCGGCGGGGTACGTGGTGGCAGGCACATCGGAGTCCGTGGTGGTGGCGGCGGGTGAGTAGTGCAGCAGGCTGCTGCGGTGAGTGTCCCAGTGTCTGCGGTCCCGGTTCAAATGATGGTGCCTGGAGCGGTGCATGCGCAGATGGAGCTCTTGGATGAGAGCTCCATCTGCGCACGCGCTCGCTCCCGGCGCCATCATTTGAAACTGGGACCGCGGACACACTGGGAAACCTGCTGCACAGCTGCCCGCTCACCCGCAGAGAGAGGCAGCTGGCACCGACAGGCACCTGGCTGCCGCCCGCACACAGGCACAGGCACCCGACTGCCGCACACACGCAGCCACAGGTACCCGGCTGCCAACCACACGCAACCACAGGTACCCTCGCCGTATAGACTGGACCCCCAGGTAAAGCTATATTCGGATTTTAAGACGCACCCCTCATTTTCCTCCCGAATTTTTGGGAGGAAAAGTGCGTCTTATAATCTGAAAAATACAGTATATATTCTTTTGCACAAAACATTTTATACAGGATGCAGCCAGGCCTCTGTTAAGCCTTGCATACTATAGTCACTGTCCCTGCATGGTGCACATATTTAGTACTGGCGCAGCCCGCTGGCATCTACTGTGATGGGCGTAACTAATAGGCTGCATACCAGATACTGTGAACCTGCATGTGTGAACATTGCCCTATGCAAGCCACAAGTGTGCAATTTTACCATCAAACAATTGCACCCCTCCATCATTGGAAACGATAGAGTGATTTGCTCCTCTTGCACCTGTGATGCCTCCATTTATTGGAGGTCTTGCTGCATCCTGGTAGTGCATTAGTTTTTGTTTTGTTTTTTTGGCCTGGGCAGTTTACATCTGCTGCCTTTTTTCTGTAAGTGGCCTACTACACCCAACATCCTCCATGGGGTCTGAGCGCTGCCTGTGGAGAGCCTGACCATCTGAGCTGCGTTACCATCCGCCCCAGAGAAAGAGAAATAGATATCTCACAGCGGCAGCTCTCATCATAGCCGCACACCACAGGTGGCATCACGGAGACAAACTTTAATCCTACTCCCCTGTAAATAATCCTATCCCCATCTTTATTGACACCGACGAAGTCACGGAACTGGACCAGGCCGCTGTGACCCCCCCCAAACCGGTCCGGTGAGGAGTAAACCCAAAAACCCCAGAGACCCCGTGGGCGCGTCACATGCGTGTGGCAGAGCATTTCTGAGCTCTATGCAGCTGTCCTCGGTGACACTTTAGACATTAGGATCACTTTGTGGTCATCATCAAAATGACTCTGCACTGTGATGCTAAACTTCATCTTCCCTTATCCTTATAGAAACACCCAGAATGGGAGGGGGAGGTGACATCACACACAGGAGAGCAGATTCCACCCACTTTTACTGCAGTTGTAATGTGAGCTAGTTCTACACCAGGATTTCAGCAGCTGCTGCCCCTAGCGTTTAAGAGTGGATAATATCAAACTTTTTATTTTTTTTTTATATTTTGCTCAATTAAAAACACATAATATTTCAATAAAACATTAATACTTTACGTTTTCTTAGTTCACCATTTTATAAAAAAAAAAATAAATCTGTGAAAATCTGCCTTAGGGTACCGTCTCACTAGACAACGTACCAGCGATTCCGACCACGATATGACCTTGTCAAGATCGCTGGTGCGTCGCTACATGGTCGCTGGTGAGCTGTCAATCAGGCAGATCTCACCAGCGACCAGTGACCACCCACCAGCCCGCAGCAACTCGTGGAAACGATGCTGCGCTTTGTAACCAAGGTAAATATCGGGTAACTAAGCAAAATGCTTTGCTTGGTTACTCGATATTTACCCTGGTTACCAGCGCACACCGCTTAGCGCTGGCTCCCTGCACTCGTAGCCAGGGTACACATCGGGTTACTAAGCAAAGCGCTTCGCTTAGTTACCCGATGTGTACTCTGGCAACGTGTGCAGGGAGCCAGCACTGGCAGCCTGAGAGCGGTGTACGCTAGTAACCAAGGTGTCAGGTTTCCGGGTTTTCCAGTTCTCTTTTGAAAGAGCTTGCCCTCGGTTAACATGGAGTTTGCTGTTCTGTTGCCCTACTTCCTGTCCAGCTGCTTAAAAGGCCGCCTCTAAGCCTAGTCCAGTGCCTGAGTATACTGCTTGCTGTGTGCTCCTGCTTTGCTGCTCCTATTTCCTGATTGACATTTGGATCCTCCTGAAAGTCAACCGACACCGACTCTGGACTTTACCCGGTTTCATCAAGCTGTGCCCGGACTCCGTCTGCCGTCTTTGGTCAGCACTTCTGCCCGGTTCCTTCTGGTTCGTAACCACTCTGGACTATCATCCCGTACGGACACTTCTGGACTTTACCTCTTGCCCCTTGTGTCCCGGCTGCTGCGCATTTAGGCCTTCCGGGGTGATTGCCAGACAGTCCCTGTATAGGGGTTCGCTCTTGGTGGTCTCCCTGGGGGAGTCCGGTGCGTGGCCCCGGGAATTCCCTTCGCTCCGATCCGGGAAGGTATTTCGTGTGTTATTGTTCTACTGTGTTTGTTCCGTTTGTGTACCTATCGTGGTTACATATTGTAAACATCTCTGTACCAAGAACTCGTCTCTGGTTGTCATTGTCCTAACGCTATCGAAACCCTCAGAACATACAATAGTATTACACAAGGTAAATATCGGGTAACCAAGCAAAGCACTTTGCTTAGTTACCCGATGTGTACCTTTGTTACCAGCGTCCGCAGCTTCCAGATGCTGGCTCCCTGCACATTCAGATTGTTGCTCTCTCGCTGTCAAACACAGCGATTTGTGCTTCACAGCGGGAGAGCAACGAGCAAAAAATGAACCAGCACTGTGTGTAACGATCAGCGATTTCACAGCAGGGGGCAGGTCGCTGCTTAGTGTCACACACAGCGAGATCGCTGATGAGGTCACTGGTACGTCACAAAAACCGTGACTCAGCAGCGATCTTGCTATGTGAAAAGTACCCCTTAGACAGGAGTCACACTTGCCTATGACTCGCATGAGTGCAAAGTGAGAAAATCTCGCATTGGCCTCGAACCAATGTTAATCAATGAGGCAGCTCCGATCTTTTTTTTTCTCAGCTCCAATAGGACTGAGAAAAAGATCGCAGCATGCTGCAATTTTAAGGGTATCTTGTGTGAGACATGCCAATGCAAGTCTATGGGTTAGAGAAAAAACGGATGTCACATGGACAGTACACGGACCATCCTAGTGACATTCGTTTTTATGGATACTATTCTGTCATGTAGCAGAGAACACTAGTGGTCCTGTAAATTACTAATAGCTGCTGAGAAAAAAACGGATTGTACACAGACAGCACACGGATGACAAGTGAGAAAAAATCGTCCTACTCTCTGGCATGAGAATCGGACTGATTTTTCATACGCAAGTGTGACGCCAGCCTTCGTCCAGGGACGTAATCCACAATTGGAAATCTGAAAGACATAAAAAGAGAGAAAAGCAAGAGACTGTCCCTCATTTATCATTTTATTTAAAATAAAATTTCCCAGGTCCGCCGTAGTCTAGCGGTGCCCATGATGTTCTTTGATTATCTAGATCAAAGGCTATGGAATCTGAGAACGAGGCTTCATAGACTTTGAGCAGCAGCCACTCCCGGCTCCATGAGACCCTTCCCACTGGTGAGCAGTGACGGCAAGAACGTCAGCGCTAATCACTCTGATGTCACTGCCCATCAGAGTCCAGGGTCTTATAGAGTCAGGAGTGACTGCTGCTCAAAATCTATGTAGCCTCATTCTCAGACGCCATAGCCTTAGATATTGGTAATCAAAAAATGTCATAGGCACTGCTGAACTATGGTGGAGCTGAGAAGAAGGGAATTTTGTTTACTTACCGTAAATTCCTTTTCTTCTAGCTCCTATTGGGAGACCCAGACAATTGGGTGTATAGCTTCTGCCTCTGGAGGCCACACAAAGTATTACACTTTAAAAAGTGTAACCCCTCCCCTCTGCCTATACACCCTCCCGTGGACCACGGGCTCCTCAGTTTTGGTGCAAAAGCAGGAAGGAGGAAACTTATAAATTGGTCTAGGGTAAATTCAATCCGAAGGATGTTCGGAGAACTGAAGACCATAACCCAAAAGAACAGCCAGCCCAAAGGGCACAGGGGCGGGTGCTGGGTCTCCCAATAGGAGCTAGAAGAAAAGGAATTTACGCTAAGTAAACAAAATTCCCTTCTTCTTTGTCGCTCCATTGGGAGACCCAGACAATTGGGACGTCCAAAAGCAGTCCCTGGGTAAGTAAAAGAATACCTCAATAAAAAAGAGCCGAAAACGGCCCCCTCTTACAGGTGGACAACCGCCGCCTGAAGGACTCGCCTACCTAGACTGGCGTCTGCCGAAGCATAGGTATGCACTTGATAGTGCTTCGTGAAAGTGTGCAGACTAGACCACGTTGCTGCCTGACACACCTGCTGAACCGTTGCCCGGTGCCGCAATGCCCGGGACGCACCTACAGCTCTGGTAGAATGGCCTTTCAGCCCTGAAGGGAGCGGAAGCCCAGAAGAACGGTAGGCCTCGAGAATCGGTTCCTTGATCCACCGAGCCAAGGTTGACTTGGAGGCCTGAGAGTCCATACGCTGGCCAGCGACAAGGACAAAAAGCGCATCTGAACGGCGCAGGGGCGCCGTGCGAGACACGTAGAACCGGAGTGCTCTCACTAGATCCAAAGAGTGCAAAACCTTTTCACACTGGTGAATTGGATTAGGGCAACAGGAAGGCAAGGAGATATCCTTATTTAGATGAAAAGGAGATACCACCTTAGAGAGAAATTCCAGGACAGGACGAAGAACCACCTTATCCTGGGGGAAAACCAGGAAGGGAGCATTGCCTGACAGCGCTGCCAGCTCAGACACTCTCTGAAGTGATGTGACTGCCACCAGGAAGGCCACCTTCTGCGAAAGACGGGAGAGAGAGACCTCCCGCAGCAGCTCAAAAGGCGGCTTTTGAAGAGCCGTCAGGACTCTGCTAAGATCCCAGGGTTCCAACGGACGTTTGTAAGGTGGGACCATGTGGCAGACCCCCTGCAGGAACGTGCGGACCTGCGGAAGCCTGGCTAGACGCTTTTGAAAGAAAAAACACGGAGAGCGTGGATACTTGGCCCTAGAGAGAGAGCCGAGGGACAAACCCTTGTCCATTCCAAATTGTAGGAATGAAAGGAATGTGGGTAAGGCAAACGGCCATGGAGGAAGCCATTATCAGCGCACCAGGATAGAAATCCTTGCCAAGACCTGTAATAGATCTTGGCGGACGTTGACTTCCTGGCTTGTCTCATGGTGGCAATGACATCCTGAGATAACCCTGAAGACTCTAGGAGTCAAGGACCAATGGCCACCTGGTCAAGTTGAGGGCCACAGAATTCAGATGGAAAAAACGGGCCTTGTGACAGCAAGTCTGGGCGGTCTGGAAGTGCCCACGGTTGACCCACCGTGAGATGCCACAGATCCGGATACCACGACCGTCTCGGCCAGTCTGGAGCGACGAGAATGGCGCGACGGCAGTCGGACCTGATCCTGCGTAGTACCCTGGGCAGCATCGCCAGAGGGGGAAACACATAAGGCAGTCGAAATTGCGACCAATCCTGGACTAAAGCGTCCGCTGCCAGAGGTCTGTGATCCTGACACCGTGCCATGAAAGCCGGGACCTTGAGAGATCGACGTCCTGCGTTCCCCAGCGGCGATGGATCTCTCGAAGCACTTCTGGGTGCAGAGACCATTCCCCCGCGTCCATGCGCTGACGACTGAAAAAATCTGCTTCCCAGTTTTCTACGCCTGGGATGTGAACTGCGGAGATGGTGGAGCCTGTGGTTTCCACCCACTGCAGAATCCGCCGGACTTCCTGGAAGGCTTGACGACTGCGAGTGCCGCCTTGGTTCGCGAACGGCACTGCCTCCATAGCTGCAGCCATCTTCCCCAGGAAGTGCATGAGGCGCCTTAAGGGGTGTGACTGACTCCGAAGAAGTGATTGCACCCCCGCCTGCAGAGAAAGCTATTTGTCCCTGGAGAGTCGCCAGAGCGACGGCAAGGCTTTGTTGACACGCCACCTGAGAAGGGGCCCAGAGGTTCTGAAGAAACGAGCCGCAGGACGAGAACTGAACTCTATCCTGTAACCATGAGACAGAATGTCTCTCACCCATCGGTCTTGAACTTGTGGCCACCAGGTGCCGCCAAAGCGGGAGAGCCTGCCACCGACCGAGGATGCGGCTAGGGGAGGCCGAGAGTCATGAGGAGGCCGTTTTGGAGGCCGTGCCCCCTGCGGCCTTTTGGGGTCGTGACGTGGGCCGCCACGCATATGAGTTCCTCTGGCTTTTCTCCGGCCTGTTGGCGAAGAAGAATGTGGCTTGGCGGAGGGACGAAAGGACCGAAACCTCGATTGGACATTTTTCTTTGCTGAGGTCTCTTAGGTTTGGACTGTGGTAAGGAGGAGTCCTTTCCCTTGGATTCCTTAATAATATCATCCAATCGTTCGCCAAATAAACGGTCGCCAGAAAAGGGCAAACCAGTTAAGAACCTTTTTGAAGCCGAGTCTGGTTCCCATTCGCGCAGCCACATGGCCCTGCGAACTGCCACGGAGTTAGCATATGCTACAGCCGTGCGGCTAGTGGAGTCCAGTACGGCGTTCATGGCGTAGGACGAAAAGGCTGATGCCCGAGAGTCAAAGACGGAACATGCGGAGCAAAATTCCATGTGACAGCATTAAACTCCTTCAGACAAGCCGAGATTGCTTGGAGAGCCCACACGGCTGCAAAGGCCGGGGCGAAAGACGCGTCCGTGGCCTCATAGATGGACTTCACCAAGAGCTCTATCTGTCTGTCAGTGGCATCCTTCAGGGATGAGCCATTTGCAACAGACACAACGGACCTAGCAGCCAATTTGGAGACTGGAGGATCCATCTTGGGAGAATGAGCCCAACCCTTAACGACTTCAGATGGAAAGGGGTAACGCGTGTCAGTGTGACGTTTAACCCAGCGCTTGTCCGGGACCGCTTCGGGTTTCTGGACAGCATCCCTGAAGTTAGAGTGATCAAAAAACGTATTGAGTGTACGTTTGGGGAACCGAGACTGGTGTTTCTCCTGCTGAGAAGCCGACTCCTCTACAGGAGGAGGCGGAGGAGAGCGATCCAGCACCTGGTTGATGGACGAGATAAGATCATTTACTAAGGCGTCCCCCTCAGGAGTATCAAGGTTAAGGGTGAAGTCAGGGCCAGGGCCCTGAGCTCCCTCGTCCTCCTCGTCTTCCTGAGAGTCCTCAAGCTGGGATCCCTAGCAGCGTGAGGAAGTCGGGGAAGAGTCCCAGCGAGACCGCTTAGCCGTTCTTGGACTGCGGTCCGGGCAGGAGTCCTCCGCCTGAGACCTAGGTCTCAACCTGGGAGCGCGCTGCGGCGCTAACCAAGCGGGGCCTGGATGAGACAAGCTAACAGGGCCAGGGCCTGTGAAAGGTCCGGTCTGGACTGCAATGCCTCAAGGAGCTTAGAAGACCATTTGTTCATATGAAAATGGCTGAGGGCCAACACCGGTGACTCTGTCCCTGCAGCCTGCTCAGGGGGAGCAGGGGGGTCTACATGAGCCGAGGGGCCCACCAGTGCCGGAGGCTCCGGCTGAGCAAGCGAGGCAGGAGTTGAGCATTGCTCACAGTGAGGGTAGGTGGATCCCGCAGGTAACATAGCCCCACAAGAGGTACAGACCGCGAGAAAAAACCTGTGCCTTAGTAGCTTAGCTCCTTGGGACGACATGCTGTTGTCTCCTAGGAGAGTGACCACTGAAGGTAAATGTCCGAACAGAAATATATATAATATATACATGTGTATCCGGCACCCTAGGGGGACCAGCACCGGGTGCTGTGTTCACCCTGAGCTCCCCTGAGAAGCACCCACCGGCAGAATGCCAGAAAATGGCCGCCGGAGCTCTCAGGGGAGGAGTGGCGCCAGCAAAGAGCGGGAGTCTGGGTGCCCACAGTGGTCAGTGAGGGGGGAGGAAGACATGCAGGATGTTCCAGCCCTCACATTCGACGTCATGTCGGCAATCCCGCCCTTACCCCTGACAGGCAGGCCCGGGGGCGGGATTTTCACGACTATGCCGCGGTGAAGCCGGGGACTAAATTTGAGGCCGCGCCCGACCAGCAGGCCCGGTCGGCGCGGAAGTCCACCTGCCTCCTCAGTTTTACAACTACCGCGGCTTCCGGGAAGAAGGTGCGCTCCCTGTACAGTCCCCAATGGGGACACAGAGTACCTTTAAGTAGCAGGGCCCGGTCCCTGGGGTTGAAGAGGCTCCGGTCCGGCAGGTTCCACCAGAGGCTGCGGATGGAGCACGGTCCCAGCAAATGGATGACCGCTCAGGATCCCACTTCTCCCAGCCGCATAAGGGATGGTGAAGGAGACAGCCTGTGGCTCCAGCCTCCGTACCCGCAATGGGTACCGTCTGGGGTCTCCACAGTGATCAGTGATGGGGGAGGAAGACATGCAGGATGCTCCAGCCGTCACATCCGACATCATGTCGGTAATCACGCCCTTACCCCTGACAGGCAGGCCCGGGGGCGGGATTTTCGCGACTAGGCCGCGGTGAAGCCGGGGACTAAATTTGAGGCCGCGCCCGACCAGCAGGCCCGGTCGGCGCGGAAGTCCACCTGCCTCCTCAGTTTTACAACTACCGCGGCTTCCGGAAAGAAGGTGCGCTCCCTGTACAGTCCCCAATGGGGACACAGAGTACCTTCAAGTAGCAGGGCCCGGTCCCTGGGGTTGAAGAGGCTCCAGTCCGGCAGGTTCCACCAGGGGCTGCGGATGGAGCACGGTCCCAGCAAATGGATGACCGCTCAGGATCCCACTTCTCCCAGAGCCGCTAATGGATGGTGAAGGAGACGGCATGTGGCTCCAGCCTTTGTACCCGCAATGGGTACCTCAACCTTAACAACACCGCCGACATAGTGGGGTGAGAAGGGAACATGCCGGGGACCCCGTGGGGGTCCTCTTTTCTTCCAACCGACAACTAAGTTATGAGAATGCATGAGTGGATGTGTGCCTCCTTCCACACAAAGCATAAAACTGAGGAGCCCAAGGTCCACGGGAGGGTGTATAGGCAGAGGGGAGGGGTTACACTTTTTTAAAAGTGTAATACTTTGTGTGGCCTCCGGAGGCAGAAGCTATACACCCAATTGTCTGGGTCTCCCAATGTCTTAGATATTGGTAATCAAAAAATGTCATAGGCACTGCTGAACTATGGTGGAGCTGAGAAATTTGATTTTTAATAAATTGGTGAACGAGAGACAGCCTCTTGCTTTTCTCTCTTTTTATATACTGTATCTTTCAGGTTTCCAATTGTGGCCGTCAGAATCCCTGAACTAGGGGGGGACCAGCATGGATTTATTTTTTTTAATAAAATGGTAAACTAAGAAAAGTAATGTGGAATGGTTTTCAAACAAAATATTTTAGTGTATGTTTCTTCTTTTTACTTAGTGGGTTAGTAATGGAGCTGTCTGATGACATCAACCCAATAAACCATTATCCCTATTGCCAACGCACCAGGACAATCGGAAAGAGTTGAGGCGAAGTGCCAGAATTAAATTATCTAATATGATGTGCCACTTCTGGGGCGGCTGCGGGATTGTATTTTTAGGCCGGGAGGGGCCCAATAACCATGGACCTTCCCAGCCTGATAATAAATAGGGGGAGCCTACATAGTTTTTTTTTCATGTATTATGTTAAACTAGACAAAACACCCTTTAGTGCCACATGAAGAGCAGTAAAGGGTGCAAGTGTACAACATGTAGGAGGGTTGTGAGATTATATATCTGCAAGCTATCCATTTATTCTATCTCATACAGTGCCTACAAGTAGTATTCAACCCCCTGCAGATTTAGCAGGTTTACACATTCGGAATTAACTTGGCATTGTGACATTTGGACTGTAGATCAGCCTGGAAGTGTGAAATGCACTGCAGCAAAAAAGAATGTTATTTCTTTTTTTATTTTTTTTTTTTTAAATTGTGAAAAGTTTATTCAGAGGGTCATTTATTATTCAACCCCTCAAACCACCAGAATTCTGTTTAGTTCCCCTAAAGTATTAAGAAGTATTTCAGGCACAAAGAACAATGAGCTTCACATGTTTGGATTAATTATCTCTTTTTCCAGCCTTTTCTGACTAATTAAGACCCTCCCCAAACTTGTGAACAGCACTCATACTTGGTCAACATGGGAAAGACAAAGGAGCATTCCAAGGCCATCAGAGACAAGATCGTGGAGGGTCACAAGGCTGGCAAGGGGTACAAAACCCTTTCCAAGGAGTTGGGCCTACCTGTCTCCACTGTTGGGAGCATCATCCGGAAGTTGAAGGCTTATGGAACTACTGTTAGCCTTCCACGGCCTAGACAGCCTTTGAAGGTTTCCACCCGTGCCGAGGCCAGGCTTGTCCGAAGAGTCAAGGCTAACCCAAGGACAACAAGGAAGGAGCTCAGGGAAGATCTCATGGCAGTGGGGACATTGGTTTCAGTCAATACCATAAGTAACGTACTCCACCGCAATGGTCTCCATTCCAGACGAGCCTGTAAGGTACCTTTACTTTCAAAGCGTCATGTCAAGGCTCGTCTACAGTTTGCTCATGATCACTTGGAGGACTCTGAGACAGACTGGTTCAAGGTTCTCTGGTCTGATGAAACCAAGATCGAGATCTTTGGTGCCAACCACACACGTGACGTTTGGAGACTGGATGGCACTGCATAAGACCCCAAGAATACCATCCCTACAGTCAAGCATGGTGGTGGCAGCATCATGCTGTGGGGCTGTTTCTCAGCCAAGGGGCCTGGCCATCTGGTCCGCATCCATGGGAAGATGGATAGCACGGCCTACCTGGAGATTTTGGCCAAGAACCTCCGCTCCTCCATCAAGGATCTTAAGATGGGTCATCATTTCATCTTCCAACAAGACAACGACCCAAAGCACACAGCCAAGAAAACCAAGGCCTGGTTCAAGAGGGAAAAATCAAGGTGTTGCAGTGGCCTAGTCAGTCTCCTGACCTTAACCCAATTGAAAACTTGTGGAAGGAGCTCAAGATTAAAGTCCACATGAGACACCCAAAGAACCTAGATAACTTGGAGAAGATCTGCATGGAGGAGTGGGCCAAGATAACTCCAGAGACCTGTGCCAGCCTGATCAGGTCTTATAAAAGACGATTATTAGCTGTAATTGCAAACAAGGGTTCTTCCACAAAATATTAAACCTAGGGGTTGAATAATAATTGACCCACACTTTTATGTTGAAAATTTATTAAAATTTAACTGAGCAACATAACTTGTTGGTTTGTAAGATTTATGCATCTGTTAATAAATCCTGCTCTTGTTTGAAGTTTGCAGGCTCTAATTTATTTGCATCTTATCAAACCAGCTAAATCTGCAGGGGGTTGAATACTACTTGTAGACACTGTATATATATTTGTCATCACCAAACTGTATATATTTATATATTTTTTGTGTCTGTATATGTGTATTGGGATGTTGAACTCTCTGCTTTGGGCAACTTCCAGTTGGTTCTGCTGCCTGTGTTTCAACCAACTTTATTGATATCTGAGGTTTTATTTAGATGCAGAGCCTTTTGGTTCGGTTAGGCTGTATAAATGCACTGTTTTTTTTTTTTTTTTTTTAGCTGTGAACACACGGACAATATTCCATGGTTTTGCAAGACAAATTGACATGTTACGGGTTGGAAAAAGACACAAGGTTACAATACGCTGCGTTAAAATAGAAGCACAGTGGGCAGGATATTTCTATAAATCCCACCCACTGCGCTTGTACTGTACAACGCAGACTTTTGCCACAGCAAAAAGTCACAAAGTCCAAAACGCAAGTAACACTCCTCGTGCGAATGTACAGTAAGGGCATTGGTCTTCTCATACTACAATGAGTGTATCCGGATTGTCCCACTCCATTAAAACGTATTTGTGGTGCCCCTGAGGCTCTGGTCGCCACAGGGTACTGCACTCCAACCAGGGTGTAGTACTGATCATGGATCCAGGGGAGGTCGGTGCCAGTTTCACCATACACAACCACATACAGGTTGCCCCTTCCCCACTGGGGAGTGGGCTAGGGTCGGGTACAAAAGGGGTTGCCTACAGTGTGGCATTTACAGGATGCCATCACAACAGGGGCCCCAATCCAGCAGCTTAGGACCTGGGTGAGGGGAGGAGCAGCCACCAGGGGGAGTTCAGAGTCACACACACAGTAAGGCCTAAGACACATGACATGAAAATCGGATCAAGTGGAATGCGATAAAACATCGCATTCCACTTGGACCAATATTATCCTTTGTAACAGCGCACATGAGCGATTATTTTCTAGGCCCCAATTGGACTGAGAAAACAATCGCATCATGCTGCGATTGTAATGCGAGACTCTTTCTCTCCCACCCATTCAAGTCTATGGGGCAAGAGAAAGATTGCACTGCACTTGCAGCACACCGGTGTACCACGAGTGCAGAGCGAGAATGGCAATAGCCGGCTACGGAGGAGAAAGGGAGATAAATCCCTCTCTATCCTCCGCAGCGCCGGCACGTCTCCTGCAGCTGAGGCCTGATTGCATGATCGGACCTCAGTCGCAGTGACACTTGCATGACACTCGGCTCCTGCTGTGCTGTCAGCGCGAGCCGAGTGTCATGCGAGGATCGCATTGTTCCCCATGTGGCCCTGGCCCAATAGAGAGTTCTCAAGTAGGAGAGACAGTGAGCAGACGTCTTTCCTGGTAGCTCCTATGGGACATAGGAGTTTAACAGTCGCTGTGGAGGATACCGTGTTCCCTCGGGACCAGCGCAGTTCAGGGTGCAACACCCTAGGGTGGTGTAATTCCAAGATGCACCATCAGACTCTGCCGGATGGAAAGGTTTTATGCCTCTCTGACCACACAAGTTTCCAGAGCCAAGTGGCACCTAGGATTCCGGGGCCTCGATCACGGTCAGACTGAAGAGGATCCACGCTACTGGCATGGGGAACAGTACTCTACCTAGTACGGAAGGGACCCTAAGTGCTTCAAGCCACAGGGACCCGAACTACAAAGCACAGCAAGGAAGGGCCAACAGACTACCGCACCGGTTCTGACCTCGGCTCCCTCAGATCAGGGTTCGGCTGGAGCCCATGACGGCAGTGACCAGTGTGACCGGGCTGGCAACTGAACTTGTGAGTAAAGACAACTTGAACCAGCGGAGACTGTGTTGTCTCGTACTGGCGTCGCCGCCCTGCGCTTAGGCGCCGACCACCATTATCTCCCCTCATCATCCACCCGGTGCCCGCTCCGCCTGTGGGGAGTGACACCATGTCAACGGAACCGGGCAAGGCCACCCATGGCATGACCTGACCTGACCCGACCTGCAACGGCCCAGCAACGAGTAGGTCCACCACCTGCCCCATGGGATGCTACATATCTCATGTGTTGTGTAAAATGTACCCACTGTAACCAGGAGAGCGATGGGTGCGCTGAGCCTGAGGGGGTGCGCTGAGCCTGAGGGGGTGCGCTGAGCCGGGGAAGGGGGTGCGCTGAGCCGGGGAAGGGGGTGCGCTGAGCCGGGAAAGGGGGTGCGCTGAGCCGGGGAAGGGGGTGCGCTGAGCCGGGGAAGGGGGTGCGCTGAGCCGGGGAAGGGGGTGCGCTGAGCCGGGAAAGGGGGTGCGCTGAGCCGGGAAAGGGGGTGCGCTGAGCCGGGGGGGGGGGGGGGTGCGCTGAGCCGGGGGGGGGGGTGCGTTGAGCCTGGGGGGGGTGCTGAGCCTGGGGGGGGGAGGGGGTGCTGAGCCTGGGGGGCGGGGGTGCGCTGAGCCGGGGGGGGGGGGGGTGCGTTGAGCCTGGGGGGGGGTGCTGAGCCTGGGGGGGGGGGAGGGGGTGCTGAGCCTGGGGCGCGGGGGGGGCGCTGAACCGGGGGGACCGCTTCATGTCCCTGCACGGTCCATGCACAGGCGTGCCGTACACCCCCGCCGGATGACTTGGAGCAGTCCACAGGCAGCTAGCACGTACGTGCTCCAGCGCGCTGAGCGCTACACCCGCTGGGTGTGCTCATTACCATAGAGCCGGCGGGGGCTCCACGTTCTGCTGTAGTCACTGTGGCCTAGCCCTTCCTTCCCGCCTATCGTCCTCTCACTGCAGGCTAAGGGGCCATATGAGGACACCCCGCTGGATTATTTCGTTCCCTATCGCTAGGCGTATACCTTAGACGCCCCCCTCCCCCCGCCCCGTACACGGTGGTTTGGCCCGGCCTTCAGCTCATTGTTGCTTGGCGCCGGGTCCAAGATGGCGCTGTGAAGCTGGAGAGTGTGAGGAGAAGTGAGACCCTGGGCCGGCGGGGAGAGAGTCTGCAGTGACCGTGCGGGCAGGGCGCCTTCTGTCCGGAGCTGGCGGATTGGGATTAGTATGCTCTCAGGACATGGGCGAGAAGCTGGAACTCAGGCTCAAGTCGCCGGTGGGAGCCGAGCCTGCCGTCTATCCGTGGCCGCTGCCTGTTTACGTGAGTTCGGGGCTGGTCACTGTGGGGAAGGCCGCAATGGAGGTGGCAGCTGGGAGCGTGAGGGTGTCTGTGCATGGCTCTGTCCTGTATGTCCACGTGTGGATGTCCCCGCGGCTGGAGCCTTGTATTTTGTCCAGTGGCTGCTCCACGGCATTTCCCGTGTGAGGCACTGGCAGTCATTGTGCGAGCAGCTCTCACGTGAATGGGAAGCCCCTATTTTTAGCCTGAATGGTATGTTCTTAATTGTCTGTAATCAGCTTGACCTTTGCCATGTGTGATTAGTGTCAGGATAGCAGTGGCTGGTTGGCATCTGCTGCTACTGGCGGGGTGCGGTGGATAGGTTGCCACCGGAGGGGTGCGGTGGTTGGGCTGCCACTGGCGGGGTGCGGTGGTTGGGCTGCCACTGGCGGGGTGCGGTGGTTGGGCTGCCACCGGCGGGGTGCGGTGGTTGGGCTGCCACCGGCGGGGTGCGGTGGTTGGGCTGCCACCGGCGGGGTGCGGTGGTTGGGCTGCCACCGGCGGGGTGCGGTGGTTGGGCTGCCACCGGCGGGGTGCGGTGGTTGGGCTGCCACCGGCGGGGTGCGGTGGTTGGGCTGCCACCGGCGGGGTGCGGTGGTTGGGCTGCCACCGGCGGGGTGCGGTGGTTGGGCTGCCACCGGCGGGGTGCGGTGGTTGGGCTGCCACCGGCGGGGTGCGGTGGATGGGCTGCCACCGGCGGGGTGCGGTGGATGGGCTGCCACCGGCGGGGTGCGGTGGTTGGGCTGCCACCGGCGGGGTGCGGTGGATGGGCTGCCACCGGCGTTGCTGGAGATTCTCTGGTGCCTGTGGCGGGGGCTCTACTACTGATGAGGGATCTGGTCTGTCGTGTATAATGTATATGTGGCAGCTGTACCAGATCTGCATGTGTCAGCACTGCCTCTGCCTGTACAGGGGCGATACAGGGGCGTGTGTATATATTATACAATCACTCGCTGTCCACTTGTCACTCGGCTCGTCGCTTTCTCTGGTCCATGCCATTTGGAGAGTTTAAGCTTTCAGAGCCATGAATGTTAGATATGTTGGTTTGTCGGTTTGACAAGTGCAGTCTCATTCCAGGCATAATTTCTATGTCTCCTGTCAGTGGTAATGCTCGCGCTTCCAAGAAGCCAACTCTATTTTTATCCATTCCCGCCTCCGGCTGGTAATGGGTTAATAAGGCCATAGCTCACTATTGGCTGGGGAAAAACTCAGCGTTTGCCCGCTCGATAGCAACAGTTGCTCCCCCTTCTTCACAACCTTCCCATAGGCCCAGCGCGCGGAAATGTTTTAAAGGGCCAGTGAAGAAATGGCTGCAAACCAAAAATTCAAGTGTGATATGTGGTTTATTAAAACCGATACTCGTGTTGTGATATAATCCGCTTAAACAGCTTAGAAATGTTGCATTTCTGTTTTGTAAACATCAGTTCTATACTGTACAGTTTTTACACCTGCCATTATGGTCACATCTGCATTGGAGACGCCATGATAAACCTGTCGGAGATCCTGGCCTTTGACTGGAGCAATAATGCGGCGTGTAGTACTATTGCGGCATGTAGTACTGTTTGACAGGTTGGCAGCATGCTCGTGGAAGCTTGTACAAGTACTCATGTGACCGATCTGGGACAATGTAGGTTTGACTAGAGCCAAACATTATGGCTGATGTGAAAATGTTTGTTTTTGGAGTCAAAGCCTTGTCCTCTTGTTGTTGCAGGCCTCACATTCTAGCTTTATTCGCTTGTCTGCAGTCTTCCTAGTTTCTGGCTGGACGGGCTTTCCTTGAGTGACCGTTCTGGTGACCAGTAGAGCTAAAGCTCAGCACAAGTTCAGTGGTTTGTTCCAGAGTCTACACTGTAGCTATACATAGAGATAACAAGGCATTTGAGTATGGGTCAGTCAGTCCTGATGCAGGGTGGGGTACAATTGTGATAAGGACCCAGGACTGATAAGAGCAGCTGGCAAAAGCAGAGCTGGGGAGGAAGGTGAGCAGCAAACTACTGTATAGAAATCAGGGACTGGGGAGAGGTGGTTATAATTTGTATTTCTATAGCGCCCACGTATTCCGCAGCACTTTACAATTCAGAGAGGACAGGTACAGACAGTATCCGACATTAGAGTAAAGGGAGCTTTACACGCAGCTACATCGCTAGCGATGTCGTTCGTGGAAGCACCCGCCCCCGTCGTTTGTGAGTCACGGGCAAATCACTGCCCGTGGCGCACAATATCGCTGGGAGCCGTCACACATACCTTCCTAGCAACGTCGCTGTGGCCGGTGAACAGCCTCTTTTCTAAGGGGGCAGTTCGTGCAGCGTCACAGCGCCGTCACACGGCAGGCGTCCAATAGAAGCGGAGGGGTGGAGAGGAGCCGCAGAAAGTTAGAGGACGCAGGTACGGTGTTGTTCGTCGTTCCTGGGGTGTCACACGTAGCGATGTGTGCTGCCTCAGGAACGACGAACAACCTGTGCCCTGCACCAGCAACGACATTTGGGAAATGGACGACGTGTCAACGATTAAGTGAGCATTTTACATCGTCAGCGGTCGCTCGTATGTGTCACACGCAACGACATTGCTAACGAGTCCGGATGTGTGTCACGAATTCTGTGACCCCAGCGACATCTCGTTAGCGATGTCGTTGCGTGTAACGGGGCTTTAACACAATGCAATAGATACCAAGAGGAGTGCATGCCCTGCTCAGAAGCTTACAGTCTATGAGGAAATAGGGGCATGAAAAGTAAATCATAAAAAGTGCTTTTATTGTATGGTCCAGCCATCAATATATTAAATGGGGTATTCGGTTATTCAAATACTACATGAACCGGTCACCAGCCGGTATGTGTACAATTACAGGTAGAGTGCTATTAAAGGGAACCTGTGAGGTCCCCAGTTCACCCAGAACCACTTGTAGTTCTGGGTGCATATCTATAATCCCTGACGAAGTGTCCCAGCATATAGTAGCACACACAAACAGATCTTTAGAAACGGTATTTCTAAAGACCGTTTATTAAATGCTCTCCGTTTCTTTGATGTGGGGTCTATGCGTCCCGGATTCAAGGAGGTTCACTGCCCATGATCGGAAGTTGTCCACAATTACAGTCATGCGTACTACTCAGAAGCCGGATGTATCTATCTCGGGCTTCAGAGGGGAGTGGTGCGTATGACCAGAAGTGCGGACGACTTCCGATCATGGGCAGTGAACATCTTTGAAGCCAGGCTGCATACACCCGGGGTTAAAGGAGTTCAATGCTAACTGGTACAAAACTGCGATGCTAGGGATAGCAAAGCAGGTTATCACGCCCACAATGGCATGATAACAAGCTAAGTGGGCCAACTAGCCAAGGAACTAATGCCCCGGAGACTAGTCACAGCCCACATTAGCATCTCGTAAACAGTCTTTAGAAATACTTTTTTCCTAAAGATCTTTGTGTGCTAGTAAGTGCTTGGACAGTTGGGCAGGGATTCTAGATATACACCCAGAACTGTGAGTGGTTCTGGGAGCCCAGGGGACGTGACAGGTTCCCTTTAAATTAATGGATGGTGTGTAAACAGATGATAAAAAAGACCAGATTTGGAAGAAAATATTGTAAGGGCAAGATGAGAATAATTAGATAAGTCAGGTGAGGTTATAGGCCAATCTAAAGAAATGCGTTTTTAGGGCACGCCTATAACTGTGGCTATTGAGAATTAAAGGGAATCTGTCACCAGGTATTTGCCAGCTAATCTGAGAGCAGCATAATTTAGGGGCATAGATTCTGATTCCAGCGATGTCGTTTAGTGTAGTTTTGATAATCTACTACTGATCAGTGATTTTATAGTTAGCGGACTACTTGGCCTGCCGCCAGGTAGTCCAGCATATTTATGAGCTCTGTATAACTCCTAGATTTGCTGTAGAGAAAACATTGTTTTTCATCAAAATCGCATTCAACGGCTCAATAAGGGACACATCGCTGGAATCGGGGGTCTGTCTCTACATTATGCTGCTCTTAGATGAGATAGCAAAAACCTGGTGACAGATTCCCTTTAAGTGAATTGTCCTGGGTAGTACGTTCCAGAGAATTGGCTAAGGTCATGAGAAGTCTTGGAGACGAGAGTGGGAGGTTTGGATTATAGACACTTAGGCTATGTGCGCACAGTGCGTTTTTCTCGGCGTTTTTGCGCGTTTTTTGGGTGCGTTTTTGGCCTTAAAACTGCAGGACTTTGCTTCCCCAGCAAAGTCTATGAGTTTTAATTTTTGCTGTCCGCACACATCTATTTTTTTTACCTGCGTTTTTGAGTTAAAAAAAAAAAATGGACATGTCAGTTCTTTCCTGCGTTTTTCTGCGTTTTCCGCCCATGCAATGCATTTGAAAAATGCAGCAAAACGCAGAGATCAAAAACGCAGCAAAACGCAGCCAAAAACGCACCAAATCGCGGCAAAAACGCATGCGTTTTTTGATGCGTTTTTTCGACGCGGGTACGTTTTTGTGCGTTTTTAGCGGCCAAAAACGCACAAAAACGCAGCGTCAAAACAACGCAGCGTGCGCACATAGCCTTAGGGTACTTTCACACTTGCGTTGTTTTCCTTCCGTCACAATCCGCCCTTTTGGAAAACAGCGGAATCCGTTAACGGATTCCACTGCTTCCCATAGACTTGTATAGATGACGGATTGTGCCAAAAGGACCTGTGTTGCTTCCGCTGGGCGACGCTGCGTTGCTTCCGCCCAGCGGGACGAACGTAGCATGTACCTTTTTTATTTTGAGCAGCGGAATCCTTAGGATTTCACTGCGCATGCTCTCTCTGGCTCCCTGCACCTGTAACAAAGATAAATATCGGGTAACCAAGCAAAGTGCTTTACCCGATATTTACCCTGGCCATGTGTGGAGGGAGCCCGACACTTCCCCGCTCGGCCCCGCCCCCTCCCGCACTCCACTCGGCATGTGTAATATATACACACACACACCTGCCTCAGCGCCATGGCCCCGCTCAGCTCCACGCACTCAGCACTCCGCCCCCTGCACACGTTCTCGGCGGCCGAGCGATCAGCTGATCACCCGGCTACTGGGAGCGATCAGCTGATCACCCGGCTACTGGGAGCGATCAGCTGATCACCCGGCTACTGGGAGCGATCAGCTGATCACCCGGCTACTGGGAGCGATCAGCTGATCACCCGGCTACTGGGAGCGATCAGCTGATCACCCGGCTACTGGGAGCGATCAGCTGATCACCCGGCTACTGGGAGCGATCAGCTGATCACCCGGCTACTGGGAGCGATCAGCTGATCACCCGGCTACTGGGAGCGATCAGCTGATCACCCGGCTACTGGGAGCGATCAGCTGATCACCCGGCTACTGGGAGCGATCAGCTGATCACCCGGCTACTGGGAGCGATCAGCTGATCACCCGGCTACTGGGAGCGATCAGCTGATCACCCGGCTACTGGGAGCGATCAGCTGATCACCCGGCTACTGGGAGCGATCAGCTGATCACCCGGCTACTGGGAGCGATCAGCTGATCGTTCACAATAGTCTGCCGCCGGTAAACTGTAAAAAAAAAAATTAAAACTGATTCCGTTTTTGCAGCATCCGTTGTGCCACTATATGCAACACATCCGTTGCATCCGTCACACAACGCAATGCAACGGAAGCCGTCCAACGCAAGTGTGAAACTAGCCTTAGTCTTAGGTCCTTAGCGGAACGGAGGAAACGGGTAGGGTGATACAGAGATGAGGTAGGAGATGTAGGACAGTGCATAACTGTGGAGAGCTTGTGGGTGAGAGTGATAAGTTTATATTTGACTCAGTAGCGGATGGGAAACCAGTGCAATGATTGGCGCGTGGTAGCATTGGTGTAGCGGTTGGCAAGGAATAGGATCCTGCCTGCTTCATTCAGGATGGATTGGAGGGGGGGGGGGGGGGGACAGTTTTTTGTATGAAAGAGACCGAATAGTAGAGTAGTAATCTGTGTACCCGGACTGTAAAAATCTGCGTAGTTTCTAAGGATTCCGGGTGTTTTGTTCCGGATTTGGCACTCGAGAAATTAACAAAAATTAAAGGAAAAAGTAAAGAAAAAAGAATGCTTACCAAGGCTCCGTCGCGGCTGTACATTGCGCCTGCTACCTCTCATTCACTTCCTGGGCCGCTCATCATTGCTCATCCATATGCACTTCTTTCCTCGCCCACCAGCCGGCCTGGCGTCTGTGATTGGTTACAGTCAGACGCGCCCCCAGCCTGTGTGACAGCGTTTGCCTGCTACCAATCACAGGCGCGGTCTGTGGGTCAGTATCGTGATATAAAAATAAATAAAACAATTGATGTAAGTTTTCCCCCATATTATGATACCCAGCACAGATAAAGCCCACATCTACAGACTGCAGCCCCCAGCTCTGCACTTATCTTTGCCGGGTGTCAAAATAAGAACTGCGTGCAGCTTTTTTTTTTTTTTTTTTAATTATTTAAATAACTAAAAAAAAAAATCAGCATGTGGTCAACCCCCCCCCCCCCCCTTCCAATTTTGATACCCAGCCATAATGAAGCCCTACAGCTGGGGGCTGGTATGGTATGCTCAGACTGGGACGGCATATGGTTATTAGGCCGCCCAGCCTAAAAATAGCAACCTGCAGCCGCCCGAGAGTGTTGCATCCATTAGATTCGACAAGCTTGGCGCTTTACCCGGCTCTTCCAGATTGCCCTGGTGCGGTGGCAATTGGGGTAATGAGAGGTTAATTAAGCACAACAGTCATCAAGCCCAAAATTAGTGATGGGTTGGGGTCTGTGAGACACCCCCCCCCCCATCACTAATCCTATACGTAAAAAAAAAAATAAACACAAACACTGGTAAAAATCCTTTGTTTGCAATAAAATACAAAACACACCCTCTTTCACCACTTTATTAACCCCCTAAACCCCCTGCAGGTCTGACATAATCCACACACGGTCCCACGGCGATTCAGCTCTACTACATCTTTGACAGCGCGTGGGTTTAGATCTTAGAGTATGACTGCCCACTGTGAGTGCAGACAGACAATGACTGAACCGCAATATGTGATGGAGGTTCCCACCTGTGACCGCAAATAACCTGATTGACTTCATCGCGGCTCATTGTCTGTGCACTCATAGCGGGCAGTCATGCTGTATGGCCGCACGCTGTGCCTCGCCGTGTGACCTCGTGTGGATTACGTCAGAAGTACAGGGTTGTTTAGAGGGTTAACAAATGAGTGAAAGAGGGTGTACTTTATTCCTAATAAAGGATTTTTTTCGGTGTTTGTCTTAATTTGTATTCACTCACAGATTAGGGACGGGGGCGGGGGGTCTCGTAGACACCTGTCATTACTAATCTAGGACTTAGTAGCTGCTGTGGGCTGCCATTAACTTCTTATTACCTCGATTACTAGGGCAATTGGGAAGAGCTGGGTATCGTGCCGGGCTTGTCGCATCTAATGGATACGGCAATCCTGGGCAGCTGCAGGTTGCTAATTTTAGGCTGGGGGGTGGCCAATAACTATGGCCCTTCCCAGTCTGAGAATACCAGTCCCCAGCTGTCGGGCTTTAACTTGGCTGGGTATCAAAATTGGGGGGGGGGGGTGGACCTCACGCTGTGTGTGTGTGTGTGTGTGTTTTTTTGTTTTAATTCTTTAAATCTTCTCCCTGCGCTCATTAGCATAAGATATAATATCTTTAGAAGTACTTTTCCATAGATCTCTTAATCTATGCTAGTGTATACAGGGACGGTTAGGCCGGGATTAGAAATATACACCCAGAACTGCTCGTGCTTCTGGCTGCATATTACACCTGACAGGTTCCCTTTAATTAGCTGCTTTGGAATCCTCGATAAGTACAGTGCATGCGCTCCTTATCCCTTCTACCAACATTTTTTATCTCTGGATTCTGATCCCCATAGACTTATATGGGGACCGGATTTTGGGCCAGAACCGATTTTCAAAAAAGATAACGGACCTGCTGTTTCCTGGTTATTTGCGAGTCCGCTCATCACTAGTAGAGAGTTGCAATAGTCCAGACCAGAATGAATAAGAGCGACCGTAAGAAAAGGTCGATTTCTAGAGATATTTTTGTGGTGTAGGTGACATGAGCGAGCCAGTGATCGCATGTAGGTCGTGAAGGAGAAATCTTAAAATATTTATTTCTACAGCGTCAACATATTCTGCAGGGCTTTACAATTCTGAGGTCCATATACAAACAGTCATAAGTAACAGTTAGGCTATGTGCCCACGTGTGCGCGCTCTGCACAGCAGCGTAACGTCACTGCATGTGCGCTTCAGAGCGCAGCTGAAAAGCTCCGTTCTGAAGCTTCGTGACTGCCGATTTTGTGCGCTCTGGATGCAGCCCCTCCCATAGACAGAGCGGGGGATGCATCCAAAGCGCACGAAAGAAGTGACATGTCACTTCTTAGAACGCAGCGATTTGGCAGCAGCCGAAGCACGGCATTCGAATACGCAACGTGGGCATGGATTAAGCACAATCTTCATAGATTGTGCTGGGGACGCAGGACGCATGCAGTTACGCTGTGGTGCAGATTGCAGCGCAACTGCATGAAAATACGCTACGTGGGCACATAGCCTTAAAGAAAATACAATAAGCAAAAATGAGAACCCTGCTCGTAACAGCTTACAATATACAGTGGGGTGAGGGGGGGTGACGAGGTACAAGTGCTTATTTACAACCAGGGCTGTGGAGTCGGAGCTCATTTTGGTGGAGTCGGAGTCGGTATAAAATGCACCGACTCCGACTCCTAAAATATATAATAAATTGGGGACAGGAGTGCAATGCAGAATGTGCTGAATATTTTACTAAATAATAACATTTAGTATAATGCTTATATTTAAGTGAAAAATTTATTGTAGTACAATGTGAACATCAGACATTTAATTGTTTTTATGATACAATAATCAAGATATTTAGATAGAACATAAAATATTTATTGGAATACAACTTTAGAACACAAAAAACTAATAAATTGTAAATATGTAAATATATATATATATATATATATATATATATATATATATATATATACAGTGTATATATACACACACAAGATATATATGTAATCTACTGTATATTACATAGTGTATTACATATTTACAATTTATTACAGTTTTTTGTGTTCTAAAGTTGTATTCCAATAAATATATTTTATGTTCTATCCAAATATCTTGATTATTGTATCATAAAAATTATTAAATGTCTGATGTTCACATACATATATTCATGTACTACAATACATTTTTCACCTAACTATAAGCAATATATGTCGGAGTCGGAGAATTTGAGGAGTCGGAGAATTTGAGGAGTCGGAGAATTTGAGGAGTCGGAGAATTTGAGGAGTCGGAGAATTTGAGGAGTCGGAGAATTTGAGGAGTCGGAGAATTTGAGGAGTCGGAGAATTTGAGGAGTCGGAGAATTTGAGGAGTCGGAGAATTTGAGGAGTCGGAGAATTTGAGGAGTCGGAGAATTTGAGGAGTCGGAGAATTTGAGGAGTCGGAGAATTTGAGGAGTCGGAGAATTTGAGGAGTCGGAGAATTTGAGGAGTCGGAGAATTTGAGGAGTCGGAGAATTTGAGGAGTCGGAGAATTTGAGGAGTCGGAGAATTTGAGGAGTCGGAGAATTTGAGGAGTCGGAGAATTTGAGGAGTCGGAGAATTTGAGGAGTCGGAGAATTTGAGGAGTCGGAGGTTTGGCTTACCGACTCCACAGCCCTGTTTCCAACGGTCCAGCCATCTCAAAGAAATGGGGCTGCATGAGCCAGTCACCAGAGCCCATCTTTGTGATGCTTTAGGTTGCGGTAGAGGGGCTCTATATGAATTGGCTTTGGGAGGGGGGGGTTTGGGAACGTGTCGTTCCCCTCCCATATCGGCAGCTACGTGATGTGATCATGTGGTGCCGAGGGGTTGTCCTGACGGCCAGACATCAGCTGAGGACCCCTGTCACTGTTATGATGAATATATGGTGAGTGTCGGCAATCTCAGATCAGCATTTCTGCTGTTCAGAGGGATGCTGAAGCACTGCTCTGAATGGCTGAGGCAACCTCAGCCAATCAGCTTCAAGTGCTCTCAAGGGACTAGTAGTAGTAATCATAATATATATTTCTTTTTAATATGAAAATTTAAATATAAAAGTTCAAATCACCCCCTTTTGCAACTTTAAAATTAAAACAATAAATAGATTGGGATGTTGTATTTATCAAAATCTAAAATAAATTAATCTAATTGGTGGTAAAGGGTGTAATGGGGGGGGATCAAAATGCCAAAATTATGTTGTTTTTTGTTGCCTCAACATTTCATTAAAAGCTGATGAAAACATCGCATCCATCCAAAAAGGGTATCCGTAAAAACATCAGCTTAGGGCACAAATAATAAGCCGTCACTTAGCCCCAGATCCCAAAAAATGGGTACATAGATCAGGTATGTATGAACTTGTACTAACCTGAGGAAGCATTCTGCCAGGTCAGTTTTACCATAGAGTGAACATGATAAAAAAAAATTTTTTTTTTTTTTTTTGCAATTTCAGAGCACTTGGAATTTTCCCCCCATTTTTTTAGTACACTGTAGTAAAACTAATGGTTTCATTCAAAAGTACAACTCTTCCTGCAAAAAACCAAGCCCTCATATGGCAATATTGATAGAAAACTAAGGACGTTATGGCTTTTGTATGAAGGGGAGGAAAAAACGAAAAGGGAAAATGAAAAATTGCCAGGTGATGAAGGGGTTAATATCGTAACCCTGGGAAATCCCATTAAATTTTGACTTCAAAAAGTGTTTTAGAACAGGGATTCCTGTCAGTGACCCAGTATCATGCAGGGAGAAGAGCTGTGCGCTTTCAGCCAAATGCTACGGCAAAGATTTTATCCTTGGTGTTGAAATGCAGCAGGGTGTGGGGGCATAATTGCTAAGCCATCTTGCCACTTTCCACACCCACGTAAAACCACACCCTGCTTATAGTACCTTGCTTAGAAAGCATTCACAAACTAAGCTTTAAAATGGAGATGTCGTACATAACAACTTATACTTCCTGCATCACGTGAAACATTTTATTGTGCTTAATCCTAAATACTTTCAGGGAAACACTCCTAACCAGCAGTTTTATGCAAGTAAATATCTTGTAATGTTTCTTGTGTTTGTATTGCTATTTTCATAGCTATGTGTTAAAGGGAACCTGTCAGCAGATTTGGGCCTATAGCTGCAGCCACCACCACTGGGCTCTTGTATACACATTCTAACATGCTGTATATAAGAGCCCAGGCCGCTGTGTAGAACATAAAAAACACTTTATAATACTCACCTAGAAGGTCGCTCCGGTGCAGATGGGTCGGATGGGCGTCTCCGTTCTCCGGGATTGGCGCATCCTCTTTCGGCCATCTTGGTCCTCCTTCTTCTGAAGCTGGCGTGCATGACACGTCCTACGTCATGCAAACAGGCCGGTATTGAGGTCCTGCACATTCAGGTCCTGAGCAGCCACATTTTGATCTGCTCTGAGCTCCATTAAAGGGAGTCTGTTACTCCTACCCCCCTTCCAAAATGCATATTAAACTCAATGTACAGTGATATAGATGTCCCCAACCCCTTAGAATGATTTTTATATCGTATATTTCCGTGGTACAGTGCTTGATAAATTCGTTTTTATTTCCAGTACTAATGAGGGGCCTTCAGTGCAGTGAAGAATCCACTTTTGGCTTTGATTATGGTACTTCTGGCTCTAACCAAACCTCCGATGAGCCTATAGATTCATCAGCTGCTAAGATCCTTACACTGAAGACGATCATTCTTGGGAAGAAGCGTTCTACAAGCTGTGATCCCACCCTAAAGTTGAATTTCTCTATAAATATCTCCCGACTTACTGTATGTCATGGGTGATAGGAAAATATGTTACTTACCAGTAATGTGATTTTCCTGCACCATTATATTCCCTCTTCATCATTTGTTTTCCTTCATGGTGTTGGTTTCACATAGTGCTCTGGGAAGCAATTTTGTGTTTGACATATACTGAACTGTTAAGTGTCCTCTCATGTTCGGTAAGGCTGCTTTCACACATCAGTTTTTTGCTATCACGCACAATTCGTCAAAAACATGAAAAAACGCATCCGGCGTCTTTTGCTGCCGGATGCGTTTTTCGCCCCCATAGACTTTTTTTTATTAGCACCGGATTGTGCCTATTGGCCTTGCGTTCCATCTGGCTTTCGCCGGATTCGGCAAAATTTGTTTGTGCGGCAGCCGGATGGAACGCTGAGGGGAACGTTTTGTTTTTTTCCGGCGAAAACGATCCGGCGCCGTACGGCATAATTTATAATGGAAGACTATGACCACCGGATCCGTTGTTTGAACTGAGCATACTCAGTAACACAACGGATCCATCAAAAAACTGAAGGAACTGATGGAAAAAACTGATGCAACTGATCTGTTTTTTTGCCGGATCCATCGCATTTGTTTTTTCCCGGATCATGCCTGATGGCAAAAAACTGATGTGTGAAAGCAGCCTAAGGCACACACCCGGTTTGTGCTGAGCGGCACAATCTGGCTCAAAAACATATGCAACGGATGCGGCGAAAAAAACGGATCCATTGCATAAGTTTTTCCAATGCGCCCGTCCAGTTTTTAACGGATGCGGCTTGATACTGAGCACGCGCAGTGCAAAAAAAACGCATCCGGCGGCCGGATGCGGTTTTTGCCGCAGGACGCCGCATCTGGCGTCCATAGTCTTGCATTGTGAATTGCGCGGCTTTTTCGCCGCCCCAAAAAAAGTGCCAGGCAACGTTCCATCCGGCCGCTGCATGGGCTAAATATGCCGCATCCGGCAAAAACCGGACGCAACGCAAGGCCATGCGGCACAATACGGCGCTAATGCAAGTCTATGCGGGGAAAAAACCGCAATCGGCGGCAAAAAAAAGCCAATTGTGTTTTTTCTGCAGAGCGCCGTATTATGCCGCACAGCAAAAAACTGATGTGTGAAAGCAGCCTAATCCTGCTGATTCATGGGAGAGGCGTTGTCATTTTATTCTGTAGTTTTTCTGTCCTTGGAGGGCGGATCCCTCCCCTCTCTGTGGTGCTGCCATGGGTTCTGGAAAATCCCATTACCAGCAAGTAATGAAGTCTATTCCAAGAGATCATGAACGGGTTAATGTGCCTACTATTGTGCCAGCATTTTGGTTAACTTGTTTGGGCACTGCTGCTTTTTTAGTGTTAGCATAAGTTGGGCACACCCAGTTCAACTAAGTTTCCACATGACACCATGTACACTTAATTGTTCAACCCTGTTATAGGGTGTCCGATTATTAGAGGGGAAATTAAAGTACTGAGACAGTATTTTGATGGTGCCTGCAGGTCTAACAGAAGACCTGCTGATGCCTTAGGCCGGTGCCACACGGGGCACTACTGCGATCCTCGCATGACACTCGCTCACGCTGGCAGCACAGCAAGAGCCGAGTGTCCCTGCGACTGAGAACCGATTTGCGATCAGACCACAGCTGCGGGGGGCCAGTTCTGAGGGGCAGGCCGGTGCTGAAGAGGGGAGGGATTTCTCTCCCTCTCTCATCCGTTGCCGGCTATTGCCATTCTCGCTCTGCACTTGCGATATACCAGTGTAATACGAGTGCACTGCGATTTTTCTCTCACCCCATAGACTTGTATGGGTGCGAAAGAGAGTCTTGCATTACACCTGCAGCATGCTGCGATTATTTTCTCGGTCCAATTAGGGCTGAGAAAATAATTGCTCATCGGTACCAACACAAAGGCTAATATTGGTCCGAGTGGAATGTGATGTTTTATCACACTGCACTCTTTCCGATTTTCACGCCGTGTGTCTTAGGCCTTTTTTTAACTTTTTATTAATTTTATTTTTGGAATACCTTTCTAGTGTAAATGTTTTGGAATAGGATCCAAAATAACTGTTGCACTTAAGTTAGGGGAGGGGGAAAAAAACTGAAGGATGTAAATAGTGAACATTGGAATTTGAATATACATTACTGCCCAGAAAACATAAGAATTTTTGGGAAAAAGTGAGAGATTTTGCAAATAAAGGCCAAATTTACTTGAGCCCAGTTACCACACCAAGGTACAACTGTCAACTGGGTCCTGGGCTAATTTATGCACCTATTCATGTCCAACCTGACCTGCTATTTTGGCTACAAAAGAACCTGCAAAAGAAAAATTTAAATTCTGGGCTGGAATGCATATTCACATTTCAATTGTTTTTCCCCCTTACTTGAGTGCAACCTGTCAAATTACATCACATTATATCTGGCCATCACATAGAAGTCCAGAACAGGCAGGTTTCTTCTGTGTGACATGTAATGACGGCCTGAACTTGCTGCAGACTGATCACAGTAAGCTGTTAAGAGTTTGTAATTGTCCCAGCTAAACTCAGTTGCACTCCTCTCAACCCTTATTGACTCATGCAGGAGGTTAAGGTGGCTTTACACACTGCAACATCTCAAACGACATCGCTGTAACGTCACCGTTTTTGTGACGTAATAGCGACCTCCCCAGCGACATTGCAGTGTGTGAAACACATCAGCGACCTGGCCCCTGCTGTGAAGTTGCTGATCGCTACAAATCGTTCAGGACCATTCTTTGGTCCTTTGTTTCCCGCTGTGCAGCAAAGTCTGTGTGTAAAGGGGACTTAAAACACTGGAAACGAGTGATGTGTCACAATATCTGTCAATCACTATTCTCTGTCAGTCGGTCTCTCCCTCTCGGTCTCTATTCTCTCTGACGGTCCGTCACTATCTCTGTCCCTCTCACAGTCTGTCGGTCATTTTCCCCTCCTCTCTCATACTCACCGATCCCCGATGCGGCACTGCACGGCATTCACACTGCTGCGGCGGCTTTTCCTCTTTTGAAAAAGCCGGCCGCTCATTAAACAATTTAGTATTCCCTACTTTCCCCGCCCACAGGCGCCTATGATTGGTTGCAGTGAGACACCCCCCAACGCTCAGTGACAGGTGTCTCACTGCACCCAATCACAGCAGCCGGTGGGCGGGTCTATACTGTGCAGTGAAATAAATAATTAAATAATTAAAAAAACAGCGTGCGGTCCCCCCCAATTTTAATACCAGCCACATAAAGCCATACGGCTGAAGGCTGGTATTCTCAGGGTGGGGAGCTCCACGTTTTGGGGAGCCCCCCAGCCTAACAATATTAGTCAGCAGCCGCCCAGAATTGCCGCTTACATTATATGCGACAGTTCTGGGACTGTACCCGGCTCTTCCCGATGTGCCCTGGTGCTTTGGCAAATCGGGGTAATAAGGAGTTATTGGCAGCCCATAGCTGCCAATAAGTCCTAGATTAATCATGTCAGGCGTCTCCCCGAGAAACCTTCCATGATTAATCTGTAAATTACAGTAAATAAACACACACACCTGAAAAAAATCATTTATTAGAAATAAAAAACACAAACACATTCCCTCATCACCAATTTAATCAGCCCCAAAAAGCCCTCCTTGTCCGGCGTAATCCACGGACCTTCAGCTTCGCTTCCAGCTGTGCTGCATGCAGGTGACAGGAGCAGGAGAATACACCGCCGCTCCTGTCAGCTCCACGCAGCTAATGAAGACGACTGCGCGATCGGCTACATGTAGAAGGGCACCTGTCATTGTAATCCTGCCTCTGATAATAAGAGGCCTCTGAAACTCTTCCTGAAAGGATAGGAAGTAGGAATCTTTAAAAATCTCCATTTTTGATACAGGTAAAATATATCTTTGTACCGTGTTAGCCAGTAGAGATAAAAACAATTGTTTAAAAGAACTGAAGTCCTCAGGGGTTGATACCTTTTAATGGCTAACTGAAAAGATGGTAATAATAGAAAGCTTTAGAGACTACTCAGGTCTCTTCATCAGGCTCAGTATAACACAAAATCTGAAAAGTCACATATTTATACACAACAGGACATAGAATCGGGCAGTAAATAAGACAGGTTATGTGAAGCAACACTATCACTATGGCAAGAGGACAAACTGTTGTGGCCATAAATATTGCAGCAGTTCATAGATAAGAAGTGTGAAAGTTTTATTGTCCTGTGATTGGGGTCTGGTCCAGAGTTGTGATGTCCCCGGATGCTCTGAGGAACACTTTTCTTAATTGATGTAAAAAGACATAAATCCATGTGACACATTCATTCCTGCTCTGAATATGACAAAGGTCATCAGTTTGTATTCCCAAACCCGTCTGTCTCTCTGGGACTTGAAGTTTCCTTTCAATACCAGCAATTTCATGGCCATGATGCTGTGGTCTGGGTTACAGAAATGTTTGGCCACAGGTAGATCTATCCTGTTTTCTGTAATTGTGTGGAGATGAGAATTCATCCTTGTCCTGAGCTGTTGGCCTGTCCCCCTACATACTGACCCCCAGTTGGACATTTGGTACATATAATTAAGTACACCACATTGGTTGTGGTGCAGCTGAAGGTACCTGGGATCTTTGTAGGTCTGATGTGATCTGGGAATCTTTATCTTGTCCGTTGTCAGTATAAATGGACATAACTCCTCTCACCTTCGGTACCAGTCTGTGCCTTCTATAGTTCATGATTGTTGTACTTTATTTTATGTATACCCTTTTCACTTGTAAAGCGCCATGGAATAAATGATGCTATAATAATAACTTGTCTTATTAACTGCTCCGTTCTAAGTCCTGTTGTGTATAAATATGTGACTCTTCAGATTCTGTGTTATACCATGCCTGATGAAGAGACCTGAGTAGTCTCTAAAGCTTGCTATTATTACCAACTTTTCAGTTAGCCATTAAAAGGTATCAACCACTGAGGACTCTCGGTTATTTTAACCTCTTCACTGACTGATTTTGCGCTTTTTGTTTTTTGGTTTTTTTTTGCCATTCTTCCGAGAGACGTAACATTATTTTTCAATCAATATGGTCATCTGAGGGCTCGTTTGTTTGCGGAAAGAGCTGTACATTTAAACAAAACCATGAATGTTACCATATGGTGTACTGAAAAACTGCAAAAAAATCCAAATGCGGAAAAATTGCAAAGAAGTGCAATTGCGTGATTGTTTTTGGGATATTTTAGTCACAGTGTTCACTATATGGTAAAACTGATCTGAGAGTATGATGCCTGAGGTCCGTACGATTTCGTAGACACCAAACATGAATAGGTTTACTTTTATCTAAGGGGTTAAAAAAAAAATCAGAAGTTTGTCCGAAAAAAGTGATGTACATTTTGTACCATTTTTCCGCAACCTGTAGCGGTCTCATTCTTTCTGGTTGTATGACTCAGTAACTGCTTATTTTTTTTTTTTTAAACTTTGAATTTTTATTGAGATTTTCAATTTACATTTTTCATACATAAAATAAAACATAAAATTCAGAATTCTTATCGAACCTAGACAAACAATGACAGGACAGGTGGGGAGGGTTAGGAGGGGAGAGAAGAAATAGGAGGGAAGAGGGAAGGGTTTCAAGAGTCCATGCTCCTTCCATAGGACCCATAGACCTCAGTCTCACAGATCCTCCTGTCCCGCAAAGTAGTCCCATGGTGCCCACACGGCCTGGAAACGGTCAACTGTGTCATGCAATAGTGCCGTGAGATGTTCCATGCGTCTAACGTCCAGTAATCTATACTTGAGGCTCTGGAGTGAGGGTGTCCCTGGCTGCCTCCAATTCTTTGCAATTAAGCATCTGGCCGCCGTAAGGATGTGGGACAAAAGCTTAGAGGCCGTTTTTCCCAATCCCCCATTCCCAAGACCCAGAACATAGATCAGGGGATCAAGATCAACCTCTATATATAGTACTTTATGGATCAACCCTCTAACCCGCTCCCAGAAGGGGACTATCCCTGGACAGGACCAGAATATGTGCAGAATGGTGCCCCTGCCTCCCCCGCATCTCCAGCAACAAGCGGGTATGGAGGGGTCTATGCCATGAAGGAAATCTGGAGTGTGGTACCAAAATAGCAAAATTTTATAGATATTTTCCTTATATAGTGTGCATATTGACGTCTTGGCGTCGTTTCCCCAGATTGCTACCCGTTCCTGAGGAAGTATCCGCCTTCCCAATAGAGACTCCCATTTCCGCATGTATGGAAAAGACCCCTCGGGCCCCTCCCGTGACTCAGAAAGCAAAATGTAAATTTCTGAAATTAGTCCCTTAGTATCAGTGCCCCTTCTGCAAATTTTCTCAAAATCTGTGGGAATCGAGGCCCCTGCCCTGCCAAACAAGGAGCCAGCCAAGTCTCTGATCTGCAGATATTGGAAAAACTCTCGATTAGAGAGAGAGAATTTATCTCTAAGGTACTCAAAGGAATGGATCTGCATTGTACTTCCATCTATAATGTCTGCAAATCTGAATAGACCTGCCTTGAGCCAGGGGTGCACCATGTCCGACTCCAGACTGCTTGGGAGCAAGGGTTGGTATATGAAGGACACCAGAGGGTGTGCAGGGGGATGCCAAAGGAAATCTTCTAATGCAAAATGCCCAGAGGTCCCTAGTGAACTGCATCGGTCCAAGAAGAGGGGGGGGGGCGAATCACACCGGGCCGGGGGCCACAGGAGCGTGTTTGGATGTATAGGCGCCAGCCAAAGTTTTTCAATCTCAGTCCACCTGTTGTATGCCCAAAGGGACACCCAACAGGGGATCCTCCTAAGATGGGCCGCCCAATAGTATTTTAGGATGTCCGGGACAGAAAGCCCCCCCCCTGTTTCTCCGAGCCATCAACACCTCCCTGGCCACCCTATGACGTTTGTTACACCAAATAAATCTAAGGATAGCCGCCTGAAGGGACTTCAGCTCCTTTATTGGTACCTTAACTGGGAGGGTTTCAAAGAAATATAATAATTTTGGGAGCAAGCTCATTTTAACCGCCGCAATGCGCCCCATCCACGAAAGAGGGAGGGGCAACCACTTGCTCAAAAGATTTCTCAGCTCTCGGAAAAGGGGGGGGAAGTTAAGGTTATAGAGGGAATCATAAGTAGATGTGAGGTTAACCCCCAGGTACTTGACCGCATCTGTCTTCCAACGAAACTTAAAATTCAAACGCAGGTAATCCAGGGCCACCGGGTCGAGATTCAAGGGCATTGCCTCCGTTTTGCTAGAGTTGATCTTATACCCCGAAAGGCTCCCGTACCTACCCAAGGTGCACATTAAAATTGGAAGGGACACATGGATGTTAGTAAGTGTAATGAGCACATCGTCGGCAAAAAGCGAGATTTTAAACGGTTTATTCCTGACCAGGACCCCCAAGATGTCTGGGTTGCTCCTGACCGAGGCCGCGAGGGGCTCTATGCATAGCACAAAAAGGAGGGGGGACAGGGGGCACCCCTGCCTGGTGCCATTGGAGATGAGAAAAGGCTTAGAGATGTGGAGGGGGAGTTTGATAGAGGCCGTAGGAGCGCTATACAGGGACTTCAAGGCCCGCATAAAGCCACCCGAGATCCCAAAGACCTCCAGTGTCTTGAAGAGAAAAGGCCACGCAAGGCGGTCAAAAGCCTTCTCTGCATCTAGACTCAACACCAACGCCTGTTGCTTCGTCCGATTTGCCACATCCACCAGGTCTATGACCTTCCTGGTGTTGTCACCCCCCTGACGGCAAGGGACAAAACCCACCTGGTCTTTATACACGAGTTGGGGCAACCATCGATTAAGCCTGGCCGCCAAGAGCTTGGTGAACATCTTCAAATCGGAGTTCAAAAGGGCTATTGGTCTATAATTAGCACAGTCCAATGGGTCCCTGGGTGGCTTGGGCAGGAGGATTAAATGGGAGTGTAGCATGGATGGAGGGATAGGGTCACCCTGAAGGAAAGAGTTAAACAAGGCGGCCATGTGTGGGAGGAGCTCCGCCGCAAACACCTTGTAATAAAAATAAGTAAAGCCGTCCGGGCCCGGTGACTTCCCGCCAGGCAGGGCTTCCAGAACTTGCTCCAGTTCCTCTGTAGTAATCTCTTCATTCAAAGCCGCGGCTGCTCCGCAAGGCAGTGAAGGGAGCTCAAGGGCCGAAAAATAGTCCCCAAGTGCCCCAGCCCCGCGCGAAGCCATGCCCGGCGGAACCGGAAGGTTATAAAGCTTGCTGTAGTAATTGAAAAAAATGTCAGCTATTGAAGCGGGGTGATAGTGGATAATGCCCTTTTCGTCGTGCAGAGCCTGAGGGCATGAGGATGTAGCGCGCTCCTTAAGCTGCCTGGCGAGTAAGGTATGAGCATTATTACTCCTTTCATAGTATCTTTGTTTGGAAAAGGTTAGCAATTTTTCTGCTCTGCCAATTGCCAAGTCTCTCAACTTTTCCCTAAGGCTGATGACTCTCCTAAGAATAGTCAGTGATGGGGCAGCCGCCAGTCTCCCCTCCTGTAGCTTAAGATGGGCCGTTATAGAGTCCCGCTGACTTGTGGCATTCTTTTTAGCCCTGGCGCCCTCTCTAATGCATAGTCCCCTCATCACTGCCTTGTGAGCTTCCCAGAGTGTTGCCGGCGACGTGACCGTGCCCGTGCCCGTGTTCAACTGAAAGAATTCGACCAGTTGCTTATTTAAAAAGGCCCTAGTGTCGGGATTTTTGATCAGAGATTCATTAAGGCGCCAATGCTGAGGCCTAGGTCGAGGACCATCTTTCTTGAAGTCCATTGTGAGTGGGGAATGGTCTGACCACGTAATGGATCCCATCTCCACCCGCTCAAGACGCCCCAGCAGCTGTGAGTCAATGAAAAAATAGTCTATTCTGGTGTGCGTCTGATGCGGATGCGAGTAGAAGGAAAAGGCCTTCTCTCCCGGGTGGTCCACCCTCCAAGCGTCGTATAAAGCGCCTGATCTAATGAGCCTACGAAAGTCCCGGGACAAATTTTTCAAAGCACCCGATGGAGGGTGTCCACCCACAGAGAGTCTGTCGGCCACCTCCGAAAATGGGATGTTAAAGTCTCCCCCCAACACCGTAGAGGCCGGTGCCAGTCCGCCTATCAGATCGAGTATTTTCTTAAGAAAGCGTATCTGCCCTTCATTAGGTGCATAAATGTTGGCCAGTATGTGCGGGGATCCCCCCAGTTGGCCCTCCAGAATCACATATCTACCCTCTGGATTGCAGTGAGAACCTGTAATTTGTAGAGGACAACTGGAGGATATTAAAATAGCAACTCCCCCCATCTTGGAGCCCGAGTAAGCCGAGTAATGGTTGGGAAAGCGGTGGGACGCAAATTTGAAAGTGTTTGATTCCACAAAATGTGTTTCTTGGATAAAGGCTATGTCTGCACCTGATGTTTTCAGTTCCTGTAGCAGCAATTTCCTCTTACGGGGTGAATTCAGACCTTTTACGTTAAGCGAGATAATGCGGGTCATATCTAAAACTTAGAAGTAAGAAAAAGCTAATGGCACACCTATACCGTCGGGGGCATGACTTCCCCTGTGAAGCCGGCCAGAGGAGACGGTCCATACGACAAAGGGCCGCAGCTCCCAGGGACTCTAGAAGGGGTGGTACCTGAAAGGACACATAAGGAAAAAACATCGGGGAGGGGGGAAGACAAGGACAAACATAGAAATGAACATGAATTAAGAACATTAACCAAAATGCATAAACCTTAGGCATAGATTCCCGGGGGGTAAACCCGGAAGGGAGAGACCTAGAGGGAGGTTCCCCAACCCGTCTGGGCTGAGAGAGCCACCCACCTCACTCCCCAGTAGCCCTCCCACGGGGGTCAGTCCAGTGGGCACGGGCCCGTGCCTAAAGGAAACAAGGGAGAAAAAAAAAAAAAAAAAAAAACCTCAACCACTAACTCCAAGTAAGGGGACCGGGCTCCCGCCAACCCCCCTACCCCCCACGGCATCATTGTGGCTACAGCCCCCCCCCCCCCTTATGCAGCTCAACAGACCCAGAGGGCCGCAGATGACACAATGGACAGTCAGAGGCTTGCTGTAGAGAGAGTCACAGTATCACAAAGCATGCTCAGCCACTGGAACTCAGAGGGTATAAGAAATAGGCACCAACCAGGTTAAGGAGTGTCCTCAACGGCGAGCCGGGGAGGGGAGCGACCCGCGGCCCCTACCTCCTCTCCCCCCCAAAGCCCCACGCCCTCCACCCCTCACCTTGGACCACACGGGAGGGGGCGGACCTTCCAACCTTTGCAAGTCCCAATCTGGGATACAGACCGCTGGAATGTCCAGTGCTTCACAGAACAGAGTGGTATCTGCTGGAGTGCGAAGGGTCGCCGATTTACCCCCTCTGCGCGCTGTTAGTGCAAACGGGTAACCCCAGCGGTATGGAACCTGGTGCTCCTTCAGGCTCGTGAGGAGGGGTTTGAGGTGCCACCTTTTCTGGAGTGTGATGCGAGAAAGATCCGGGAAAAGCTGGATTTCCTTGCCATTGAACACAGATGCCGTGCGCCTCATTCTAGCCTTAGCCATGATCAGTTCTTTGGTGGAGAAGTCGTGGATGCAACAAATGATGTCCCGGGGTTGGGTGGATAAATTCTTCGGATGTAAAGCCCTGTGTGCCCTGTCCAGCTTGATGATGTTAGAAGGGGGAGCGTCCAACACTTCATTAAAGATGGATTGTAGTATGGAGTTTGTGTCCTCGGGCCCATCTGACTCTGGGACCCCCCTCACACGGACATTGCAACGGCGTCCTCTGTTGTCGAGATCCTCTATGTGAGACTGCATATCCTCCATTATTTTTTGTTGCGATGTTGCCAGTTTGTGTAATTCTGATACATGGGATCTGGTGATGTCATGCTCTTCCTCCAGGGATTCAATTCTGCCAGACAATTGCTGCAAATCTCTCCTCACTTCAGCTATTTCTGACCTGCAAGTTGCTTTAACCTCATGTATGAGGCATTGAAAGTCCTCTTTAGAAGGAAGTTTACTTATGAAATCATGCATGTCCTTATAGAAGGTGTCTGGCCCTTTAAGGTGAGCACCTGCAGTAATAGACACTGGAGTTTTAGTCTGGTGCTGGGGAAGCTGGGGAGGTTGATCTCCACACCGAGGCCCAGAGGGGGGAAGCAGGCTGCTCTGTTCCCTGATATTACCAGCTGTAGCTGCAGTCCCTTCTTCTCCCGGCAGTGGGGAGGGCTGCCCCCCGACCTCCACCTTATCTCCCACAGCCACTATGTGCTCCTGGGCCTGCTGCTGCTGTGCCTGAGGATCCGATGCAGTGCAGGGCTGCTGAGCCAAGGCATTCCCTGTTGGAACTGCTGCAGGGATTCCTCCACTTTCCCCGCTCACCCACTCCTCCTTCTCTTGCTGCTTAGCAGGCCGGGCCAGTGCCTCCATTTCCCCTCCATGCTCCTGGAAAGATGGCGTCCGGGCCTCCCCTGGACCCTGTTCCAGGCCCAAGAAAGTATCCAGCGCCGTGGTGTGCAGCGGGGGGGCCACCGATGCCTGCTGCGATGGTTTAATCCTCCGTGGTCCCATCCTGAGAGCCGGTGAGTAGGTTTATGCTTATGATAAGTGCTGATTTAGCTGAGGGTCAACAGGAGCTCCTCTTCCCCACGTCCACTCAGCTCAGCATCCTGGACACGCCCCGTAACTGCTTATTTTTTACGTCTTGGGCTGACGTTTTTAACGGTATCATTTTTGCGCAGATGCTATATTTTAATGCCTGTTGCATTTTGTCCAAAATCTGCGACAACCAAAAAACGTAATTTTGGTGTTTGGAATTTTTTGCCGCTACGCTGTTTACCGATCAGATTAATTGATTTTATATTTTGGTCGGGCACTTCTGAATGCAGCGATACAAAATGTGTGTATTATTTTTTTTTTTTTTTGTTTTAACCCTTTCGTTTTCAATGGTGCGAAAGGGGGGGTGATTTGAACTTTAAGATTCTTCCTTTTATTTTTTATTTATTTTATTAATTTTATTTCCTTTCTCACCTTTTCATTGGGGGACACAGACAGTGGGTAGTATGGTGTCTCCAGGGGAGGCGTGACACTAGACTGAAAGTGTCAGCTCCTCCTCCTACAGCATATACCCTAGCTAGGCAGGAAACTAGCTCAGTTTTTTTCTAGTGTCAGCAGGGAGAGTGACATGTCTGGCCTGAGCCCCAGGCCAGTTTATTTTTTATTTTTTTTTTTTATTTATTTTTGATTATGGGGCAATACCAGGGTGCCTGCTACCCTCGTCCCCCCCCCCTTCTATCCACTATGCCGGGGCTGCGATGCCCCTACTACTGTGTCACAACAGACCCAGTTGTCGGACCAGGAGGCCCCGCAGGTTTTGGATTCTGCCCCGGCCACTGGCCAGGCAGCTCCTCCGTCTGATGACATTCTTCCTGCATGGGCTCCTCTAATGTCTAAAAGGTTAGATGACCTTGTCACTCAGATATCCCAAACCTCAGGCAGCCTTCCCCGGCTCCTCATCTCCCTCCAGAGGAGCCCGCCTGCTTCGTCTGGTCCTTCTTCCCCAGAACGTAAAAAGGCTGCTTCCAAGAGGCGCCATTGGAACCTCTACGCCTCTTCCGACTCGGACGATGGTCAGTCTGACCCAGGCTCTGTGACTTTTAGTAGTCACGATTCCCAAAACTCTGATTCAGATGTCCCTTCCGAGACTAGGCATATAGAAGACACACTAATTTCGGCTGTCAATCACTGTCGATTTCTGATCAGCCTCCGGACCAGACTTCTCAGTCGGCAATCAAGCGGGCCAAGAAGCCTTCTAAGTCCTTTGCCCAGGATCCGTTTTTTCGTCAAATCATGTCTAAACCTTTCACTTCATTCGCTTATCCTTTTCCATCTGAAATGGTTAAAACCTGGTCAGTAACCCCCGTTGTGGACCCGCCAGTATCCAGGCTGGCTAAACACACGGTTATGTCCGTTTCAGACAGCGCGTCTCTCAAGGACTCGTCCGACCACGCAGTTGATGCGGCGGTCAAGTCTATTTTCCAGGCTTCAGGCTCCTCTCTTCACCACCTGTTTGCCTTGACATGGGTCGCAAGAGCTATGGGTGTGTGGAGTAAGAACCTACGCAGGATGCTTCGCTCTTGTCATATTCCTGCGGAGGCTTTTAAGATCCTTGATTTGATCTCCCTAGCCTCTAATTATTTTCTTCACGGCTCCCTAGATGCAGCTAGTTTGTCGGCCCTAACGGCAGCCAATGCTGTTTTTGCCCGCAGAGTCTTGTGGCTAAAGATATGGAACGCGGACAGTGCCTCCAAGAAATCCCTGTCCACACTCCCTTTCCATGGTCTTCACCTGTTTGGAGAATCCCTGGACAAACTCATATCTGAGACGACGGGTGGAAAAAGTACCATTCTACCACAAAAGCGGCCTGTATCCAGGAATTTTAAAAAATCTTCTTGGCGCAGGCAGTCCTTTCGGCCCGTCTCCCAAAAACCTTCAGTACAAGGATCGTCCCAACGCTCAGATCGAGGATCCGGCCCCTCAAGGGGCTCTTCTTGGAGTTCCCACTCCAAACAACCTAAACCTAAGGGACCTCGCCCTGCACAGGCCCCCTCAGCATGACGCCAGGTATCCCTCAGATCCGACTCCTGTTGGAGGGCGGCTTCTGCTTTTTCGGGATATCTGGCTAGACCACACTCGCGATGCTTGGGTTCGAGAAATCGTCACCTCAGGTTACAAGATCGATTTCCATACCCTGCCGGCCAGCAGGTTTCTGCGTTCTCGTCTCCCAAAGTCCGAAACGCAAAGCCAGGCCTTATTTCAGGCCATAGCCTCTTTACAGAAAGCAAATGTTATCATTCCAGTGCCCCTGGAACAGCGCGGCAAAGGTTTCTATTCAAACCTTTTTGTCGTTCCCAAAAAAGATGGCTCTGTCCGTCCTATCCTGGATCTCAAAAGACTGAACAGATCCGTACGCATTCGGACCTTCCGAATGGAGTCATTGAGAGCAGTACTAGCCGCCATGGAACCTGGAGAATTTCTAGCCTCCATAGATGTTCAAGATGCTTATTTACACATTCCCATATGTGTATCCCATCAACGGTTCCTTCGTTTTGCCATAGGACACCGTCATTACCAATTCAGGGCCCTCCCCTTTGGACTGGCCTCTGCGACTCTGGTCTTCACAAAGATCATGGCAGCCGTCATGTCCATTTTGCACCCCAGAGGCGTTCTGGTCGTTCCCTATTTGGACGACCTACTTGTCAAGGGGAGCTCTCCTCAAGTTTGCTCAGAAAGTGTGCAGATATGCTTAGACACTCTGTCAAGGCTAGGGTGGCTTATCAACTTCAACAAGTCATCCCTCATTCCTAGTCAGCATATCACCTTTTTAGGTATGCTGATAGACACGGCTCAGTCCCGGGTTTTTCTTCCAGAAGACAAGAGGTCTTCCCTCATCCGGGCCGCCCAATCCCTCCGCTCCCGCCGTCACACATCCCTTCAGATTGGGATGAGAGTGTTAGGCAAGATGGTGGCGGTCATGGAAGCCGTGTACTTTGCCCAATTCCATCTGCGCCCTCTACAACTGGATCTTTTATCCTTCTGGAACAAGAATCCAGCTTCTCTAGACCGGTCAGTCCGCTTATCTCGGACTGCGCTCCACTCTCTCGTCTGGTGGACTCAAGCCTCATCCCTATCTCAATGGAAGTCCTTCCGTCCTGTCCACTGGCAAGTAGTCACGACAGATGCCAGCCTCATAGGCTGGGGAGCGGTATTTCTCCACCACACTGTTCACAAACACTGGTCTCCCTCAGAAAGCTCCCTTCATATCAACGTTCTAGAGATCAGAGCCATATTTTTGGCCCTTCAGAACTTTCAGCCCTTGCTATTTGGTCTCCCTGTTCTGATCCAGTCTGACAATGCCACGGCTGTGGCTTACATCAACTGTCAGGGAGGAACTTGCAGCAGGGCAGCGATGAAAGAAGTATCCAGGATTCTTCTTTGGGTAGAGATGCACATTCTCATTATTTCAGCTGTCCATATTCCGGGAGTAGACAACTGGGCCGCAGACTTTCTCAGCAGACAGGGTCTAGCGGCAGGGGAATGGTCCCTCCACGACGAAGTGTTCCATCAGATCACTCTTCGTTGGGGACTCCCAGATGTGGACCTCATGGCGTCTCTGATGAACGCCAAGGTACATCCCTTCATATCCCGGTCGAGAGACCCGCTAGCACTCTGCTCCGACGCTCTAGTCTTCCCGTGGTCGCAGTTTCGCCTGCCCTACATCTTCCCTCCGTTTCCTCTCATTCCAAGAGTAATCAAGAAAATCAAGGCGGAGGGAATTCCCGTGATCCTCGTGGCCCCAGACTGGCCCAGGAGAGCCTGGTATCCAGAGCTTCTCCAACTTCTAAGCGACACTCCTTGGCGTCTCCCCGACCGCCCGGATCTTCTGTCGCAAGGTCCAAAATTCCACCAGAATACAGCACAGCTGCATTTGACGGCGTGGCACTTGAATCCTTGATTCTAGCCAAGTCAGGTCTTTCTTCTAAGGTAGTTCATACCATGCTTAATGCTCGGAATCCCTCCTCCGCCAGTATCTATCACAGGACCTGAAAGACCTATCTTTCCTGGTGTGACCGTCATCACTGGTCGCCCCTTGTTTTTTCAATTCCTGATGTGCTTGCCTTTCTGCAAGATGGTCTGGACTCAGGACTAGCCCTCGGTACCCTTAAAGGTCAAGTTTCTGCCTTGTCAATTTTTTTCCAGAAGCAGCTGGCTTCTCACCCTCAGGTCCATACCTTTCTTCAAGGGGTAGCGCATTTGGTCCCTCCTTAGATCCCTGGGATCTGAAACTGGTTCTCGGAGTTCTTCAGCTTCCTCCCTTCGAACCTCTGAGAGAAATCTCTCTTCGACTGTCTTGGAAGGTTGCCTTTTTAGTCGCTATTACCTCTATCAGACGAGTGTCCGAACTGGCGGCCCTTTCCTGTCTCTCACCTTACCTGATATTCCATCACGATAAGGTGGTCCTTCGGCCTTCCCCCGCCTTTCTTCCGAAGGTCCTGTCTTCTTTCCACTTGAACGAAGACATTGTGTTGCCGTCATTCTGTCCGGCCCCGGTCCACTCTCTGCGGATCTACATCTCCAGAACAGCGCCGTTGCGCAAGTTCGATGCCCTCTTCGTCCTCTCAGAAGGACACAAAAAGGGCAGCCAGACTTCTAAATCCACGATTTCTCGATGGATCAGGCTTCGGCGGCCCAACTTTGCAAGGCCGCTACCTGGTCCAGTCTGCACACGTTTACAAAATTCTACAGAGTGCATACGCATGCCTCCGCGGATGCTGCTCTTAGAACACAAGTCCTTCAGGCGGCAGTGGCCCATTTATAAGTGGCCACTGCTCGGTTTTTGACAGTGTTTTGATATATGTTCACTGCAGTTGTTAGCTCTTAGGGCGGCTTTGGACGTTGCAACATCGCACGTGCAATGTCGGTGGGGTCAAATCGAAAGTGACGCACATCTGGCGTCACTTTCGACATCGTTGTGTGTAAATTCTAGATGATACGATTAACGAGCGCAAAAGCGTCGTTATCGTATCATCGGTGCAGGCTCCGACTTTTCCATAATTATGCTGCCGCGACAGGTACGATGCTGTTCCTCGCTCCTGCGGCGTAACACACAGCGATGTGTGCTGCCGCAGGAACGAGGAACATCACCTTACCTGCCGCCGGCGGCTATACGGAAGGAAGGAGGTGGGCGGGATGTTTACATCCTGCTCATCTCCGCCCTTCCGCCGCTATTGGCTGCCTGCCGTGTGACGTCGCTATGACGCCGCACGACCCACCCCCTTAGGAAGGAGGCGGGTCGCCGGCCAGAGCAACGGTCGCAGGGCAGGTGAGTGCATGTGAAGCTGGCATAGCGATAATTTTCGCTACGGCAGCTATCACAAGATATCGTACCTGCGACGGGGCTGGGACTATCACGTGCGACATCGCAGCATCGGCTTGCGATGTCGCAATGTGCAAAGCCCACCTTAGTCTGATGTTATACTAATAGTTCAGTTCCCACCCAGGGTCTGCTTTGGGACGTCCCACTGTCTGTGTCCCCCAATGAAAAGGCGAGAAAGGAAATTACTTTTTTGTGTACTCACCGTAAAATGTCTTCCTTGGAGCCTTTCATTGGGGGACACGGCTCCCACCCTTGTGGTTTTGGTTGTCCTTCTCCTACTGCTTTTACACCAAACTGAGCTAGTTTCCTGCCTAGCTGGGGTTATATGCTGTGGGGGGAGGAGCTGACACTTTGTCTAGTGTCACGCCTCCCCTGGAGACATCATTATACCCACTGTCTGTGTCCCCCAATGAAAGGCTCCAAGGAAGACATTTTACGGTGAGTACACAAAAATGTCATTTTTTTTATAACTTTTTTTTCCCAACTTTTTTTTTTTTTTTATATTTTACTAGTCCCCCTAGTGGGCTTTAAGGATCAGCAATATGATAGCTTGTTCCTTTCTCACGATCAGAGCAGCATCGCTCAGACCGGGAGAAATGATAATCTCCTGTTAGCTGCAGTACTCTGCTGCTTCTTACAGGATGATCTTATTCTTGTGAGCTACAGGAGTCCTCACATGACCCTGTGTTACCATGACAACCACCGGATTCACGTGGTGACGTCATTTGACTTCTGGTATTGGCTGGTGAGTAAAGTTTTAGCGCCGATCGCGATTTATAATGGTGCTGTCACATATTGAGAGCGCCATTTAAGGGGTTAATAGGTACGGGTGGACAGCAATTCACTCTTACTTTCTAGGCACACGTCAGCAGTATAAATCAGCTGACATGTGCGCGGATCCCCACCTGCAGTCCACAGCAGCAGGTGGTGATTAACACTGCTATGACGTAACTTTACTGCACACGGTCGTTAAGGGGTTAAACAATGTTTAAAAAAAATCTAGCGAGCGGTGAGTCGTTCCAAAATTACCAAATATTATGTTTTTTTTTGTTTTTTGTTTTGTTTTTTTTTATCTTTTCTCTGACCAAATTGTGTGCAAAAAAAAACTAAAAAAAACCCCTGCATAATGCACTAGTCTCTTCTGCATGTCAGATGAGAATTGACCATTCAAGTCGCAGTGCGTAAAATTGGATGCCAGATGGTCTCTGGCGTTTACTCCTATATTGTAATTCTGTAACTTAAATTGTAAGTGGTCATGTAAATTAGTAGCCGTTGCTGTAAAAAAAACAAAAAAAAAACCCAAACAAGAAATAACAGATTGTATAGTGATGAGAACTGAGAAAAAATATTATGGATAACAGACTGCAGTCAGGAAGAGCGGCCCCCTATGCAGTAAATTGCCTTCACATTGCAATCCATTGTAACATGTCTTTTCCCTTAAAGGAGCTGTCCACTACTATTACAACCCCTTTTGAGTCTACTTGTTTCCCTCTGTTAAAATTAAAGACCCTGTACTCTCCTCCCGTTCTGGCGTCGTTACAGCGCTGTTAGTAACAGCAGTTCAGAGCTTACGTGACATTGTGACATCATGAGTGCCCCGCGTCCAGTCACCCCTGGCTTCTCTCCATCTTCTGACCAAGGGAGCAATCAACAGGAAGTGAGTGGCAGCCATAGTGTCATTTCCTGTTGAGTAACTCATTTGATGTCAAGACTGGGAGAGAGAAGATGGCGGTGATTGGATGCGGGGCTCCCATGACATCAGGGGAGCCCTGAACCGTGGTTATCAACAGCGCTGGAACGACGCCAGAACAGAGAGGTGAGTACAGGGTCTTTTTACTGGAGGAAACAAGTGGAATCAGGTGATGTCCTAGTAGTGGACAACCCCTTTAATTTAAAAGGGAGTTGATTGAAACTTGAACTTAAACGGTCACTAGATTTGGCGTCCTACGTCATCCACACTAGCCGGCATCGATGTCCCGCGCAGGCGCACTACAATACTTTGATCTGCCCTGCTCAGGACCTCAATGCTGGCTAGTGTGGATGACATAGGACGCGTCATGCACCCCGACTTCAAAAGGAGGAGGAAAAAGATGGCCAAAAGAAGAGGCACTGGTACCGGAGAACAGACACCCATCTGACCACTCTACACCGCACCACCCCATGTATTATAAAGTGATTTTTATGTTATACACAGCGTCCTGGGCTCGTATATGCAGCATGTTAGAGTGCTGTAGAAGAGCCCACTAGTGGTGGTCGCAGCTCGTCAAATCTGGTGACAGGTTCCCTTTAACCTTTATAAATCTCTCAATCCTTGTAAAGTTCTTTCTTCAGTGTTTGGTGAGACAAGTGACAATCACTCCCATCATACATAGCTGTTTGTGGAATGTAGCTCTCCTAGGTTAGGAGGCTATTGAATGTGTCCTTCGGGGTGAAATAAAGTGCGGTTTGTTTTTAAAACTGTTGTGCTATCTGACTCATATGATGGCTGGATTTGACGAGAATAAAGTTTACAAGTAGGTGGAGAGAGACTTCACTGTGAGTAAGAGTTCTAGGAATAGAAATGTAATTACATGCTGCAGATAAAATCAATCTGCCTTACAAGTGTGATAGTGGGCACCCCAAGAAGTCATTCCTTTATGCCAATGACTAGTCAGTTGTGGTGGGGGATTTTTTTGTACAGTCATGAAATGCTAATATGGTTAAAAAAAAAATTCCAGCAAGTATTGGAAAAGGTGTTTTACCTATAACTTCTGTTTATCACTTTAAAGTAGTGCAGCAGGACCCCCCACTTGTCTATAATAACGTTAAATGCACATATAAATAGTCAAGTCCAGCAATACCTTTTACATGGCTAGTTTTGTTATTCCATTACTTGGCAAACACTGTTTGTAGTGATATGTAAATGAGGCTGTAGATCTGAAGCCTCTGTCACTCCAGCTCTTTCCTGCCCAGCGCTGCTGCCACCTGCTTGACTGTCGGCCACTATTCAGCATGATTTCAGGCAAAGGAGCCATCCAGTCAACTAGCCCTTCATGGTGTATAGAGCTGAAGTGAGAGATGCTTAAGATCTACAAATGGCTCTTCAGCCTTATTTACTGATTTCCATGTAAATGAGGAACAGACTAGCCATTTTTCAGTCAGGTCCTCACTGTAAAATCCTCTTCCATTGCCCCCTTTTCTTTTGAATATTGCGCCACGCCACCATTGCTGTTGTTGGCAGCGCATGCGCATTGATACAGGTTCGCCGAGACATGGCAGTGGGCGTCATACAGTCTGATCAGAATGTTAAACCAAGAATTTCATGTTCAGATAGTGGGTTCGGAAAGTATTCAGACTCCTTATATGTTTCATTGCAGCCATTTGGTAAATTGAAAAAAGTTCTTTTTTTCTCATTAATGTACACTCTGCACTCCATCTTGACAGAAAAAAACAAATGTAGAAATATTTGCAAATTTATTAAACATGAAAAACTGAAATATCACATGGTCATAGGTATTCAGACCCTTTGCTCAGTATTGAGTAGAAGCACCTTGCCTTCCATGAGTTGTCTTGGGAATGATGCAACAAGTTATTCACACCTGGATTTGGGGATCCTCTGCCATTCTTCCTTGCAGACCTTCTCCAGTTCAGTCAGGTTGGATGGTGAACGTTTGGGACAGCCATTTTCAGGTCTCTCCAGAGATGCTCAATGGGGTTTAGGTCAGGACTCTGGTTGGGCCAGTCAAAAACGGTCACAGAGTTGTTCTGAAGCCACTGTTATTTTAGCTGTGTGCTTAGGGTCATTGTCTTGTTGGAAGGGGAACCTTGGGCCAAGTCTGAGGTCCAGAGCACTCTGGAAGAGGTTTTCTTCCAGGATATCTCTGTACTTGGCCGCATTAATCTTTCCTTCAATTGCAACCAATCGTCCTGTCCTTGCAGCTGAAAAACACCCCCACAATATGATGCTGCCACCACCATGTAACCACCATGTAATGTATTGGGCAGGTGATGAGCAGTGCCTGGTTTTCTCCACACATACCGCTTAGAATTATCACCAAAAAGTTCTATCTTCGTCTCATCAGACGAGAGAATCTTATTTCTCATAGTCTGGGAGTCCTTCGTTTTTTGTTTTTTTTTTTGCAAACTCTATGTGGGCTTTCATAAGTCTTGCACTGAGGACAGGCTTCCATCGGGCCACTCTGCCATAAAGGCCCGACTGGTGGAGGGCTGCAGTGATAATTGACTTTATGGAACTTTCTCCCATCTCCCTACTGTATCTCTGGAGCTCAGCCACAGTGATCTTGGGCTTCTTCTTTACCTCTCACCAAGGCTCTTCTCCCACGATTGCTCAGTTTGGCTGAACATCCAGGTCTAAGGAAGAGTTCTGGGGGTCCCAAACCTCTTCCATTTAAGGATCATGGAGGTCACTGTGCTCTTAGGGACATTGAGTACTGCAGAAATTCTTTTGTAACCTTGGCCAGATCTGTGCCTTGCCACAATTGTCTCTGAGCTCCTTGGGCAGTTCCTTTTGAGCTCATGATTGTCATTTGGTGTGACATGCACTGTGAGCTGTGAGGTGTTATATAGACAGGTGTGTGCCTTTCCAAATCAAGTCCTATCAGTTTAATTAAACACAGCTGGACTCCAATGAAGGAGCAGAACCAACTCAAGGAGGAATGGACAGCATGTGGAGTTAAATATGAGTGTCTGAGCAAAGGGTGTGAATACTTATGACCATGTGATATTTCAGTTTTTCACGTTTAATAAATTTGCAAATATTTCTACATTTCTGTTTTTTTTCTGTCAAGATGGGGTGCAGAGTGCACATTAATGCGAAAAAATGTACTTATTTGAATTTACCAAATGGCTGCAATGAAAAATGTAAAGGGGTCTGAATACTTTCCGTACCCACTGTATATAAATTTTTGCTTAGCGGCATTGGATCAAAGTATGGTTTGTGTATATGCGGTTTTGTCTTTTTTTTTTTTTTTTTTTCTCCAGCTATGTTTTAAATTACGTATAGTTATGTAAAAAAATAGTACCCATTTGGTATTGCTGCATCCAGAATGATCCAATGTAGATTGTTAAACGCATCCAGTGAACGCTGTAAAAAAAAAAAAAAAAAGTTGCAAAAAAGTTCTCAAAAAATGGAGTAAAACACCACCATAAAGTCGAATGTAAAGATTTAGTTTTTGGTGCAGACTATAGCAAAATCATCTTTCTATGAAACTGTTTGTGTGAGAGCAGCAAAACATACTGTAAGTATATATAAATGTGGTATCACTGCAAACCTACTGACCTGAGAAATAAAGCTGTGCCATCACTTTTACCAAACCATGAAAGGGAAAAAAAATCCTGCATGTCTGTTTATTTTTTTTTTTTGTTTCTTTGTTCAGTTTTATTGGTGTTTTATTTTGTTCATTCTGCCTCCCAAATATTGGGATAGAAAGCGATCCAAAAATGTGCCAGAAAATGGTACCAAATAAGTCACTGTAATGTCACTGACCCAAAGAATAAAGCAGTCTAATCATTTATACTGCATTGTGAATACCGTAAAGAGAATTAAAACCAATTCTTGACCTGCTGTTGATATGTTCAGTCTTCCTCATAAAGATAAGGCCTAAGCCACACGGTGAGAAAATCTGTGCGAGTGGAGTGCGATAAAACATCACATTCCACTCAGACCAATTCTAGCCTGTGTGACAGCGCACATGAGCGATTATTTTCTCAGCCCTAATCGGACCGAGAAAACAATCGCAGCATGCTACAGCTGTAATGCAAGACTCTCTCTCCCACCCATTCAAGTGTATGGGGCGAGAGAAAAATCGCACTGCACTCGTATTACACCGGTATATCTCGAGTGCAGAGCGAGAATGGCAATAGCCGGCTACGGAGGAGAGCAGGAGATAAATCCCTCCCTCCCTTCCACAGCATCGGCCTGCCCCTCCGCAGCGCCGGCTCATCCCCCACAGCTGAGGTCTGCTCGCACAGTCGGACCTCAGTCGCAGGGATACTAGCATGACACTCGGCTCTGCTGTACTGCCAGCGTGAGCCCAGTGTCATGCGATGATCACACTAGTGCCCCGTGTGGCCCCGGCCTAAAAGCATCAACGATTACTAGAAGACAAAAAAATAATCTTTAAAAAACACCTTACAAATGATGTTTAGCGGAACATTGATACCTGTGCTCTGGGCACAGCTCCTAGTCAGCGCCTGCTTATTTGATGCAGTTTCTGGCTGTGAGGCATGTCTTCTGCTCCCTGCCCTGATCTGAACTTTTCCTCTGTCCAGAGATGAGCCTCACTGCTCTGCTATTCTAGCAATGTGTGACGCTCTGAACTGTTTATATATTCTGCACTCGAGGGAGCCATGGTTCAAGAACACGGCACATATAATATGTCACTGGCTGGCAGCCGCTTACTATTTCCTCTTGTGGAGTATTGTGGTTTTAAAAATAAACCTATGTTTCATGCCTTATAAGGGACTTCTGGTAACATTTTGTGCTAGAAACATGTCTCTAGTAGGAAAACATTACTAGGTATGCAGTATGGATAGCTAAGAATAGATTTCCAAATGGGAAGTACGCTCAATACTATGGATCCTATTCATAATTGTGGCTTTTTTTTTTTCAAGGGAGATAAAAAAACAACAAAATTATTCCACTGTCCCTGCTCTCATAAACTATAAAGATGAGATGCCCAGTGCAGTTGTATTATCCTTCCAATGCCTGTAATTCAGAGTGACAGGAGCTGCTCTTTACTGCTCCCCCTCCCCTCTGGGACATCAGTGTGCAGCTCCCCGCTGTTGGTAACAGCCAGTCACCTGATATCTGCTTCTGTTTTAGAACAGGGAAGCAGATATCAGGAGGCTGGCTGTTAACAGCGGGGAGCTGCACACTAATGTCCCAGAGGGGAGGGGGAGCAGTAAAGAGCAGCTCCTGTCACTCTGAATTACAGGCATTGGAAGGATAATACAACTGCACTGGGCATCTCAGCTCTAAAGTTTGAGTAGGGACAATACAGTAATTTATCTCCTTGGAGTACCCCTTTAAGTCTTGTCTTGTAGTAACGTTACTTTTTTTGTGTGCACAATTTTGAAAACTGACCAGCATATTGTGTGTGTGTGTGTGTGTGTCTTGTGTGGGTGGATTTTTTTTTTTTTTTTATTTATTTACGCTTCCATTTTTGCACCTTTTTTAACTTAAGTTACATCCCTTTATGTTGTAATAACGTTGGAATGCTTTTCCCGGTGATTCTTGTTTTTTTTCTCTCTTGACACTGTACATTGTTAGTGGAAATTTATAGGGGTTGTCCAGGACTTAACATTAATAGCTTATCTTTAGGACTTGACACCCAGCAATCCTGCCGATCACTTGTGCCCAATACCGGTAGAGGAATTGTACAGCTCCATAAACTGAATAGTAAATGTGTCTGGGTACGTCACATCCGCCCCGTATTGATTGGCGTGCGGATATCCAGTTCTTAGCCTTGGCCACTGTATAATTGACAGACCTGTGTTGTGCAGCTCCTTAACTGAGTGGCCTAAGGAGTCATTTGTACTCCAGAGTCCGTGATGATTCAGAGCCTTTATGCTTATGGACGTGTCAGATTGGAGGCAGGGCTGTCCCTCTACTACACTTCACACATGCACTTATTTAGGTAGGATTCCTTTTCACAGTGCTCCTTTCTTCTACCATGCTAGCCATATTTAACTCCTTCAGCCCCCAGCCTGTTTTCATTTTAAAGACCCGGACATTTTTTGCAATTTTTACCAGTGTCCCTTTATGAGGTTATAACTCGAACTCTTCAACGGATCCTGGCGATTCTGACATTGTTTTTTCGTGACATATTGTACTTCATGTCGGTGGTAAATTTAGGCCGATTATATATTTTGTTTATTTGTGAAAATTTCGGAAAGTTGGCGAAAATTTCACAATTTTCAAAATTTGAAATTTTATGGCCATAAATCTGAGAGATATGTCACACAAAATAGTTACTATATAACATTTCCCACTTGTCTGCTTTACACCAGCGCAATTTTTAAACAATTTTTTTTTTCCGTTAGGAAGTTAGAAGGGTTCAAAGTTCATCAGCAATTTCTCATTTTTACATCAAAATTGAAAAAAACAATTTTTTTAGGTACCACATCACATTTGGAGTGATTTGAGAAACCTAGGTGACAGATAATACCCAAAAGTGACCCCATTCTAAAATCTGCACCCCTCACTCTGCTCAAAACCACATCCAAGAAGTTTATTAACCCTTTAGGAGCTTCACAGCAACCAAAGCAATGTAGGAGGAAAAAATGAAAATTTTAATTTTTACACAAAAATGTTACTTTAGCCATAAAATTTAGCATTTTCACAAGGGTATCAAAAAAAAATGCACCATAAAATGTTTTGTCAATTTTCTCCTGAGTACGCAGATACCCCATATGTGGTGGAAATCAAATGTTGGGCACATGGCAGGGCTTTGAAGGCAAGGTGCGCCATTTGAATTTTTTGAATGCAAAATTAGCTGCACTCATTAGCAGACGCCATGTCGGGTTTGAAGACCCCCTGAGGTGCCTAAACAATGGAGCTCCCCCACAAGTCACCCCTTTTGGAAACTAGAACCCTCAAATAATTTTTCTAGATGTTTGATGTGCACTTTGAACCCCTGGGGGCTTCACAGAAGTTTATAACGTTGAGCCGTGAAAAGAAAAAAACATTTTTGTACCACAAAACTGTTGCTTCAACTAGGTAGCTTTTTTTTCCACAAGGGTATCAGGAAAAAATGCACCATAAAATGTATTGTCCATTTTCTCCTGAGTACGCAGATACCTCATATGTGGTGGAAATCAATTGTTTGGGCGCACGGCGGGGCTCAGAAGAGAAGGAGCGCCATTTCACAGCAATATTGGTTGGAATTATTAGTGGACGCCATGTTGCGTTTGGAGACCTCCCTGAGGTGCCTAAACAATGGAGCTCCCCCACAATTGACCCCATTTTGGAAATTAGACCCCTCATGGAATTTATCTAGCTGTTTAGTGAGCACTTTGAACCCCTGGAGGCTTCACAAACGTTTGAAATGTTCAGCTGTGAAAATTATTATTTTTTTTTTTTTACCACAAAATAGTTTTTTCAAACAGCTTTTTTTCACAAGGGTATCAGAAAAAAATGCACCATAAAATGTATTGTGCAATTTCTCCTGAGTGCGCAGATACCTCATATGTGGTGGAAATCAATTGTTTGGGCGCACGGCGGGGCTCAGAAGAGAAGGAGCGCCATTTCACAGCAATATTGGTTGGAATTATTAGTGGACGCCATGTTGCATTTGGAGACCCTTTGAGGTGCCTAAACAATGGAGCTCCCCCACATGTGACCCCATTTTGGAAACTAGACCCCCCCCCCCCATATAAAAAAATTAGTTTGGCGAAATAAAAATACGGACGTCAGTAAAAAAAAAATACTAAAATAATAAGCGCCTGCAACTGACACTATGGCAAGTGCCACACGTGAGAGGGATGCACGAATCTCGCATCGCATCATCCGGCACAGCCGCACACTCCTGTCTGGAAGAGAGCGACCGTGCCGGATGATGCGTTATGAGACCCTATATGCATCGCTCTCACGTGTGGCACTGGGCTGACACTTACAATATTCAGTAAAAAATACTGTAGTTGCCGATTACTACAGTATAATTTTACTTGCTCTAAACTAAGTTTATTTGTATTTCATTCTTAGTTTACAGAAAAAAAAATCTGGACGCACGCACGGATGTGCTGCAAAAAGGGGGGGACTAGGTGGGATGAAAAAAAATGGAGGGCGGAAGGGAGAAGGCGCGGCGGAGGCTGGGAGAAGGCGCGGCGGAAGGCGGCAGAGGGCGGGTAGCAGATAAAGGTGAGAGCTGATGGAGAGGGCAGCAGATCGTGAAGGTGAGATGGAGGGGGGCAGCAGATCGGGGGGGTGGGAGATGGTGGAGGGGGTAGCAGATGAGCATGGGAGAGAGCGCGCAGCAGCTCACGGAGGGGGGGCAGCGGCTGATGGGGGAGAGTGGTGGCAGATGGAGGCGGCTGCAGGAGATCGGCCGTGGATCAGCGGAGGTGGCAGCGGATCGGGGGCAGGGGCGGCCGATTGGAGGGTCAGAGACTTACCAGGGCGCTTGCAGAGATCACTCCCCTCGGCTTCCACGGACGGAGTAAAGCTGAGGGGAGTGGTCTCCGGCCCCAGATCCACGGTGATTGGAGAGATCGGTCACAAGGTCGATCTCTCCAATCAGAGCTGGGGGCGGGTGAAGCACCCATCACCCAGCTCCAGCCAATGATCAGAGCTACACCTGCTCTGATCAGGGCTGGAATTCAATGTTTCAACTATTTTCAATGGCTGAAATATTACAGTGGCTGTGATTGGCTGAGCGGCGTTCGTCAGCCAATCACAGCCTCCGTAGGTCCGGGGAGGAGGCACAACCCCTCCTGAGGTCAGGCAGAGGTCCCCTCCTCCCCGAATCTAAGGTTTGTGTGCACCGATTACACTCACCGGGGCTCCGGGACCGCGATTTCGCCTTGACGTACTGGGTACGTCATGGGTCGTTTAGCACCATGTCACCATGACGTACCCAGTATGTCAAGGGGTTAAAGAGGGTGTGTAAACTCTCCTGAAAAGTCTGTTTTAGGCCCTGTGCGCACACTGCATTTTTACCCACGTTTTTTTTTGCGTTTTTGCTGCAGACATTTCTTGAGAAAATAGTTGTAACCTTTCTGCAGACATATCCCAGCAAAACCTATGGAAAAAAAAATAGCTGTGCGCACACTGCGGTTTTTTTTCTCAAGAATATTCTTTCTACAGAATTTCTTGAGAAAAAAAATGAGCATGTCACTTCTTTTCTGCAGGTCCCTGCGTTCTTGTGCCATAGATAATGGTAAAAAAGCGGTAAAAACGCATGCGGTTTTCAGTGCGGTATTGGTGTGTTTTTTGAACGCAAGTGTGCTAATCTTTCTGGCTCAAGAAATTTCTTGAGAAAAATCCTTTTTCTAGTGCGCACAGGGCCTTGGTTAGCCTTATATCTTTCTTATCTTTTGAATTCCCAATAAACTATTTGGACTTTCCCCAAACATCTATTAAATGGAGGAAAATGGAGGGAGGATGGGAGAGGGCGCGGCGGAGGATGGGAGAGGGCGCGGCAGAGGGCGGGTAGCAGATCAGGGTGAGAGCTGATGGAGAGGGCAGCAGGTTACTTTGAACCAAAACTGTGGTTATAGGCAGAAATTATGCATTTTTTATGTGTTTTTACCATTCCTTAAAATGTGCGAAAAACACTGATGAAATTGACATGCTGCAGATATGAAACTGCTTCAAAATTTCCAAGGAAAAAATAAGCAACATGAGGTTAACATATCAGACGTCTCATTAACCCTACTGGTGGCGAAAAATGCTGCAAATATAACTTTCACATGTAGTAGTGTTGTAGACTACAAAGCATCCTATTCACTATTTTGCCCTACAGTAAAAGTTGGGCACTTATGGAAAGAACGCCAAAAGGAGTCCAAAGTTTCATATTGTAGACTGCTTGCCTTCTTCAAGTCAATAACTCTTCAGGGAATGTAGTTTCAAGTATTTGACTTAAAATAGTAATGAACGGGAGGGTATGGTTTGCCGGCCATACTTTCTTGGAATCTCTGTGACATATAATTTAAGTTTTCTGTTAAATGGTCACATAAAAAACTAGGTAACGGTGTATTATTTTTGGAATCTTTTGTGTTGGCCTATGTTTGTAGTTGACTGTGTTCTTCCATGTTGATGAATCGTGCAAACAAATTATACCAATGAGACACCATATTGTATACACACAGCCTGATTGGACTGATTAGGCAGTGACTGGAGTAACCTCTATTTGTCTTGTATCCTCCTCTCCCCCCTCCCCCCAACAAGATATATCTGGGTTTTTTTTATTCATTAAGTGTGTCTCTATCTCTCTATCTCTCTATCTCTATCTCTCTCTCTCTCTCTATCTCTCTCTCTCTATCTCTCTCTCTCTCTCTCTCTCTCTCTCTCTCTATCTCTCTCTATCTCTATCGCTCTCTATCGCTCTCTATCGCTCTCTCTCTCTATCGCTCTCTCTCTCTATCGCTCTCTCTATCTCTCTCTCTATCGCTCTCTCTCTCTATCGCTCTCTCTCTATCGCTCTCTCTCTCTATCGCTCTCTCTCTCTATCGCTCTCTCTCTCTATCGCTCTCTCTCTCTATCGCTCTCTCTCTCTATCGCTCTCTCTATCGCTCTCTCTCTCTATCGCTCTCTCTCTCTATCGCTCTCTCTCTCTATCGCTCTCTCTCTCTATCGCTCTCTCTCTCTATCGCTCTCTCTCTCTATCGCTCTCTCTCTCTATCGCTCTCTCTCTCTATCGCTCTCTCTCTCTATCGCTCTCTCTCTCTATCGCTCTCTCTCTCTATCGCTCTCTCTCTCTATCGCTCTCTCTCTATCGCTCTCTCTCTATCGCTCTCTCTCTATCGCTCTCTCTCTATCGCTCTCTCTCTATCGCTCTCTCTCTATCGCTCTCTCTCTATCGCTCTCTCTCTATCGCTCTCTCTCTATCGCTCTCTCTCTATCGCTCTCTCTCTATCTCTCTCTCTCTATCTCTCTCTCTCTATCTCTCTCTCTATCTCTCTGTGTGTTATGGGGGCTTTACACGCAACGACATCACTAACGAGATGTCGTTGGGGGTCACAGAATTTGTGACTCACATCCGGCCTCGTTAGTGACGTCGTTGCGTCTGACACCTCTTAGCGACCGCTAACTATCAAAAATACTCGCCTAATTGATCGTTGACACGTCGTTTGAATCCCAAATGTCGTTGCTGTTGCAGGACGCAGGTTGTTCATCGTTCCTGAGGCAGCACACATCGCTATGTGTGACCCCCCAGGAACGAGTAACGCCGTACCTGCGTCCTCCGGCAACGAGGTGGGCGTCCCTTTCTTTTGGCTGCTCTCCGCCCCTCCGCTTCTATTGGACGGCTACCGTGTGACGTCGCACGAACCTCCCCCTTAGAAAGGAGACGTCGCTAGGAGGCAGTTAAGTCCGTGTGACGGGTTCTAGCAATGTTGTGCGCCACGGGCAGCGATTTGCACAACCGACGGGGGCGGGTTCTTTCACCAGCGATATCGCTGCGTGTAAAGCAGCCTTTAATAGCCTCATCTACCACTGCTCTCTCGGGTGTTCATCACCTGTCTTCTGCTCTCAGTGACATCACCACTGTGCAGACTCTCTGGGTCATCATGCACTCTGTGTGACCCAGAAGTGGCTTTTATTATATAAATCTATGGAGTGTCAGAACAAGGCTCCATAGACTTACATTGTACATTGTTCAGAACCGAGGAAGGCATCGCCGCCGAAACGCGTTATTTCCACATTTAAACATCTACCAAGCCAGTATTGAAAATGCCAGTGTTATGATTTTTTATCATGGAATAATTAAAAGTTAATTTTACTCTACCTGACTGATTCCCAGCGGATTTTTCTATTCAATTTGTATCAATGTGAATATGCTCAAAAATTGTAGAGTTGATGGTTTTTGTTTTTTGTATCTGCAGGATAAGCATCATGATGCAGCACATGAAATCATTGAGACCATCCGGTAAGTTGTTACGTTGAAAAAAAAGACCTAGGTCCATCTAGCTCAACCTTCCTCCATCAATTCTACATTTGGTCACAAAGTCAAAGGAAATCATCCAGCCCTTTTTTGAAAGCTGTTATAGTATCTGCCATTACTACCTCTTGTGGTAGGGCATTCCACAGTCTGACTGCTCTAACTGTAAAGAACCCTTTCCTATTTAGCTGTCGGATCGCTTTTCTTCCACTCGCAGTAAGTGCCCCCTGGTCCTTAGTATTGTCTTTGGAAGAAATAAGTCATGTGCCAGTCCTTTATATTGACCACACATGTATTTATACATATAAATGAGATCTCTGAGACGTCTTTTTTCTAAGCTAAACATATCTAACTTTTTCAACCTGTCATCATATGGGAGGCCTTCCATTCCTTGTAGTAGTCTAATTAGCCGCCATGGAACTGACTCTATCTTCTGAATATCCTTTTTAAAATGTGGAGCCCAAAACTGGATCCCGTATTCCAGATGTGGCCTTACAAGTGATTTATAGAGGGGTAACAATATGTTGGGATCACAGGATATAATCTCTCTTTTTATACACCCTAGAATCTTGTTTGCTTTAGCAGCTGCTGCTTGACATTGAGTGCTGCTGCTCAGCTTATTTGTAATGAGAATACCCAAGTCCTTCTCCTGTTCTGTAGTCCCGAGTTTACTTCCATTTAATGTATACGCAGCTATAGGATTACTCCGTCCTAGGTGCATTACTTTACATTTATCAACATTAAATCTCATTTGCCAAGTATCTGCCCATTCTGACATCTTATCCAGATCTTTTTGTAATATTGTACTATCAAGGTCAGTTTTTAATATCCTACATAGTTTGGTGTCATCAGCAAAGACTGACACTTTACTATCAATCCCATCCACAAGGTCATTAATAAAGAGATTAAAAAGAATTGGTCCTAGCACAGATCCCTGCGGCACCCCACTGCTGACTATAGCCCATTTAGAGAATATACCATTTATAACTACTTTGTTTCCAATCTTTCAGCCAATTCCTTACCCAGTTGCATATAGTTTCTCCTAGTCTTTGCTTCTGGAGCTTTAGTATAAGGCTATTATGTCGTACAGTATCAAATGCCTTTGCAAAATCCAAATAAATCACATCAGCTGCATTTCCAATATCCAGGTTTGCACTTACCCCCTCATAGAACCCCAACAGGTTGGTTAGACACGACTTATCTTTCATGAATCCATGCTGTCTGTAAGGTATATCATTTTCTGCAGGTCATCCCTTAAAATGCCCTCAAAAACCTTGCACACCACGGATATCAGGCTTACCGGATGGTAGTTGCACCCTTTTAACTTTTTTAAATATCGGTACCACATCAGCAATCCTCCAATCCTGAGGCACCAACCCTGTTACAAGCAAGTCTAAAAAGATGAGATACAGCGGTCTGTTGATTACGGAGCTCAATTCCCTCAATATTCGTGGATGAATGCCATCTGGCCCTGGGGATTTGTCAGTGTTTAATTTACTCAGACAAAGGCGTACTTCTTGTGTTAAATTAGTTATATCAGGGGGACTTTGATTTTTGTTGTATTACTTCATATTGACTGACATGTTTTATATGAATTTTTACAGATTGGCCTTACTATAGTCAAGATTATTTACTTGCAAATGGCTTTTAAGGCTTATGCTACCCTCCAGCTTTGGCCGCGACACCCATCACATGACTGCCATTCACTCGCTGCCAATGCTGCATTGCAGCGTTTTACAAGTGAATTGCTTGTGAGGTGTGTGTTTGTAGGGTACTGAGGTTTTTAGTAGATAATATATCCGCACTTCCTCTGCCCTGACATGTAAGATTTGTGCTTATAATCTATTTATCCTTTCTAATACATACATGTACGTGTCTCCTCGAGGCACTCTGCCCTCTGTCCGTAGCTGCTTGCTAATACATGTACGTGTCTCCTCGAGGCACTCTGCCCTCTGTCCGTATCTGCTTGCTAATACATGTTCGTGTTTCCTCGAGGCACTCTGCCCTCTGTCCGTATCTGCTTACTAATACATGTACGTGTCTCCTTGAGGCACTCTGCCCTCTGTCCGTATCTGCTTACTAATACATGTACGTGTCTCCTCGAGGCACTCTGCCCTCTGTCCGTATCTGCTTGCTAATACATGTTCGTGTTTCCTCGAGGCACTCTGCCCTCTGTCCGTATCTGCTTACTAATACATGTACGTGTTTCCTCGAGGCACTCTGCCCTCTGTCCGTATCTGCTTACTAATACATGTACGTGTCTCCTCGAGGCACTCTGCCCTCTGTCCGTATCTGCTTGCTAATACATGTACGTGTCTCCTCGAGGCACTCTGCCCTCTGTCCGTATCTGCTTACTAATACATGTACGTATCTCCTCGAGGCACTCTGCCCTCTGTCCGTATCTGCTTGCTAATACATGTACGAGTCTCCTCGAGGCACTCTGCCCTCTGTCCGTATCTGCTTGCTAATACATGTACGGGTCTCCTCGAGGCACTCTGTCCGTATCTGCTTGCTAATACATGTACGTGTCTCCTCGAGGCACTCTGTCCGTATCTGCTTGCTAATACATGTACGTGTCTCCTCGAGGCACTCTGCCCTCTGTCCGTATCTGCTTGCTAATACATGTACGTGTCTCCTCGAGGCACTCTGCCCTCTGTCCGTATCTGCTTGCTAATACATGTACGTGTCTCCTCGAGGCACTCTGTCCGTATCTGTTTGCTAATACATGTACGTGTCTCCTCAAGGCACTCTGTCCGTATCTGCTTGCTAATACATGTACGTGTCTCCTCAAGGCACTCTGTCCGTATCTGCTTGCTAATACATGTACGTGTCTCCTCGAGGCACTCTGTCCGTATCTGCTTGCTAATACATGTACGTGTCTCCTCGAGGCACTCTGTCCGTATCTGCTTGCTAATACATGTACGTGTCTCCTCGAGGCACTCTGTCCGTATCTGCTTGCTAATATATGTACGTGTCTCCTCGAGGCACTCTGCCCTCTGTCCGTATCTGCTTGCTAATACATGTATGGGTCTCCTCGAGGCACTCTGCCCTCTGTCCGTATCTGCTTGCTAATACATGCACGTGTCTCCTCGAGGCACTCTGCCCTCTGTCCGTATCTGCTTGCTAATACATGTACGGGTCTCCTCGAGGCACTCTGTCCGTATCTGCTTGCTAATACATGTACGTGTCTCCTCGAGGCACTCTGTCCGTATCTGCTTGCTAATATATGTACGTGTCTCCTCGAGGCACTCTGTCCGTATGTGCTTGCTAATACATGTACGTGTCTCCTCGAGGCACTCTGTCCGTATCTGCTTGCTAATACATGTACGTGTCTCCTCGAGGCACTCTGTCCGTATCTGCTTGCTAATACATGTACGTGTCTCCTCGAGGCACTCTGTCCGTATCTGCTTGCTAATACATGTACGTGTCTCCTCGAGGCACTCTGTCCGTATCTGTTTGATAATACATGTACGTGTCTCCTCGAGGCACTCTGTCCGTATCTGTTTGATAATACATGTACGTGTCTCCTCGAGGCACTCTGTCCGTATCTGTTTGCTAATACATCTACGTGTCTCCTCGAGGCACTCTGCCCTCTGTCCGTATCTGCTTGCTAATACATGTTCGTGTTTCCTCGAGGCACTCTGCCCTCTGTCCGTATCTGTTTGCTAATACATGTACGTGTCTCCTCGAGGCACTCTGTCCGTATCTGCTTGCTAATACATGTACGTGTCTCCTCGAGGCACTCTGTCCGTATCTGCTTGCTAATATATGTACGTGTCTCCTCGAGGCACTCTGCCCTCTGTCCGTATCTGCTTGCTAATACATGCACGTGTCTCCTCGAGGCACTCTGCCCTCTGTCCGTATCTGCTTGCTAATACATGTACGGGTCTCCTCGAGGCACTCTGTCCGTATCTGCTTGCTAATACATGTATGGGTCTCCTCGAGGCACTCTGTCCGTATCTGCTTGCTAATACATGTACGTGTCTCCTCGAGGCACTCTGTCCGTATCTGCTTGTTAATACATGTACATGTCTCCTCGAGGCACTCTGTCCGTATCTGCTTGCTAATACATGTACATGTCTCCTCGAGGCACTCTGTCCTTATCTGCTTGCTAATACATGTACATGTCTCCTCGAGGCACTCTGTCCTTATCTGCTTGCTAATACATGTACGTGTCTCCTCGAGGCACTCTGTCCGTATCTGCTTGCTAATACATGTACATGTCTCCTCGAGGCACTCTGTCCTTATCTGCTTGCTAATACATGTACGTGTCTCCTCGAGGCACTCTGTCCGTATCTGCTTGCTAATACATGTACGTGTCTCCTCGAGGCACTCTGTCCGTATCTGCTTGCTAATACATGTACATGTCTCCTCGAGGCACTCTGTCCTTATCTGCTTGCTAATACATGTACGTGTCTCCTCGAGGCACTCTGTCCGTATCTGCTTGCCAATACATGTACGGGGTCTCCTCGAGGCACTCTGTCCTTATCTGCTTGCTAATACATGTACGTGTCTCCTCGAGGCACTCTGTCCGTATCTGCTTGCCAATACATGTACGGGGTCTCCTCGAGGCACTCTGTCCGTATCTGCTTGCTAATACATGTATGGGTCTCCTCGAGGCACTCTGTCCGTATCTGCTTGCTAATACATGTATGGGTCTCCTCGAGGCACTCTGTCCGTATCTGCTTGTAATACATGTACGGGTCTCCTCGAGGCACTCTGCCCTCTGTCCGTATCTGCTTGCTAATACATGTATGGGTCTCCTCGAGGCACTCTGCCCTCTGTCCGTATCTGCTTGCTAATACATGTACGTGTCTCCTCGAGGCACTCTGTCCGTATCTGCTTGCTAATACATGTACGTGTCTCCTCGAGGCACTCTGTCCGTATCTGCTTGCTAATACATGTACGTGGTTCCTCGAGGTACTCTGTCCGTATCTGCTTGCTAATACATGTACGTGGTTCCTCGAGGCACTCTGTCCGTATCTGCTTGCTAATACATGTACGTGGTTCCTCGAGGCACTCTGTCCGTATCTGCTTGCTAATACATGTACGTGTCTCCTCGAGGCACTCTGTCCGTATCTGCTTGCTAATACATGTACATGTCTCCTCGAGGCACTCTGTCCGTATCTGCTTGCTAATACATGTACGGGTCTCCTCGAGGCACTCTGTCCGTATCTGCTTGCTAATACATGTGCATGTCTCCTCGAGGCACTCTGTCCGTATCTGCTTGCTAATACATGTACGGGTCTCCTCGAGGCACTCTGTCCGTATCTGCTTGCTAATACATGTACGGGTCTCCTCGAGGCACTCTGTCCGTATCTGCTTGCTAATACATGTACGTGTCTCCTCGAGGCACTCTGTCCGTATCTGCTTGCTAATATATGTACGTGTCTCCTCGAGGCACTCTGTCCGTATCTGCTTGCTAATACATGTACGTGTCTCCTCGAGGCACTCTGTCCGTATCTGCTTGCTAATACATGTATGGGTCTCCTCGAGGCACTCTGTCCGTATCTGCTTGCTAATACATGTATGGGTCTCCTCGAGGCACTCTGTCCGTATCTGCTTGCTAATACATGTACGGGTCTCCTCGAGGCACTCTGCCCTCTGTCCGTATCTGCTTGCTAATACATGTATGGGTCTCATCGAGGCACTCTGCCCTCTGTCCGTATCTGCTTGCTAATACATGTACGTGTCTCCTCGAGGCACTCTGTCCGTATCTGCTTGCTAATACATGTACGTGTCTCCTCGAGGCACTCTGTCCGTATCTGCTTGCTAATACATGTACGTGGTTCCTCGAGGCACTCTGTCCGTATCTGCTTGCTAATACATGTACGTGGTTCCTCGAGGCACTCTGTCCGTATCTGCTTGCTAATACATGTACGTGGTTCCTCGAGGCACTCTGTCCGTATCTGCTTGCTAATACATGTACGTGTCTCCTCGAGGCACTCTGTCCGTATCTGCTTGCTAATACATGTACATGTCTCCTCGAGGCACTCTGTCCGTATCTGCTTGCTAATACATGTACGTGTCTCCTCGAGGCACTCTGTCCGTATCTGCTTGCTAATACATGTACGTGTCTCCTCGAGGCACTCTGTCCGTATCTGCTTGCTAATATATGTACGTGTCTCCTCGAGGCACTCTGTCCGTATCTGCTTGCTAATACATGTACGTGTCTCCTCGAGGCACTCTGTCCGTATCTGCTTGCTAATATATGTACGTGTCTCCTCGAGGCACTCTGTCCGTATCTGCTTGCTAATACATGTACGTGTCTCCTCGAGGCACTCTGTCCGTATCTGCTTGCTAATACATGTATGGGTCTCCTCGAGGCACTCTGTCCGTATCTGCTTGCTAATACATGTACGGGTCTCCTCGAGGCACTCTGCCCTCTGTCCGTATCTGCTTGCTAATACATGTACGTGGTTCCTCGAGGCACTCTGTCCGTATCTGCTTGCTAATACATGTACGTGTCTCCTCGAGGCACTCTGTCCGTATCTGCTTGCTAATACATGTACATGTCTCCTCGAGGCACTCTGTCCGTATCTGCTTGCTAATACATGTACGTGTCTCCTCGAGGCACTCTGTCCGTATCTGCTTGCTAATACATGTACGTGTCTCCTCGAGGCACTCTGTCCGTATCTGCTTGCTAATATATGTACGTGTCTCCTCGAGGCACTCTGTCCGTATCTGCTTGCTAATACATGTACGTGTCTCCTCGAGGCACTCTGTCCGTATCTGCTTGCTAATACATGTACGTGTCTCCTCGAGGCACTCTGTCCGTATCTGCTTGCTAATACATGTACGTGTCTCCTCGAGGCACTCTGTCCGTATCTGCTTGCTAATACATGTACGTGGTTCCTCGAGGCACTCTGTCCGTATCTGCTTGCTAATACATGTACGTGTCTCCTCGAGGCACTCTGTCCGTATCTGCTTGCTAATATATGTACGTGTCTCCTCGAGGCACTCTGCCCTCTGTCCGTATCTGCTTGCTAATACATGCACGTGTCTCCTCGAGGCACTCTGCCCTCTGTCCGTATCTGCTTGCTAATACATGTACGGGTCTCCTCGAGGCACTCTGTCCGTATCTGCTTGCTAATACATGTACGTGTCTCCTCGAGGCACTCTGTCCGTATCTGCTTGCTAATACATGTACATGTCTCCTGGAGGCACTCTGTCCGTATCTGCTTGCTAATACATGTACATGTCTCCTCGAGGCACTCTGTCCTTATCTGCTTGCTAATACATGTACATGTCTCCTGGAGGCACTCTGTCCTTATCTGCTTGCTAATACATGTACGTGTCTCCTCGAGGCACTCTGTCCGTATCTGCTTGCTAATACATGTACGTGGTTCCTCGAGGCACTCTGTCCGTATCTGCTTGCTAATACATGTACGTGGTTCCTCGAGGCACTCTGTCCGTGTCTGCTTGCTAATACATGTACGTGGTTCCTCGAGGCACTCTGTCCGTATCTGCTTGCTAATACATGTACGTGTCTCCTCGAGGCACTCTGTCCGTATCTGCTTGCTAATACATGTACATGTCTCCTCGAGGCACTCTGTCCGTATCTGCTTGCTAATACATGTACGGGTCTCCTCGAGGCACTCTGTCCGTATCTGCTTGCTAATACATGTGCATGTCTCCTCGAGGCACTCTGTCCGTATCTGCTTGCTAATACATGTATGGGTCTCCTCGAGGCACTCTGTCCGTATCTGCTTGCTAATACATGTATGGGTCTCCTCGAGGCACTCTGTCCGTATCTGCTTGCTAATACATGTACATGTCTCCTCGAGGCACTCTGTCCTTATCTGCTTGCTAATACATGTACGTGTCTCCTCGAGGCACTCTGTCCGTATCTGCTTGCCAATACATGTACGTGTCTCCTCGAGGCACTCTGTCCGTATCTGCTTGCTAATACATGTACGTGTCTCCTCGAGGCACTCTGTCCGTATCTGCTTGCTAATATATGTACGTGTCTCCTCGAGGCACTCTGTCCGTATCTGCTTGCTAATACATGTACGTGTCTCCTCGAGGCACTCTGTCCGTATCTGCTTGCTAATACATGTACGTGTCTCCTCGAGGCACTCTGTCCGTATCTGCTTGCTAATACATGTACGTGTCTCCTCGAGGCACTCTGTCCGTATCTGTTTGATAATACATGTACGTGTCTCCTCGAGGCACTCTGTCCGTATCTGTTTGCTAATACATGTACGTGTCTCCTCGAGGCACTCTGCCCTCTGTCCGTATCTGCTTGCTAATACATGTTCGTGTTTCCTCGAGGCACTCTGCCCTCTGTCCGTATCTGTTTGCTAATACATGTACGTGTCTCCTCGAGGCACTCTGCCCTCTGTCCGTATCTGTTTGCTAATACATGTACGTGTCTCCTCGAGGCACTCTGTCCGTATCTGCTTGTTAATACATGTACATGTCTCCTCGAGGCACTCTGTCCGTATCTGCTTGCTAATACATGTACATGTCTCCTCGAGGCACTCTGTCCTTATCTGCTTGCTAATACATGTACATGTCTCCTGGAGGCACTCTGTCCTTATCTGCTTGCTAATACATGTACGTGTCTCCTCGAGGCACTCTGTCCGTATCTGCTTGCTAATACATGTACATGTCTCCTCGAGGCACTCTGTCCTTATCTGCTTGCTAATACATGTACGTGTCTCCTCGAGGCACTCTGTCCGTATCTGCTTGCTAATACATGTACGTGTCTCCTCGAGGCACTCTGTCCGTATCTGCTTGCTAATACATGTACATGTCTCCTCGAGGCACTCTGTCCTTATCTGCTTGCTAATACATGTACGTGTCTCCTCGAGGCACTCTGTCCGTATCTGCTTGCCAATACATGTACGGGGTCTCCTCGAGGCACTCTGTCCGTATCTGCTTGCTAATACATGTATGGGTCTCCTCGAGGCACTCTGTCCGTATCTGCTTGCTAATACATGTATGGGTCTCCTCGAGGCACTCTGTCCGTATCTGCTTGCTAATACATGTACGGGTCTCCTCGAGGCACTCTGTCCGTATCTGCTTGCTAATACATGTATGGGTCTCCTCGAGGCACTCTGCCCTCTGTCCGTATCTGCTTGCTAATACATGTACGTGTCTCCTCGAGGCACTCTGTCCGTATCTGCTTGCTAATACATGTACGTGTCTCCTCGAGGCACTCTGTCCGTATCTGCTTGCTAATACATGTACGTGGTTCCTCGAGGCACTCTGTCCGTATCTGCTTGCTAATACATGTACGTGGTTCCTCGAGGCACTCTGTCCGTATCTGCTTGCTAATACATGTACGTGGTTCCTCGAGGCACTCTGTCCGTATCTGCTTGCTAATACATGTACGTGTCTCCTCGAGGCACTCTGTCCGTATCTGCTTGCTAATACATGTACATGTCTCCTCGAGGCACTCTGTCCGTATCTGCTTGCTAATACATGTACGGGTCTCCTCGAGGCACTCTGTCCGTATCTGCTTGCTAATACATGTGCATGTCTCCTCGAGGCACTCTGTCCGTATCTGCTTGCTAATACATGTACGGGTCTCCTCGAGGCACTCTGTCCGTATCTGCTTGCTAATACATGTACGTGTCTCCTCGAGGCACTCTGTCCGTATCTGCTTGCTAATACATGTACGTGTCTCCTCGAGGCACTCTGTCCGTATCTGCTTGCTAATATATGTACGTGTCTCCTCGAGGCACTCTGTCCGTATCTGCTTGCTAATACATGTACGTGTCTCCTCGAGGCACTCTGTCCGTATCTGCTTGCTAATACATGTATGGGTCTCCTCGAGGCACTCTGTCCGTATCTGCTTGCTAATACATGTATGGGTCTCCTCGAGGCACTCTGTCCGTATCTGCTTGCTAATACATGTACGGGTCTCCTCGAGGCACTCTGCCCTCTGTCCGTATCTGCTTGCTAATACATGTATGGGTCTCCTCGAGGCACTCTGCCCTCTGTCCGTATCTGCTTGCTAATACATGTACGTGTCTCCTCGAGGCACTCTGTCTGTATCTGCTTGCTAATACATGTACGTGTCTCCTCGAGGCACTCTGTCCGTATCTGCTTGCTAATACATGTACGTGGTTCCTCGAGGCACTCTGTCCGTATCTGCTTGCTAATACATGTACGTGGTTCCTCGAGGCACTCTGTCCGTGTCTGCTTGCTAATACATGTACGTGGTTCCTCGAGGCACTCTGTCCGTATCTGCTTGCTAATACATGTACGTGTCTCCTCGAGGCACTCTGTCCGTATCTGCTTGCTAATACATGTACATGTCTCCTCGAGGCACTCTGTCCGTATCTGCTTGCTAATACATGTACGGGTCTCCTCGAGGCACTCTGTCCGTATCTGCTTGCTAATACATGTGCATGTCTCCTCGAGGCACTCTGTCCGTATCTGCTTGCTAATACATGTACGGGTCTCCTCGAGGCACTCTGTCCGTATCTGCTTGCTAATACATGTATGTGTCTCCTCGAGGCACTCTGTCCGTATCTGCTTGCTAATACATGTACGTGTCTCCTCGAGGCACTCTGTCCGTATCTGCTTGCTAATATATGTACGTGTCTCCTCGAGGCACTCTGTCCGTATCTGCTTGCTAATACATGTACGTGTCTCCTCGAGGCACTCTGTCCGTATCTGCTTGCTAATACATGTACGTGTCTCCTCGAGGCACTCTGTCCGTATCTGCTTGCTAATACATGTACGTGTCTCCTCGAGGCACTCTGTCCGTATCTGTTTGCTAATACATGTACGTGTCTCCTCGAGGCACTCTGTCCGTATCTGCTTGCTAATACATGTGCGTGTCTCCTCGAGGCACTCTGTCCGTATCTGCTTGCTAATACATGTACGGGTCTCCTCGAGGCACTCTGTCCGTATCTGCTTGCTAATACATGTACGTGTCTCCTCGAGGCACTCTGTCCGTATCTGCTTGCTAATACATGTACGGGTCTCCTCGAGGCACTCTGTCCGTATCTGCTTGCTAATACATGTACGTGTCTCCTCGAGGCACTCTGTCCGTATCTGCTTGCTAATACATGTACGTGTCTCCTCGAGGCACTCTGTCCGTATCTGCTTGCTAATACATGTACGTGTCTCCTCGAGGCACTCTGTCCGTATCTGCTTGCTAATATATGTACGTGTCTCCTCGAGGCACTCTGCCCTCTGTCCGTATCTGCTTGCTAATACATGCACGTGTCTCCTCGAGGCACTCTGCCCTCTGTCCGTATCTGCTTGCTAATACATGTACGGGTCTCCTCGAGGCACTCTGTCCGTATCTGCTTGCTAATACATGTACGTGTCTCCTCGAGGCACTCTGTCCGTATCTGCTTGCTAATACATGTACGTGTCTCCTCGAGGCACTCTGTCCGTATCTGCTTGCTAATATATGTACGTGTCTCCTCGAGGCACTCTGTCCGTATCTGCTTGCTAATACATGTACGTGTCTCCTCGAGGCACTCTGTCCGTATCTGCTTGCTAATACATGTACGTGTCTCCTCGAGGCACTCTGTCCGTATCTGCTTGCTAATACATGTACGTGTCTCCTCGAGGCACTCTGTCCGTATCTGTTTGATAATACATGTACGTGTCTCCTCGAGGCACTCTGTCCGTATCTGTTTGCTAATACATGTACGTGTCTCCTCAAGGCACTCTGCCCTCTGTCCGTATCTGCTTGCTAATACATGTTCGTGTCTCCTCGAGGCACTCTGCCCTCTGTCCGTATCTGTTTGCTAATACATGTACGTGTCTCCTCGAGGCGCTCTGTCCGTATCTGCTTGTTAATACATGTACATGTCTCCTCGAGGCACTCTGTCCGTATCTGCTTGCTAATACATGTACATGTCTCCTCGAGGCACTCTGTCCTTATCTGCTTGCTAATACATGTACATGTCTCCTCGAGGCACTCTGTCCTTATCTGCTTGCTAATACATGTACGTGTCTCCTCGAGGCACTCTGTCCGTATCTGCTTGCCAATACATGTACGGGGTCTCCTCGAGGCACTCTGTCCGTATCTGCTTGCTAATACATGTATGGGTCTCCTCGAGGCACTCTGTCCGTATCTGCTTGCTAATACATGTATGGGTCTCCTCGAGGCACTCTGTCCGTATCTGCTTGCTAATACATGTACGGGTCTCCTCGAGGCACTCTGCCCTCTGTCCGTATCTGCTTGCTAATACATGTATGGGTCTCCTCGAGGCACTCTGCCCTCTGTCCGTATCTGCTTGCTAATACATGTACGTGTCTCCTCGAGGCACTCTGTCCGTATCTGCTTGCTAATACATGTACGTGTCTCCTCGAGGCACTCTGTCCGTATCTGCTTGCTAATACATGTACGTGGTTCCTCGAGGCACTCTGTCCGTATCTGCTTGCTAATACATGTACGTGGTTCCTCGAGGCACTCTGTCCGTATCTGCTTGCTAATACATGTACGTGGTTCCTCGAGGCACTCTGTCCGTATCTGCTTGCTAATACGTTTACGTGTCTCCTCGAGGCACTCTGTCCGTATCTGCTTGCTAATACATGTACATGTCTCCTCGAGGCACTCTGTCCGTATCTGCTTGCTAATACATGTACGGGTCTCCTCGAGGCACTCTGTCCGTATCTGCTTGCTAATACATGTGCATGTCTCCTCGAGGCACTCTGTCCGTATCTGCTTGCTAATACATGTACGGGTCTCCTCGAGGCACTCTGTCCGTATCTGCTTGCTAATACATGTACGTGTCTCCTCGAGGCACTCTGTCCGTATCTGCTTGCTAATACATGTACGTGTCTCCTCGAGGCACTCTGTCCGTATCTGCTTGCTAATATATGTACGTGTCTCCTCGAGGCACTCTGTCCGTATCTGCTTGCTAATACATGTACGTGTCTCCTCGAGGCACTCTGTCCGTATCTGCTTGCTAATACATGTATGGGTCTCCTCGAGGCACTCTGTCCGTATCTGCTTGCTAATACATGTATGGGTCTCCTCGAGGCACTCTGTCCGTATCTGCTTGCTAATACATGTACGGGTCTCCTCGAGGCACTCTGCCCTCTGTCCGTATCTGCTTGCTAATACATGTACGTGTCTCCTCGAGGCACTCTGTCCGTATCTGCTTGCTAATACATGTACGGGTCTCCTCGAGGCACTCTGTCCGTATCTGCTTGCTAATACATGTACGTGGTTCCTCGAGGCACTCTGTCCGTATCTGCTTGCTAATACATGTACGTGGTTCCTCGAGGCACTCTGTCCGTGTCTGCTTGCTAATACATGTACGTGGTTCCTCGAGGCACTCTGTCCGTATCTGCTTGCTAATACATGTACGTGTCTCCTCGAGGCACTCTGTCCGTATCTGCTTGCTAATACATGTACGTGTCTCCTCGAGGCACTCTGTCCGTATCTGCTTGCTAATACATGTACATGTCTCCTCGAGGCACTCTGTCCGTATCTGCTTGCTAATACATGTACGGGTCTCCTCGAGGCACTCTGTCCGTATCTGCTTGCTAATACATGTGCATGTCTCCTCGAGGCACTCTGTCCGTATCTGCTTGCTAATACATGTACGGGTCTCCTCGAGGCACTCTGTCCGTATCTGCTTGCTAATACATGTACGTGTCTCCTCGAGGCACTCTGTCCGTATCTGTTTGATAATACATGTACGTGTCTCCTCGAGGCACTCTGTCCGTATCTGTTTGCTAATACATGTACGTGTCTCCTCGAGGCACTCTGTCCGTATCTGCTTGCTAATACATGTACGTGTCTCCTCGAGGCACTCTGTCCGTATCTGCTTGCTAATACATGTACGGGTCTCCTCGAGGCACTCTGTCCGTATCTGCTTGCTAATACATGTACGGGGTCTCCTCGAGGCACTCTGTCCGTATCTGCTTGCTAATACATGTGCATGTCTCCTCGAGGCACTCTGTCCGTATCTGCTTGCTAATACATGTACGGGTCTCCTCGAGGCACTCTGTCCGTATCTGCTTGCTAATACATGTACGTGTCTCCTCGAGGCACTCTGTCCGTATCTGCTTGCTAATACATGTATGGGTCTCCTCGAGGCACTCTGTCCGTATCTGTTTGCTAATACATGTACGTGTCTCCTCGAGGCACTCTGTCCGTATCTGCTTGCTAATACATGTGCATGTCTCCTCGAGGCACTCTGTCCGTATCTGCTTGCTAATACATGTACGGGTCTCCTCGAGGCACTCTGTCCGTATCTGCTTGCTAATACATGTACGTGTCTCCTCGAGGCACTCTGTCCGTATCTGCTTGCTATCTGACGAGGGAGGAGCACAGAGAACTCTCAGCTCTGATGGATTTGTCAAAAACTTTTTTTCAACAAAATTGGTAGAAAATGGAAAATGTTAAATGAAAATGATTTAGAAAACTGCTAAACCTTTAGGAAGCTAACGAACCCTATAAAAATTGTCTTAAGTGTGCATAGCTACTTTTAAACAGGAAGTGATGTATTCATATTATTGCATTGAATTGATGCTTCCAAATGCAGTTCTGCAGCAGCTGCGGTCTTTACATACAGCGCTAGTCATGGTATGCTCCGTGCCCAGAACCCGCTATTGCCAACACAAACTGACCCTGGAGCAATCAGGCGCAGTGCCATACTATCAGCCAAGGTCCCCTTCAGATTACCGAAATGTCCTCTTTTCCAAAATGAATGCAAGGTTACAGAATTGCTAATTTATACCTTCATGGCTGTTACTGTTCATGAATTAAAATGTTACTAAACCTCACTTTTTGCTCTGTTTTGCTCTGCTAGGTGGGTGTGTGAGGAGATTCCCGACCTGAAGCTAGCCATGGAGAACTATGTTCTTATAGACTATGACACAAAAAGGTCAGCTTTCCTATTCTACAGATATATAAGTTCCACATTCTGTGTTTTAAGTGTGCAGTTTAAGGTGACAGGTTAGCGTGGTGGGTACCTTCAGGGGAACCTTGCTGGCAGAACATCATAATCTGTTAGCAGGAGCAGAAAGATCTGAAAGATGCTTGAGTTCCCCATTGACTTCCTTTAAACTTTGTACATGAGTTTCGCCCATGTGAGCATCCAACTGCTTGTTACGAGCACACGGGCATGGTAGTGCTCGCTCATCACTACTCTTATCCCATCAGTCACCTCTGCTATACTACCCCTCCCCCACACTCCGTGTAGAGATGTCAGTATGCTTGTGTCTGCGGTGCTCCATTTGTACGAACTCTGCAGTGAGATCAGAGCAGGCTGTCATTGCACATGACGTAGGAGTCCAGAGCAGTCAGGTTACTTCTGTGTGTCCTGTAATGACAACCTGCTCACACTGATGACATAAGTGGTTACTGGCAGTCATCAGGAGAGCTGTTGTCCCAGCTAATCTCTCCTGTGCTGCCCCTCCCCCACACTGACTCGTGCAGGAGGTTAGACCTGGAGATCAGGGCTGCAGCATTACATGTCATACTGAGAAACCTGCCCTAACCTCTAGTGTTGCTGCCTGATCATGATTGGTCAAGATCATACAGGGGAAGAATCACAAATTCCCAATAAAGTGTCTGATAACACTCACTTGTACTTAAAGGGAACCTGTCATCAGGAATTTGGCTTTCAACCTAAACGTTTCCCCCTCTGCAGCTCGTGGGCTGCATTCTAGGAAGGTTTTTGTACTTTTTGTGCCCCTTTTTAAACCAAAATAAACACTTTATAAACTTGTACCTTTCTGTTTGAAAATCTTGTTAATTTTTCATGTGGGCGGGCCGTGTGGCGTCCGTTGCTGTAGCTTACGCCGTCCCCCCACGCTCCAAATCATGCCTCATAACGCCGCCCACTGCGCCGAGGTCCCGTGCACGCCGGGACACCTAGTGACGTGGTCGCATGCACGAGAGTATGGGCGGCGCTGTGATTGCATCGCAAGTGCCCGCCCATACTCTCGTGCCCGCCCTTTCCCCCACTGCCTCCAGCGTTCTGCGCCGGCCCGACGTCACCTCCTTCCCATCGTACCCTGCAGCAGGAAATAGATGGGAGGAGCGGAGCACAGGAGAAGCAGAGGATCTGAGCGACGTACAGAGGGGAGAGCGCGCACACGAGAGTATGGGCGCGCACTTGCGATGCAATCACAGCGCCGCCCATACTCTCGTGCCTGCGACCACGTCACTAGGTGTCCCGGCGTGCACGGGACCTCGGCGCAGTGGGCGGCGTTATGAGGCATGATTTGGAGCATGGGGGACGGCGTAAGCTACAGCAACGGACGCCACACGGCCCGCCCACATGGAAAATTAACAAGATTTTCAAACAGAAAGGTACAAGTTTATAAAGTGTTTATTTTGGTTTAAAAAGGGGCACAAAAAGTACAAAAACCTTCCTAGAATGCAGCCCACGAGCTGCAGAGGGGGAAACGTTTAGGTTGAAAGCCAAATTCCTGATGACAGGTTCCCTTTAACTTTGGTAACGTATCCTCTGCCAAATACTATATATATATATATATAATATGTGTGTGTGTATATATGTATGTATGTATATGTATGTTCAATATTACATTCTGTTAAAAATTCGGTGACAGGTTAATGTGTTATTTCAACCAGCCATACATGTGAGCCACGGCTCAATCATTGCCTGTGCCAATTTTCCAGCGGTATCTGTTTTGGCTAGTGTTCTGGTGTTTCTTGCCACATTCAGGTGTGCATAATACTGTTATAAAGTCAGATCTGGCTGACGCAATGATGAAACTGATTGGAGAGAAACAAGCCGAGCAGCGTCTGTTTTACTCCACTGTGAATCATTGCTGGAGGGTATACAGCCGCGGTCAGCCTTGTACCAGACACTAGCCATTAGTCCATCCATCACACGGTGCCTTGCTTCTTCAGCAGTGTCATTTCATGTTGCGTTTTCCCCCACTGCTAGAGTATAATGACTCTTTTCCTTGCTTCAGTTTTGAGAGCATGCAGCGGCTGTGTGAGAAGTATAACCGAGCCATAGACAGCATCCATCAGCTGGTAAGACTGCTCTCTTTGTCCATATTGCATTCAGCGGCTGTTCCCATGTGGCTTTCTGTACCCCTCCAGGATTTGTTTTCTATAGAGACTGGAGCATCTGCTCATGTTTGTGTCTTGTGAAGGCATTGCATGCATGTAAACTTTGCTTTATGCTATGTGTACAGTGTAATACCGGCAGTTTATTGCCTGTACTGGTTTCTGGCACTGGGTAACCTCTAGGGAAAGTCTGCAGTGTAGCCATGTAGCGGATTCATGATGTAACTTTTCTGTATGGCATCCTCCATCTCTTCAGAGGCCCTGTCATCAGGTGAGAAGCAGGCAGGTTTTGGTCTTATTTTACTCCCGGTGCTCCTGATAAACCTGCTTGTTTTTGTTTTGTTTTTTTTTTTTCTTTTCTTTTTTTACATCTGCCATATGGTTACAGTTCTGGGCCTCTTTATTTAGTGCATAGTTCCCTGGCCTTTAGCAAGGTGGGCGTTTCTCATAGGATTCTCTGGGGGCTTGCCTATGGTTCTCTGCCTTGTCACCTTGTGAGTCATGCTCCCTTAGTAAAGACCTTAATAATTAGCGATCAATGAGGTTCATACCTCTAGAACAATATGGCAAATAAACAGAAGAAAACAAATACTCAGTGAGCAGTGGGAATAAAGTAAGACCCCAAACTGCACACCTTGGATCCAGTGACAGGTCCTCTTAAGTCCAGAGCTGCATTTTGTGTTTCGGCTGTATGAGCTTAATGTCTTCAGCTGTTCCGAGAACTGGCCCCTTGGAGCCCTCTGTGGATGGAGCAGAGATGTGCAAGCAGAGTACAGTGCTCTGGCAGTTCCAGAGACCATGAATGAAGCTCCATTGAAGTGGGGCTTCCACAATCAGTCCTTTAATCATTTTATATGGACAGGTTGCTAGAATCTATTTAGTTTGCATGGACATCCAAATTGGAAAACGTGGTGTATATTGTGATTTTTGTGAATGTTAGGACTGGTGATCATTGTTTTGTAAATCTCATGTAGAACTTGAGAACTGGTAAAAATAAATCTCTGTAAAGCGCACTGTTACAGGGATTTATTTCTGAGAAGTAATGTGCTCTTTATTTGTTTCTCACAGTGGAAAGGTACCACTCAGCCCATGAGGTTGAACACTCGCCCGTCCACAGGTCTCCTTCGCCACTTATTACAGCAAGTCTACAACCACTCAGTAACTGATCCAGAGAAGCTGAATAACTATGAGCCTTTCTCCCCGGAAGTGTATGGTGAAACATCGTTTGATCTGGTGGCCCAAATGATCGATGAAATCAAAATGACGGAGGATGATCTGTTTGTGGACCTCGGCAGTGGTGAGTGAATATAACCTATATGATGGCCTCTAAGGCTACCTGGGCTACACAGCTTATTTCCACCTCTCTGCCTTTTTTTCCCCCCTCCTAGTAGTCACCCATCATAGGGTAACTGATGTGTAAAATAATTCCATAGTTTGCTATGCAATCATTCACATTGCATTTGTTGCTGCATGTTGTGTTTTTTGATCTGACTGTTTCCCATAGTAACTGATTAAAAGGATAATTGCTGTATGTCTGCATTATTGTACATGCTAGTGATCATTTCAAGGGTACAACATGTAACCATGATTATATATATATATATATATATGTATATGTATATGTATGTGTATGTATGTATGTGTATATATATATATATATATATATATATATATATATATATATATATATATATATATATATATATATATATATATATATATATATATATATATATGTATATGTGTGTATATATATATATATGTATATATATATATATATGTATATATATATATACACCGTGGCCATCAGGCTGTTTACATGTGTGTTATGAGGTTTTGTTTAGTTTTTTGTTTTTATTTTTACTTTCCACATGTCCACTAAAAAAAATCCCATAGACAGATATTTGCTGTTATCAGCATCCATGTCACCCATACATGTCTATGGGTCTGTAAAAATCACGGACAGCACATGAATGGTGTTGGTGTGGGTCTTCTGGCTCTGAGTCTTCTTCCTCTGACAGTGAGGCTGACGTCCACCAGTGTTTCCCTGTAGAAGGCACGAGCAAATTGATTAAATCTGTCAGGGACACTATGGGCATTACTGAGGAGAAATTGCAGCCTTCAGTCCAAGATGTGATGTTTAAGGGTCTGGAGCATAGAAAGCGCAGGACCTTCCCGGTCGTAGACAAGATACAGGCATTGATCTCCAGGGAATGGAAGAAACCGGATAAGCGAGGTTCTCTTCCAGGCGGCTTCAAGCGCAAATATCCCTTTGAGGACGCAACCTGTTCCCACTGGGATAGGGCACCCAAATTGGATGTGGCAGTGGCTAAAGCATCAAAGAAGTTTTCCATTCCCTTTGAGGACATGGGATCCTTGAAGGACCCTATGGATCGGAATGCGGATGTCTTCCTTAAAACCGCATGGGAGTCCTCAGCAGGTGCTCTCCGGCCGGGCATTGCAGCTACATGTACGGCATGGTCTCTGGCGCTGTGGTTGTCCGAATTAGAGGAGAAGCTGAGGGCTAAAGTTCCTCGGGACTAGATTCTGTCTTCTCTACCCAGACTGCAGGGAGCAGCGGCTTTCCTCTCAGATGCATCGGCAGATTCCACTCGGCTGGCTGCTAAGACCGCGGCCCTTTCTAATGCGACTCGTCGGGCCTTATGGTTGAAATGTTGCCCGGCGGATCTGCAGGTTAAGTCTAGGCTGTGTTCCATTCCCTGTCAGGGCGAGTTTCTTTTTGGATCTGTTCTGGATGATGTCCTTGAGAAGGCTGGGGACAGAAAAAAGAACTTTCCAGCCCTGTCCTTCCCCTCCTTCAAGCTGTCCTTTCGTAAGCAGCAGTTCACCCGCAAGTTCACCCCCAGGAATAGAAGTACCTGGTTGGACCGTAAGAAGGATAAGGGATTCTTGTTCAAGGGCCCTTCCCAATCCAAGAAGTCTTCCCAATGACTCCCTTCCCCAGGTGGGGGGGAGATTGACCTACTTTCTTCCGGCCTGGGAACGTATTTCTTCGAGCCCGTGGATTCTCAATATCGTCCGCACAGGTCTGACGTTTCCATTCCGCAGTGTTCCTCCCAGCTTTCTCCTTACATCCCCGAGGACGTCCCCGAGCGAACATGCCTTGGAGGGGGAAGTGACGTCCCTATTGCGCCGGGCGGTCCTGACGGACTTCCCATTGGCGGAAAGGGGAGAGGGGTTTTACTCCCCTCTCTCTTTTTGGTCGGGAAACCGAACGGCTCCTTTCGGGTCATCATCAACCTCAAAGGCCACCTGCAGATCTTGTCCTTCAAGATGGAATCAATGAAGTCCATGATCAAGTCTCTCTACCCGAATTGTCATATGGCTGTCCTGGATCTGAAGGACGCGTATTATCATGTTCCCATCGCTCCTCCCTTCCAGTAATATCTCAGGGTGGCGGTGATGCTCGAGGGGTCTGTGCGTCATCTGCAGTTCAGGGCCTTACCTTTTGGCCTGGCAATTGCGCCCCGCATCTTCACGAAGCTCGTCCTGGAAATCACTGCCCACCTGCGTGAATACAGAATTCTCATTATCCCGTATCTCGACGACTTTCTCGTGGTAGGGGATTCAGCGAGCCATTGTACTGCCGTGCTTCAGACTGTCTGCTCAAAGCTGGAAAGTCTCGGCTGGATTTTGAACAGGGAGAAGTCCCGGTTGCTTCCGGCCACGGTGCAAGTCTTTTTGGGGCTTACTTTGGACTCTCTCCTCCAAGAATGTCGTCTACCGCCTTCTAAAGTGGAGAAGATTCGCTCTCTGGTGCAGCAGGCGGTGGCGGTTCCGCACATGTCCCTGCGACGGGCTGTGTCTCTTCTGGGCTCCCTGACCTCTACTCTCCCTGCAGTGTTGTGGGCTCAAGGCCATACCAGAGCCATCCAGTGGGACATTTTGGGACATCAGTCGTTTCTGGGGGACAGGTTGAACACTCGGATTACTCTGAGCCCCAGCTCCATTGCTTCCCTTCACTGGTGGCTGGTTCCTGCGCACCTCACACGGGGAGTCCCATAGTCTGTCCCGGTGTCCCGAATTGTGACCATGGATGCCAGTGTGTCCGGATGGGGGGGCTCACCTGCTGGACCGTCCGATTCAGGGTCTCTGGTCACCCAGGGAGGCGGCTTCCTCCTCCAATATCAGAGAGCTGCTGGCTGTGGAACGGGCCCTGACTGGACTTCTCCCTTCACTGACTGGTCACCATACCCGGGTGTTGTCAGACAATCAGGTGACGGTGGCTTATCTGAACCATCAGGGGGGGCATGAGATCCAGGTCTCTTTTATGTTGATAGCCGACAGGATTCTGCTACTGGCAGAAACTCTCCTTCTGTCCCTCACTGCTGTTCACATCAGGGGGAAAGACAACCTAGCGGCGGATTTTCTGAGTTGCACTCGCCTGCGCGAGGGGGAGTGGGAGCTCAACCAGTCTGTCTTCAATCTCGTCACGGCCAGGTGGGGGGTTCCGGCCATCGACCTTTTTTCCACCAAGCAGAACAGGAAGGTTCCTCAGTTCTGCACTCTCAATCCCAAGGAACTTTCGTATGCTGTGGACGCCCTGTCAATCCCGTGGGACTTTCCCCTAGCCTATGCATTTCCCCCACTGGTCCTTCTCCCTGCAGTCCTGAAAAGCATCAGGGACGACGGGGCCAGAGTCCTTCTGATTGCTCCCTTCTGGCCAAAGCAACCATGGTTTTTTTGGCTGCTTCGGATATCTCTGACCGACCTGTGGGTCCTCTCGGAACTTCCAAATCTCCTGTCCCAGGGACCTGTGTGCCATCCTCCGACTGTCAAGTTGCACCTGACGGCATGGAATTTGAGAGGGCGTTACTGATCAGTAAGGGGTTTTCCCCCAATTTAGTTTCCACACGGTTAGGTTGTAGAAAGCCTGTGACGACCAAGATCTACTGTAGGACTTGGAAAAAGTTCTTATCTTCCTCAGGGGCTAGTGTAACTGGGGAGGTTCCCATCGGTCCCATCCTGGAGTTCCTACAGTGCGGGTTGGACAAGGGGTTGGCGGTTAGCACACTCAAGGTCCAGATCTCTGCGTTAGCGGCACTCTACAATTCTGATGTCGCAGGGCACCCTTGGGTGGCTTGGTTTATCAGGGCTTGTTCGCGCCAGTGTCCTAGACGGGTAGTCTCCCTCCCCCCCCTTGGGACCTTAACCTGGTTTTGGGGGCCATAACGGATCCTCCGTTCAAGCCCTTTGACTCCAGATCTGTTAAATGTCTTTCCCTTAAGATGGTCCTCCTGGTAGCCCTGACCTCTGCCCGTAGGATTAGTGACATTCAGGCCCTTTCTATTGACCCGCCTTACACTCAAATACTGGACGATAGGGTAGTTTTGCGCCCTGACCCTGCGTACCTCCCCAAGGTTGTTTCTCGGTTTCATACGTCCCAGGAGATTGTATTGCCATCATTTTGCAGTAACCCGACACGTGCGGAGGAAAGGCGTTGGCATTGTCTGGATGTACGTCGTTCTCTCATCCAGTATCTTCGGGTCACCAGTTCCTGGAGGAGGGACAAGTCTCTGTTTGTCTCTTTCCAGGGGCCTCAGAAGGGGGTTAAGTGTTCCAAATCCACGCTGGCCAGGTGGATTAGGGACGCCGTTGAGTTAGCTTACACTGCTAGGGGTGCTGCTGTTCAGGTGGTTCTGAAGGCACATTCCACGCGGGCTGTAGCATCATCTTGGGCAGAACGGGCGGATGTTTCCATTGCTCAAATTTGTAAAGCTGCCACATGGTCATCACCCTCGACCTTTTATAAGCATTATAGGTTGGCTCTTTCCTTCTCCGACCTCACCTTTGGGAGGCGTGTTCTACAGGCTGTGGTCCCTCCCTAATTTTTCTTTCGCTGTAATTCTCTCGTGGTGCCGTCATAGGGTGAGGGAAAAATACGTAATTACTTACCGGTAATGTGTTTTTTCCGAACCCATGACGGCACCCTTATATTCCCACCCTGCACTGGGGATTGTTGGTTGGTTCACCTTCCTTTCTTCCTTCTTCCACAATTTTTTCTGGTGGTGGCCTTCTACTAACCTGTTGTTTTTTTTTTATTTGGAGGTCCTCTCATGCTCTGTAATCAAACTGAAGCGGTGAGAGGACCGCCCCTTTTTAACCTGAAGGTTTCCTGTCCTGGATGGGCGGATCCTCTCTCGTGGTCCCATCATGGGTTCGGAAAAAACACATTACCGGTAAGTAATTACATATTTCTCAGACACGTGTTTTCTCCAGTACGTGTCACACGGAGCACATCCGTGTGTGGGACATGTGACATCCGTGCTACCGAAGAAAAACAGACATGTCTGCATGTGGAGCACACGTATGGATACATGATTCGTGTGAAAACACGCACGTGTGTGCAAACCCTTTGATTTTAATGGGTCTACGTGTGTGTGTTTCCAGTACGTGTGAAAACGGACGTCACATATACCGTAAACACAGACATTTGAAGGAGGCCTTAGACCTCATTCACACATTTGTGTATTAACCGTGCATGTGTAAAAAATGGCATCTGTGTCATCAGTGTTTTGGATCAGTGTCATCAGTGCATGGTCCATGTCTGTTTTTTATCTTCAGTGTCTCATCAGTATTTTTCATGAATGGATTAATAAATTACAAAGCTTCTCCTATCCATTGCAATGTTACATGCATACAGTACACGGATGCCATCCATGGTTTTCACGCACCCATAGATTGGCTTAGGACTTTTTTCTCTTGTCGTTCGGTATGCAGAATTATTGGGCAACTATTAATGAACAGAATTATACAACTAAATGAAAAAACAAAATTGAACCATCTCAATTATTTGTTTTTCATCTATTAAAGTAAGAATAATAACCAAATATCTCAAATATACAAAAAATAAATTTGTGTTTTTAAATATTGAGCGCTTCCTTTCAATACCAGTCATAAGTCTTTCACTCATGGAGTCTGTTTCTTTAATCTGTTGACGATGAACTTATTATACAGCACCAACCACAGCCTCCCAGACAGTGATCAGAGAGGTGACCGTTTGCTTTAGCTAGAAATGTACTGTGTAAGAAGGGCCCACAAGTTCTCAATAGGGTTTAGGTCAGGAGAGTAGGGGGCCATTATTCCTTCATCCTAAGGCCTTTACTAGCCAAGCAGCGGACACTTGGATGCATGCAATGGAATATTGTTCTGCAATCAGTTTTTAAAAAGATGCTCTTTTTATTGTACCATTGCTTGAGGAAAGTGTCTTCTAAAAACTGGTAGGTTTGGGAGTTGATTTTGAGTCCATCTTCCACTTGAAAAAGTCGAACTAGCTCATCATTAATAATTCCAGTCCATCCATAGCAGTACTACACCTCCACATCACCTTGCTGGCATCTGAGCCAATAGTGGATAACTGTGCCCATTACTTTTCCAGTCACAGCCCATCTATCAGGTCCATCAAGAGTCACGCTCATCTCACCAGTCTATAAAACCTTGAAAAAATCTGTTTCTAAATATTTCTTGTCTTCATGTTTTAACTTGTGTGCCTTGTTTAGTGGTGGTTGGGCTTCAGTCTTCCTTACCTTGGCCATGTCTCTGAGCACCTTGTACCTCTGGCCCTCCAGGGAGGTGTCAGTTCTGGAATATGACAGCACTGGATAATGGGTTCCTGGTCGCTTCCCATAGAATTCTTCTCAAATCTTTGGCCATTAATGTCCATTTTTTGTGTGGCCCTGTTGACTATTTGCTCCAAAACTTTTAATGGTTCCATAATGACGCACCAATATTTAAGCATTTTTAAAAGTACTGCATCCAAAAAAGATTTAACTGACTCTAAAAATTAAAAAATGGTTATAAGTCTTACAGGTTAACCCCTTAAGGACCCAGCCACTTTGTACGTTAATGACAGCCTTATTTCTCAAATCGCACCAGGGTTATTTTATGAGTTACTAGCTCTGGAACAGTTTGACATATCCCAGTGATTCTGAGAATTGTTTTTCTTTGTCGCTCCATTGGGAGACCCAGACAATTGAGACCCAGACAATTGGGTGTATAGCTTCTGCCTCTGGAGGCCACACAAAGTATTACACTTTATAAAGTGTAACCTCTCCCCTCTGCCTATACACCCTCCCGTGGACCACGGGCTCCTCAGTTTTATGCTTTGTGTGGAAGGAGGCACACATCCACTCATGCATTCTCATACTAGTTATGTCGGATGGAAGAAAAGAGGACCCCGATGGGGCCCCCGGCATGTTCCCTTCTCACCCCACTATGTCGGCGGTGTTGTTAAGGTTGAGGTACCCATTGCGGATATGGAGGCTGGAGCCACATGCCGTCTCCTTCACCATCCCTTATGCGGCTCTGGGAGAAGTGGGATCCTGAGCGGTCATCTATTTGCTGGGACCGTGCTCCATCCGCAGCCCCTGGTGGAACCTGCCGGACCGGAGCCTCTTCAACCCCAGGGACTGGGCCCTGCAACTTGAAGGTACTCTGTGTCCCCATGGGGGGACTGTACAGGGAGCGCACCTTCTTCCCGGAAGCCGCGGTAGTTGTAAAACTGAGAACCGCGCCGACCGTGCCTGCTTGTCGGGCGCGGCCTCAAATTTAGTCCCCGGCTTCGCCGCGGCCTAGTCGCGAAAATCCCGCCCCCGGGCCTGCCTGTCAGGGGTAAGGGCGGGATTACCGACATGACGTCGGATGTGAGGGCTGGAGCATCCTGCATGTCTCCCTCCCCCCTCATTGACCACTGTGGGGACCCCAGATTCCTGCTCTTTGCTGGCGCCGCCCTCGGCCCCACTCCTCCCCTGAGAGCTCCGGCGGCCATTTTTTGGCATTCTGCCGGTGGATGCTTCTCAGTGACACAGCTCTGCAGCTCCGGGGGATCCACGAAAGGGAATCTGGAGGACACACTCCGCTCGTTAGTGGTCGGTAAGCCACACCGGTCACCCGGTGCTGGTTCCCCTAGGGTGCCGGAATAGATATATATATATATATATATATGTATATATGTATATGTATATGTATGTATCTGTACGGTCAGGCTGTATACCCTCTTCCCATATACCCTCAGTGGTCACTCTCCTAGGAGACAACAGCATGTCGTCCACAAGGAGCAAAGCTACTAAGGCAAAGGGTTTTTTTGTGGCCTGTACCTCTTGTGGGGCTATGTTGCCTGCGGGATCCACCTACCCTCACTGTGAGCAATACTCGACTCCTGCCTCGCTTGCTCAGCCGGAGCCTCGGGCACTTGTGGGCCCCTCGGCTCATGTAGATCCCCCTGCTCCCCCTGAGCAGGCTGCAGGGACAGAGTCACCGGTGTTGGCCTCTTTCGCTGAGAAACTCTCTGTCACTTTCTCAATCCATTGCACAGTCTATGGACAAATGGTCATCTAAGCTCCTTGAGGCATTGCAGTCCAGACCGGGCCCTTCACAGGCCCCGGCCCTTGTTAGCTTGTCTCCTCCAGGCCCCTCTCGGTCCGCGCCGCAGCGCGCTCCCAGGTTAGCCCCTAGGTCTCCGGCGGAGGACTCCTGCCCGGACCGCAGTCCCAGACCGGCTAAGCGGCCTCGCTGGGATTCTTCTCCGGCCTCCTCACGCTGCTCGGGATCCCAGCCTGAGGACTCTCAGGAAGACTAGGCGGACGTGGGAGCTCAGGGCTCTGACCCTGACTTCGCCCTTAACCTTGATACACCTGAGGGGGACGCCTTAGTAAATGATCTTATCTCGTCCATCAACCAGGTGTTGGATCTCTCACCCCCGCCTCCTCCTGTAGAAGAGTTGGCTTCTCAGCAGGAGAAACACCAATTTCGGTTCCCCAAACGTACGCGCAATACGTTTTTTGATCACTCTAACTTCAGGGATGCTGTCCAGAAGCCCAGAGCGGTCCCGGACAAGCGCTTTGCTAAACTGCACACTGACACGCGTTATCCCTTTCCATCTGAAGTCGTTAAGGGTTGGGCTCACTCTTCCAAGGTGGATCCTCCAGTCTCCAGATTGGCTGCTAGGTCCGTTGTGTCTGTTGCCGATGGCTTATCCCTGAAGGATGCCACTGACAGACAGAGCTCTTGGTGAAGTCTATTTATGAGGCCACGGGCGCATCTTTCGCCCCGGCCTTTGCGGCTGTGTGGGCTCTCCAAGCAATCTCTGCTTGTTTGACTGAGATTAATGCTGTCACACGGAATTCTGCTCCGCATGTTTCTTCTTTGACCTCTCAGGCATCAGCCTTTTCGTCCTACGCCATGAACGCCGTCCTGGACTCCACTAGCCGTACGGCTATAGCATCTGCTAACTCCGTGGCAGTCTGCAGGGCCATGTAGCTGCGCGAATGGAAAGCAGACTCTGCTTCCAAAAGGTTCTTAACTGGTTTGCCTTTTTCTGGCGACCGTTTATTTGGCGAACGATTGGATGAGATTATTAAGGAATCCAAGGGAAAGGACTCCTCCTTACCCCAGTCCAAACCTAAGAGACCTCAGCAGAGAAAAATCCAATCGAGGTTTCGGTCCTTTCGTCCCTCCGCCAAGCACCAATTCTCTTCGTCCAACAGGCCGGAGAAAGGCCAGAGGAACTCCTATGCGTGGCGGTCCAAGTCACGCCCCCAAAAGGCCGCAGGAGGCACTGCCTCCAAGACGGCCTCCTCATGACTCTCGGCCTCCCCTAGCCACATCCTCGGTCGGTGGCAGGTTCTCCCGCTTTGGCGACGCCTGGTGGCCACATGTTCAAGACCAATGGGTGAGAGACATTCTGTCTCATGGTTACAGGATAGAGTTCAGCTCCCGACCTACGGCTCGTTTCTTCAGAACCTCTCCGCCCCCCGCACAGGCCGACGCTCTTTTTCAGGCACTGGCCACTCTAACGATCGAAGGAGTTGTGATTCCCGTTCCCCTTCAGGAACGTGGTCGCGGATTTTACTCCAACTTGTTCCTGGTGCCAAAAAAGGACGGGTCATTCCGTCCCGTTCTGGACCTCAAGCTACTCAACAGACATGTGAGAACCAGACGGTTTCGGATGGAATCTCTCCGCTCGGTCATCGCCTCGATGTCACAAGGAGACTTTCTAGCATCGATCGACATCAAGGATGCTTATCTCCATGTGCCGATCGCACCCGAACATCAACGTTTCCTGCGTTTCGCCATCGGAGACGAACACCTCCAGTTCGTGGCATTACCTTTCGGCCTGGCGACAGCCCCACGGGTTTTCACCAAAGTCATGGCATCCGTCGTGGCGGTCCTGCACTCTCAGGGCCACTCGGTGATCCCCTACTTAGACGATCTCCTAGTCAGGGCCCCTTCTCGGGTGGCGTGTCAACAAAGCCTTACCGTCGCTCTGGCGACTCTCCAGCAGTTCGGGTGGATCATCAATTTTCCGAAATCCAAGTTGACACCGACCCAATCACTGACTTACCTCGGGATGGAGTTTCATACCCAGCCAGCGTTAGTCAAGCTACCGCGGGACAAACAGCTTTCTCTGCAGGCGGGGGTGCAATCACTTCTTCGGAGTCAGTCACACCCCTTAAGGCGCCTCATGCACTTCCTGGGGAAGATGGTTGCAGCTATGGAGGCAGTGCCGTTTGCGCAATTCCATCTACGGCCACTCCAATGGGACATTCTTCGCAAATGGGACAAGAGTGCGGCTTCCCTCGACAAGAACATCTCTCTTTCCCTTGCAACCAAAACATCACTTCAGTGGTGGCTCCTACCCACATCTCTGTCTCGGGGAAAATCCTTCCTACCCCCAACCTGGGCCATGGTCACCACGGACGCGAGCCGGTCCCACCTTACAAACGTCCGTTGGAACCCTGGGATCTTAACAGGGTCCTGACGGCTCTTCAAAAACCACCTTTTGAGCCGCTGCGGGATGTCTCTTTCTCACGTCTTTCGCAGAAGGTGGCCTTCCTGGTGGCAGTCACATCACTTCGGAGAGTGTCGGAGCTGGCAGCGCTGTCATGCAAAGCCCCCTTCCTGGTTTTTCACCAGGATAAAGTGGTTCTGCGTCCTGTCCCGGAATTTCTCCCTAAGGTGGTATCCCCTTTTCATCTAAATCAGGATATCTCCTTGCCTTCCTTTTGCCCTAATCCAATTCACCAGTGGGAAAAGGATTTGCACTCTTTGGATTTAGTGAGAGCACTCCGGTTCTACGTGTCTCGCACGGCGCCCCTGCGCCGTTCAGATGCGCTCTTTGTCCTTGTCGCTGGCCAGCGTAAGGGCTCTCAGGCCTCTAAGTCAACCTTGGCTCGGTGGATCAAGGAACCGATTCTCGAGGCCTACCGTTCTTTTGGGCTTCCGCTCCCTTCAGGGCTGAAAGCCCATTCTACCAGAGCCGTAGGTGCGTCCTGGGCATTGCGGCACCGGGCGACGGCTCAGCAGGTGTGTCAGGCAGCTACGTGGTCTAGTCTGCACACTTTCACGAAACAATATCAAGTGCATACCTATGCTTCGGCAGACGCCAGTCTAGGTAGGCGAGTCCTTCAGGCGGCGGTTGCCCACCTGTAAGAGGGGGCCGTTTTCGGCTCTTTTTTATTGAGGTATTCTTTTACCCACCCAGGGACTGCTCTTGGACGTCCCAATTGTCTGGGTCTCCCAATGGAGCGACAAAGAAAAAGGGAATTTTGTTTACTTACCGTAAATTCCTTTTCTTCTAGCTCCTATTGGGAGACCCAGCACCCGCCCCTGTGCCCTTTGGGCTGGCTGTTCTTTTGGGTTATGGTCTTCAGTTCTCCGAACATCCTTCGGATTGAATTTACCCTAGACCAATTTATAAGTTTCCTCCTTCCTGCTTTTGCACCAAAACTGAGGAGCCCGTGGTCCACGGGAGGGTGTATAGGCAGAGGGGAGGGGTTACACTTTTTTAAAAGTGTAATACTTTGTGTGGCCTCCAGAGGCAGAAGCTATACACCCAATTGTCTGGGTCTCCCAATAGGAGCTAGAAGAAAAGGAATTTACGGTAAGTAAACAAAATTCCCTTTTTTTTTTACATTTTGATCTTCAGGTTAGTGGTAAATTTTGGTCGATGCTTGCGTTTATGAAAATATTGGAAATTTGGCAAAAAAAGTGAACATTTTTACATTCTTCACATTTTTAATTTTCACCAGGTTTTTGCAATTTCATCTAAGAGCAGTATAATGTAGAAACAGAGACTGACTACAGCGATGTGTCACTTACTGAGCTGCTTGTTGTCATTTTGATAAAATCAATGTTTTCTCTGCTGCAGATCTAGAAATTATACAGGGCTCATGAATATGCTGGACTACCTGGCAGCATGCCTCTAATACTAAAATCATTAGTAAATTATCAAAACTAAACTAAGCAGCTCATTAAGTAACACATTGCTGGAAACCGGATCTCTGCCTCTACTTTATGCTGCTCTCAGATTAGGTGTTAAAAACCTGGTGACAGATTCCCTTTAAAAACTATGATACTATATCCTAAAGGTGGCTCCGATCTTTTACACATGTAGCAATACAAAACATGCTTCATGGCTATGTTAAAACTTTAAAAATCCTCAAAAAGGTGGCCTGGACCTCATGTAGAGAGGAAGCAGCGTGGGTGAGCTCCTGCCTGGATCCTGAATTATCCTGCACACCGGCCTTGCTGACAGGCACTACCGACCCTGGAGGGCTGCAACACAACTTATAACACCCAGGGAAGCGAGCACAGCCAGGATATGCCGACCCGCAGTAGCAATAAAAGGGACAGACGCGCAGGAGCGTGCCTCTGAAGAATCCAATATGGCGCCGCCGGCATCCACACCATCCCGAGCTGGAGCAGTGGGAGTAGCAAGCAGGTTGGAGCGGTTTGCCAGAGTGGCCCCTGGCACAGAGCCTACCTGCAACGAGGCACCCGATGGCAGCGCTGAACGGGCCCTGGAGCAGGGAGAAAACATACCCGACAGTGAGACTGTGAGTACCCTGGGCCCTGCATGTTCAGCAGCACAAGGTATGCAGACACACAGGCCTGTGCTGGCAGAGGGAGGAGGGGGAGATGTGGAGCAAACAACACCTGTTTTCACTGAGGCCATACTGAGAGACATTCTGGCAGCAATTAACTCTTGCAATACCACATTGGCCACTCTAAGCAGCCAGATGGGAACTGTCACCTCAGATATGGCCTGTATTAAACGTGAGCTGCAAGGGGTGACTGTCAGAATGGGGGAGTTGGAGGAAAGAGTGAGTACAACAGAGGATAAATTGCCCCCAATGTCACGAGAGCTGGGAAAGGCCACGCAAAATATCTCCACACTGCTAAACAAGGTGGATGATTTGGAAAATCGCTCCCGCAGAAGTAATTTGCGACTGGTGGGGGTCCCAGAGAGGATGGAGGGCAATGACCCACTGAATTTCTTTGAAAAATGGCTTAAAGACACCATGGGAAAAGACATACTGTCCCCTTTCTTCACCATTGAAAGGGCGCACAGGGTCCCTGCGCGTGCCCCACAGCCGGGAGCACCCCCACGTCCTATTCTGATTAAACTACTGCACTATAAAGATAGGGACACTATCCTGCGCAGAGCCAGAGATATCAAAGAACTTGCAATTGATGGGAGGAAGATATCAATATTTCCTGATTTCTCCATGGAAGTGCAACGTAAAAGAGCGCAATTTATTGAGATCAAAAAACGACTGCGCAACCTGCAAGTGCCATACTCCATGATGTACCCTGCTAAGCTGCGGATTGCTGCGAACGGAGAGACTCATTTTTTTGATACGGCTGGGGCGGCATTGTCTTGGCTGGATATCAATGAGAGATCCCTGAGGAGGAAGAATACCTGAGATTTCCCTTTCTGCCGCCAGGCGTTGTTTTTGTTTGGGACGCTATGCTGGTGAGCTCATTACAGTTAAATTCATCTAGGATCCAGGTTGGGAGACGGCCGGTTCATTGTGGACACCCGCTGCACTAGCGAGTTGTGGACCCCCTCCCTGCATTGACTTGGGGCGTGTTTTTAGCCCTGATTCTCTCTATTTGGGAGAAATGTGTAAGATACACTTGATTTTGAGGGCAGGGGCACTGCGCACTGGTGTGCGGAGCCCTATCTCTCTCCTTGTTTTTCTTGTTTATTGTTGTATGATGCAATCTGTTTGGGAAGTGTGGTGTGCCTCAGTCGTGTCGCTCAACCTAATGTTTTTGAGAATCGGTGGAGAACGCCTCTCTCCTCCAGGTATGAAGTATCCGTCCGGATCATATCTTAGTCTACGCTTATGGCGACATCTTTAAATATTGTAGCGTGGAATGTTAGAGGGCTCGGAGATGCGAACAAAAGATGTGCTATATTTACTCACCTACAGAAACTTTTACCGGCTATTTTATGCAGGGCTGTGGAGTCGGAGTCGTGGAGTCGGAGTCGGAGTCGGAGCTCATTTTGGTGGAGTCGGAGTCGGAGTCGGTATAAAATGCACCGACTCCGACTCCTAAAATATATAATAAATTGGGGACAGGAGTGCAATGCAGAATGTGCTGAATATTTTACTAAATAATAACATTTAGTATAATGCTTATATTTAAGTGAAAAATTTATTGTAGTACAATGTGAACATCAGACATTTAATTGTTTTTATGATACAATAATCAAGATATTTGGATAGAACATAAAATATTTATTGGAATACAACTTTAGAACACAAAAAACTAATAAATTGTAAATATGTAATATATATATATATATATATATATACACAGTGTATATACACACACAAGATATATATGTAATCTACTGTATATTACATAGTGTATTACATATTTACAATTTATTACAGTTTTTTGTGTTCTAAAGTTGTGTCCAATAAATATATTTTATGTTCTATCCAAATATCTTGATTATTGTATCATAAAAATTATTAAATATCTGATGTTCACATACACATATTCATGTACTACAATAAATTTTTCACCTAACTATAAGCAATATATGTAGGAGTCGGATTCGGAGCCGGAGTCGGAGCCGGAGTCGGAGTCGGTGCAAGAGAATTTGAGGAGTCGGAGTCGGAGTCGGAGTCGAAGGTTTGGCTTACCGACTCCACAGCCCTGATTTTATGTCTCTCCGAGACCCACATGGTCAGGGATAATGTTCATTGGCTGAGGAAGGGATGGATCGCGCATGAATATCATTCCACATACTCGACCCATGCACGGGGTGTGAGTGTGTTGGTGCACAAATCCATCCCGTTCTCATGTACCAAATCAGTGATTGACCCGGGGGGCAGATTTGTATGTTTGCTTTGCACGCTGTATGGTATACAATTTATTCTGGTTGCGATATATATCCCTCCACCATATTCAGTCGAACCGGTAAAAAGGATATTGTCTATTTTAGATTCCCTTCCATCTGTGCCGACGCTTTTGATAGGGGATTTTAATAATTACTTACATCCCTATCTAGATAAATTACACTCGGGAAACATATCGGAGAACGCCACCCCGACTTCATTTGCTAGAATGCTAACGGAGCTGGGTTTTGTAGATCTTTGGCGTGCCCAACACCCCACAACCAAACAATTCTCCTGTTACTCTAGCTCCCACCACACCATGTCACGGATAGACCTGGCTATTGGAAACGCACTTATGGCCTCATATACACAAAAGGTGGCCTACCTACCTAGAAGCGTATCTGATCACTCACCATTACATGTTACGCTTGCATGGGGAAACCCCGTCACTCTGCCCAGGCCTATCTGGAAACTTAATCCCTTCTGGATCCAGCTTATTGGGGGATCTTTACATGATAACATTCTAGAATACTTCCATGTTAATGAGTGCTCTGCACCGCCACACATAGTTTGGGACTCTATGAAAGCTGTGGTAAGGGGCATATATATTAGAGAAATATGCATACGCAAAAATCAAACCAAATGTTACACCCAGAGTCTGATTCAGGAGGTATCTGATGCGGAGGCTGCGGTGGTGCTCAACCCAACAGTAGAAACTAAAAACACTCTAGAGAAGGCACAGATGTCACTCAAAGAAAATCTCATGTCGGTGGCAGAAAATAAACGCTATTTCCTTAAACAAAATTATTTTATGGCGGGGGAGGGCGTGGGGCACCTACTGGCCACAGTCATTAGAGCACAGGAAGGATCTTCTTATATAAATAGGTTAAAGACGGAATCAGGTGACTTTGTAACAGAAAGCGAGGATATAATAAGAGAAATAAAGAGCTATTATATGCGGCTATACACATCAGACTGTGACTTCACGGAGACTGAGATTGAGCAGTATTTGGATGCTCTCTCTCTTCCTTCACTGAGTGATGTAAACAGGGAATTGCTGGACCGGGACATCTCATTGGAAGAACTGGAGGAAGCGCTTGGCCAGACACAAAATGAAAAAGCTCCGGGAACGGATGGCCTGCCTGGAGAGTTTTATAAAGCATATGCACCCTTACTGCTACCCAAACTACTTAAGGTATTTGAAGAGGCTGAAAGGCAGAGGGTCCTCCCGCCCTCTATGAGGGAAGCCTTAATAGTCTTAATATTAAAACCTGGAAAAGATCCAGAGATCCCGGATTCGTATCGCCCAATCTCTCTCCTACAAACAGACATTAAATTGCTGGCCAAGGTGCTCGCCAATAGGATGTCCCGAGTCATCTCATCTATAGTGCAGAGTGATCAGACGGGCTTCATTCCATGCAGAGCCACATCTATGAATCTCAGGAAATTATATTTGGGAATTCAACATAGTTCTGAGGTACCGGGGGAAAGGGCAATTTTGTCATTAGACGCCGCTAAGGCGTTCGATAACCTTGAATGGGAATATATGTGGGCTGTACTTCAGAAAATGGGCTTTGGACATAGATTCATAAATTGGGTAAAACTGCTATATGACTCACCGGTGGCAAAGGTTAGGGTTAATGGCAGGGTCTCCGAGTCTTTTCCTCTTGGAAGAGGTACTAGACAGGGGTGCCCGCTTTCACCCTTGCTATTCGCAACTGCAGTGGAGCCGTTGGCAGTGGCAATACGGAAATCCAGGGAGGTAGAGGGATTTCGGTGTGGAGCCGTGGAACAAAAGATATCATTATACGCAGACGATCTACTCTTATATTTAGACAGGGTACGTTCCTCGATTTTGCCGGCAATGAATATCATTCGGGAATTTGGACAGAGGTCTGGTCTACGAATCAACTGGTCCAAGTCGGCTTTAATGCCGTTGGACCCCCTTCCGGGGGACTTTTCGGACTTACAGATTCCAGTTCCTGTGGTCCGGGAGTTTAAATATCTGGGAGTAATTGTCAGCCCAATCCCGAAGGATTTCCAGGCCCTAAATCTGGAACCCCTGTTACAGCGATTCAGAGCAAAAGTGCATACCTGGTGCCGTTTGCCGCTATCAAATGTCGGCAGATCCAATTTAATTAAAATGGTAATGATGCCACAATTACTATACCTTATACATAATTCTCCAGTGTGGATATGTAGGGAATTTTTTGTAAAAATTAATACAATATTCCGGGAACTTATTTGGAAGAAAAAGCAAGCTAGGATTCGACTGGAAGTGCTACAGCGGGGAAAGGAGGAGGGAGGACTGGCGGTACCAAACCCATATATATACTATATAGCCTCCCAGATGCAACATCTGAGGGGTTGGGGCAAAGAAGGAGGGTATGATACCAGTGGTGATATAGTGAGAGAGGGATCAGTATGGAAGTACCCAGGTTGCCGGTTGGATGTGGGACAAAGACAGATAAATGGGGCACGATATCCCACACTGGCTATGATATTCCGGGTGTGGGACAGGGGTAAGTCTCTTTTGGGGATAAGCGGACCTACAGAGCTCTGGCCACTGTGGCAGAACCCCGACTTGCCAGAAATTAAAAAATTAGTAGGGTTCAGAGGGTGGGAGGATAAAGGGATCCATTTAGTGTCACAAGTACTACAAAATAATACTCTTAAAAGCTTTGAACAATTGAGAGCGGAGTTTCACCTTCCGCATGTCTTCTTTTATCAGTATTTGCAGCTGAGGCACGCACTGGAAAGACAGGGGAGGACAAACCCGGTCACAGTGACACATAATCAAACATTACATAGGCTGCTTACATCTGAGTCCTCTAAGGGTCTTATTTCGGAACTATATAAAAAATTACTACCTGCCCATCTGGAAACACATCCATTGCTTGTTAAAAGCAAATGGGAACGAGACGTCGGTCCCCTGACGGAAGGCCAGTGGTCTGATATATTGGAACAAGTTCCTAAACTGGCGGTATCGGAGTGCCAAAAGCTGTCTCAAATATATCTCATCCACAGGGTATATAAAACTCCCAGTCTACTATTTAAGATGGGACTCAGACCAAACACACAGTGTGTTAGGTGTGGACAGGATGATGCCCATTTGATGCATGTTATGTGGGAGTGTGGACACATTGGTGATTTCTGGAACCAAACCCTGGGACTTATAGGTCAAATATATCATATCACAATACAACCGTCGCCCCGCCTGTGCCTGTTGAGCCTATGGGAAGGAGAAGTGGATCCGGATTCTCCAACAGCCCTGGGAATAGCACGTATCTTGTACCAAGCAAGAAAGCTACTTGCATATCACTGGTTAGACCCTCTACCACCAACATTACCAGAGCTCAAAAACAAATTAAATAACGTCATAAGATTGGAAAGGGGAGTTTATTTAAAAAGAAAAACATTGAAAAAGTTTTACAACATTTGGCGGCCATGGATGGAGTTGCCGGGCCTACCCTCTAGTGCACTGGTTCGGGATGCAATGCTGGACCGGTTACTGTTGTGCCTGCAGTGATGGCATGTGTGAGGAAGGGAATTAGAACTAGTTTTTTCTGTGGCGAAATGGACTTTGAATGAAGAGGTGAGAGAGGACTGGAACGGTTTCATGGATGACTGCACGGAGAGGGAGGGGCGGGAGAGTATAGCAATATGATGTGGAGCGACACGGCTGATGGAGGAGGTGTTCCTGTTAGTCTGAGGCATTATTGCATAATTTAAGTTTTGTTTATTTGTAGAGCCACGAGGTTTGTAGGCTCAAGTTATATAATATAATTATGATTTGAGAACTCTATTATTATATTTACATACATGCAGAGAAAGAACCTGATTTATAAATCATATGTGTTTATCTGTTTATTGTTATCAGTTATATGAAAAGTGAAATACTCTCTGTATTGATCCCTAATGATTTAATAAAAAAAGATCTGATTTAAAAAAAAAAAAAAACAAAATCCTCAAAACAGTTTCTGCTCCAAAAACGCACGTCACACTTATTTTGTGAAGCAAAACCTGCTTCTGGTGAAGTATTAATGTACTGATGGTGGTTCTGGTCATGTATTCATGTAAGTATCCCTCTAAAAAATTTAGCAGTCCTCGGGATGTGTTCAGTATGGCAATGCAGCCCTTGGACTAAAAAAATGTTGTGCACCCATGGCTTATTGAATGGAGCATATCAGGAGATGTGCTTTTGTGTAATGAGGGAGGGTGTGCAATAAGGATGTCAGCACCATTTATCAAGATATGCAGAATAATTAAGCAACGTGTTCTCTTCAAGCCAATTGAGTCAAAAAAGATTTAACAGACTCTAAAAATTCAAAAATTGTTACAAGTCTTGCGTACCGGTACGTCCTTGGTCATGTCTGGGTAATCACTGCCAGCTGCTGCGGTAAGCCGGCAGTGATCCCCGCACATGTCTGCTGACTTGAACATCTGCGATCCACCTGTGCCTTTTAACACCGTAGATCGTGCTGTCAAAATGTGACAGCGCAGTTTAAATGGCTGCGGCGGGGAGTTGATTGTTACCATCATAGTGACGGTCATGTGAAGACCCCTGTTGCTATCATGATGTATTTCCTGTCAGACCTGACAGTGCGTTGGCACTCACAGGAAAGAAGCATTTCTGCTGATCAGAGCTGTGCAGTGATGGTCCCCTAGGACTAGAGGACTAGTAAAACAATGTTTTTAAAATATGGAAAAAAATAAAAAAAGCCTAAAAGTTCAAATCACACACCCCCCCCACCCTATTCATCTCATTGAAAAAAAAAAAAAAAAAACCCCATATTTGGTATTGCCCGATTTTATCAAAATATAAAATCAATTAATCTGATCAGTACATGGTGTGGCAAGAAAAAGAAAATCCAGACGCAAAAATTAAGGTTTTTTTTTTTTGGTTGCCACAAAATGTTTAAAAAATGCAATAGCGGGCGATCAAAACGTAGCATCTGCACAAAAATGGTACCATTAAAAATGTCAGCTTCAGACACAAAAAATAAGCAGTCACTGAGCCTTAGATAGCGAAAAATAAGAACTCTGCAGGTCTCGGAAAATGGCGTAAAAAGCGCAATTTTTTTTTTAGATAAACGTCTGAAATTTTTTTTTAACCCCTTAGAGAAATGTACTCATGTTAGCCATCTACGAACTGGTACCGCTGTGAGGCAGCATATGGACACGTCAGTTTTACCATATAGTGAACACTGTGAATAAAATATCCAAAAAACAATTTTGCAATTTCTTTTTTTTTTTGCAATTTCACCGCACTTGAAATTTTTCCCCCATTTTACACTGTATGGTAAAACTAATGATTTCTTTCAAACAACTCGTCCCGCAACAAAGCAGCCTTCATATCTCAAAATGGACGGTAAAATTAAAGTTAGTGCTTGCGGAAGAAGGGGAGTAAAAAAAACGGAAAATCGCTAAGGGGTAAAGGTACCGTCACACTAAGCAACATCGCTGCTGATGCACAACTTGTTAGCGATGTTGCTGTGTGTGACATCCAGCAACAACCTGGCCCCTGCTGTGAGGTCGTTGGTTGTTGCTGAATGTCCTGGGCCATTTTTTAGTTGTTGCTCTCCCGCTGTGAAGCACAGATCGCTGTGTGTGACAGCGACAGAGCAACAACTGAATGTGCAGTGAGCAGGAGCCGGTTTCTGCGGAGGCTGGTAACCACGGTAAACATCGGGTAACCAAGAAGTCCTTACCTTGGTTACCCGATATTTACCTTCGTTACCAGCGTCCGCCGCTCTCACGCTGCCAGCGCCGGCTCCTGCTCTGTGCACATGTAGCTGCAGTACGCATCGGGTAATTAACCCTATGTGTACTGTAGCTAGGAGAGCAGGGAGGCAGCGCTAAGCAGTGTGCGAGGCTCCCTGCTCTCTGCACATGTAGCTGCAGTACACATCGGGTAATTAACCCCATGTGTACTGTGGCTAGGTGTGCAGGGAGCCAGCGCTAAGCGGTGTGCGCTGGTAACAAAGGTAAATATCGGGTTGGTTACCCGATATTTACCTTAGTTACCAAGCGCAGCATGCTTCCACGACGCTCCAGCGATCCCTGCCAGGTCAGGTTGCTGGTGGGATCGCTGGAGCGTCTCTTAGTGTGACATCTCACCAGCGACCTCCTAGCAACTTACCAGCGATCCCTATCAGGTTGTATCGTTGTGATCGCTGGTAAGTTGTTTAGTGTGACTGGGCCTTTAAACTTCAATGTTTATTTCTCAGCTGAAGCATCCAGCTTAAGTTCTTCTGTAATATTAGTTTATCCACTGTGTTGATTAACCTGAAGAGTTTATTACCTGCAAATATTGAAGTTCTACTGTATGCCCCGCTATTAGATAATTAATAAAAATGTTAAATAGAAGAGGGATTAATACTGACCCTCCTGTGAACTGTGACCCAGTTCTTAACTCAAGTACACATTTTCAAATGGTCACATTATCATTTTTATGTATCAACTTTTTGTGTGACACCATATCGAATGTCTTTAAAAGGTCCACATAGACAACATCCTCTGCCATGTCCAATCTTGAACATACCTACTCAGCTGATTAGATTAGTTTGACAGGACTGATCCCTCATTAATTGTGATGCACCAGTACTAAATTTCCGGGTTTTGGGTTATTTGTACCGAATACCTAGTACTATTCCCGTATTCGTCACAAATAGCAAACCTAATGCAAGTCAATGAGAAACCCAAACATTTTTCTTGGGTTACCCATTGACTTGCATTAGGTTTGTTATTCCTGACGTATTTATCTTGAGATCCTCCAAGATGGTACCTCTTAAGAAACCTTCAAGGATTTTACCTACAGTATAGGTTAAACTTACTGTCCTATAAATACCAGGCTCATATTTTTGTCCCATTTTTAAATAGTGGCACCACATTTACTATGCCAGAATATTCACTGGCCTGGGATTATGGTCATGGGGTGCAGTGAATATTCATTCTCTTTAAAAGAGAACCTGTCATCAGGGTTCTACATATTAACTAGAGGTATAGCCATAATGGTGCTGCTGTACTGAATTAATACATACTTTCCCTGACAATCTGTAGCCTGGTTTCTATAAATCTTCATTATAAGTTTTGATCTCCGTGCATCGGGGTGGGACTGTGTATAGGTTTTTCGGCTCGGTAATGGCCTCTCTGCTGTTTGTCTTCCTTACGTAAATCCCGCTCTGGTGCTGTAATAGCAACATATGGAGCTTGATCTCTCTATGGGCTTCAATAAAATGGCACTGGTAATGGCGCATGCGCATATGGATTTTCTGGCAGTCTTCGGAGAAAATGGCATCTGTGTCTGTGCATGCCCAGATTGATATCTCTGCTAGTCATAGAACAAAGATCTCATTCTGCGCATGCGCCATCATCGGAGCAGTTTTATTGAAGCTCATCGAGAGATCAATATGCAGCAGCACAGTCAATGGCTAGGACTGTGCCGGCGTAGAAATGATGGCCGCCAACTATGTTGGAGACGTCAAGGATAGCGCTATGATCAGCCACCGTTGTCACTCGACGAACCTTTGGTGGTGGTGTGGTGGTGGTGTTAGTGTGGACGTGGGTGTCTGGTCAATACAGAACTGCCATAGACATTGTAAACGGTACAAGAACTGCCCTACACTTTGTGAATGGTACAGTGACAAGACCCTACTACTTGAATAACATTATTAATCCAGTCATTGTGCCTCTGCATGAACAACACAAGCCTAATTTCATCTTCATGGACAATGCTCCAGTTCATCGAGGTCCCATCATTGAAGAACGGCTACTGTAGGCTGGTATTCCTCAAAAGGAGTGGCCTCCACTTTTTCTGGTCCTGAATCCCATAGAAAACTTATGGGATTAGTCGAGTTGTCGTGTAGAGTTTTGTAACTCTGTACCCCAGAACCTCAATGACCTGAGGGCCACCCTTCAAGAAGAGTGGGATGCCATGTCTCAGCAGACCATAACTCCACTTGTGAATAGCTGGAGACGTCATTGTGAAGCTGTAATTGATGCTCAAGGCCACATGACAAGTTATTAATACATTGACATTTTTTGGGGAGACACCCACCACTGTTGTTTTTGTTTCAATAAATTGTTAATGAGGAAATCACCATTGCATGCTGCTTCTTAAATGCCCTATATTCGTGATAAACTATCACTGTGGAGTTTTTTTATAAATTTCACCCAAAAGCCAAATATCCTTAACTTATTATGAGCAGTGTATGTCATCATTTTCAGGTGTCGGGCAGGTTGTTTTACAAGTGGCTGCAGCTACAGGCTGTAAACACCATTATGGAGTGGAGAAGGCTGACATCCCCGCCAAGTATGCTGAGGTAAGCGTTCACTGAGCAAATAAAGTGCAATATTTGCCATGATCTCCATCCGTACACTCCATTAAGGCATACGAATGTCCTATTCTGGAAGAGCACCTGCTAGGGTCCACTACTGATATGCAGTGTAACATGCAAGCCATTCAAATGAAAAGTAGCAAAACTATATTAACAGATTATATCTATCTGACAGATATTGGTGTTTACAATGTATGTAGGTGTATATATCATGTTTTCACAAATACCAATAACTGCTCTATTAATGCACCACTCCACAGTGTTGTTTTGTTCATTTTACCGCTGGAGTGACATCACTAATGTCCGCTCCTTGCCCCTAGTAATATACTTACCAGCTGCCATCTTCTGCGCTTCCCGATGCCACTTCAGTCCAGTTCAGCCATTGTGGCCCACAGTTTCCGTTTCACAAGTTCTCAATGTAAATCTATTAAAGCCTTGTTCTAGCTCTCATAGACTTAAAAAGATGGTTCACTTCTCTGCAGTAGTGACCACATGTCTGTAAAACTGATGAGAGGCTTTTTCTAAATACTTTGTGTGGCCAATTCAGCCTCTGAGCAGTCCTATTGCAGTCTGCTCTTCTCCATCGAGTGACCCACCCCCCCTTCCTCTGGGATCCAGTGATGTCACGCCTTCCTGAGTGACTGGGCTGTGGGTGGATCACAGCCCAGTGTCGCAGCCCAGCATCTCTCCTGCTTGTGGCACTCTGAAGTGAAGGAGAGCGCATGCGAGATGCTGGGCTGTGATGAGCGTTGAAATGCTGCCGACAGCCGCAGTGATGTCAGGTCAACTGGAAGTTGATGTGACCTTACCGGATCCCAGAGGTCACGGAGCCCGGGGGTGGTCACACATTTGGGACAAGCGGATTGTGACCGCGCCACTCAGAGGCTGTATTGGCAACGCAAGGTATTTAGAAAAAGCCTTCCCCTATCAGTTTTACTGGGATGTGGTGACTACTGCAGAGTAGTGAACCACCCCTTTAAATTTAAGACTTGACCTCCAGCTTGCCCAGTAAACACTAGCGATGTGGCAGGTCAAAACTAGCAGAAGAGGACCAGAGCTGTGCCAAAACCAGCAGAAGGCGGCAGCTGGTAAGTATATTACTACAAGCAGGGAATATACAAGTAATGATTCCATTCCGGCAGTGAAATGAAATACAAACGGCAGAGTGATTCTTTGACATGAAGTACAGCGGTCCTTTAGTCAAAGCCCCAACGATAACTTGGAATATTTTGTGCTTCTCACACTCTTGCCATGGTGATTGTATATTGAATTATTGGATGAGGTATATTTAGAAAAACGTTTATGGGGCTTTACAGTGTTATTTAACATAAAACAGATGCTGACTTGGAGAGGTTATTCTTAACCCAGAGGCCCATATGGGTGTAATTGTACATCCATGCTTGGAGAGTTCACAGGAGCTGAGCTCCTAACGTGGTAGATGCTGGCTATGTAACCTAGCCGGCATCTGTCACTTCCACAGTGGACAGGGCTGAGCGTCGATCACTGCTGTTAACCATCTCTCAATCCCTTACCACATTATTTAAATGGAACTCTCATGTGTAGCGTTTCTCAGCCCCCTGTAATGAGATTGCGGGGTACCGATGGGTTTCCATACCAGGTGGGTGCCTGCTGATGGTCTTATGGCTGCCATCAAGCTACAGGCTGAGCTTTATAGGAGCTTGCAATTTGCAGTATATACTGTAATAATTATATTTTTTCCCCATATTATACAGGAAAATAATTCTATGCACTAGTGATATCAAAAGATAGGGATAAAAAATCCAAAAGGAATATGTTGTGCTAAATAAATATTTTATTTAAAGATGTTAAGACAGTATGATAGACTGATAATAGGTAAAAACACAAAGGCTGCTGCATAGGCATGGACATTCAATGCATAACAAAGCGGCTGCTGCGGTGTGTACAAAAAGCCAGGTCTATTTTATATAGCCCCCGTGAATAGGAAAAATAAATAGAACCTTGGTCTCTGATACAATAGATGAAAAGGTGGGTCTACAATGTAAATGGTGTTAATATGTACTCACAAGTATAAATCCTGCTTTCTTGCACTGTCCCCGCCACTGTATATTGCAGTATACAGATAAAGCAATCAAACAAACACAGGTTGTTGCCTTGAGAGACTTAGGGGTGCTTCACACACAGCGAGCTCGCTGCCGAGATCGCTGCTGAGTCACGTTTTTTGTGACGCAGCAGTGACCTCATTAGCGATCTCGCTGTGTGTGACACTGAGCAGCGATCTGGCCCCTGCTGCGAGATCGCTGCTCGTTACACACAGCCCTGGTTCGTTTTCTTCAAAGGCGCTCTCCCGCTGTGACACACAGATCGCTGTGTGTGACAGCGAGAGAGCGACGAAATGCAGGGAGCAGGAGCCGGCATCTGGCAGCTGCGGTAAGCTGTAACCAAGATAAACATCGGGTAACCAAGGTGGTTACCCGATATTTACCTTAGCTACCAGCCTCCGCAGCTCTCACGCTGCCTGTGCTGCCGGCTCCGGCTCTCTGCACATGTAGCTGCATTACACATCGGGTTAATTAACCCGATATGTACTGTCGCTAGGAGAGCAAGGAGCCAGCGCTAAGCAGTGTGCGCGGCTCCCTGCTCTCTGCACATGTAGCTGCATTACACATCGGGTTAATTAACCCGATGTGTACTGTAGCTAGGAGAGCAAAGCTAAGCGGTGTGCGCTGGTAACTAATGTAAACATCGGGTAACCATGCCCGATGTTGACCTTAGTTACCAGTGTCCGCAGCTTCCAGACGCCGGCTCCGTGCAAGCGCAGCGTCGCTTGCACGTCGCTGCTGGCTGGGGGCTGGTCACTGGTCGCTGGTGAGATCTGCCTGTTTGTGAGCTCACCAGCGACCATGTAGCGATGCAGCAGCGATCCTGACCAGGTCAGATCGCTGGTCGGATCGCTGCTGCATCGCTAAAGTGTGAAGGTACCCTTAGGGGTACTTCACACACAGCGAGATCGCTACTGAGATCGCTGCTGAGTCACGTTTTTTGTGACCTCATTAGCGATCTCGCTGTGTGTGACACTGAGCAGCGATCTGGCCCCTGCTGTGAGATCGCTGCTCGTTACACACAGCCCTGGTTCGTTTTTTTTATTGTTGCTCTCCCGCTGATAAGCACACATCGCTGTGTGTGACAGCGAGAGAGCAACAATCCTGAATGTGCAGGGAGCAGGAGCCGGCGTCTGACAGCCTGCGGTAAGCTGTAACTAAGGTAAACATCGGGTAACCAAGGTGGTTACCCGATATTTACCTTCGTTACCAGCCTCTGCAGCTCTCACGCTGCCAGTGCCTGCTCCTGCTCCCTGCACACGCTAAGTTAAGCGGTGTGAGCTGGTAACTAAGGTAAACATCGGGTAATCATACCCGATGTTTACCTTAGTTACCAGTGTCCGCAGCTTCCAGACGCCGGCTCCGTGCAAGCGCAGCGTCTGGCTGGGGGCTGGTCGCTGGTGAGATCTGCCTGTTTGACAGCTCATCAGCGACCATGTAGCGATGCAACAACGATCCTGACCAGGTCAGATCGCTGGTCGGATCGCTGCTGCATCGCTAAAGTGTGAAGGTACCCTTAAAGGTGCTTGACATATAGCGAGATCGCTATCGAGATCGAAGCTGAGTCACGGTTTTTGTGACGCAGCAGTGACCTCATTAGCGATCTCGCTGTGTGTGACACTGAGCAGCGATCTGGCCCCTGCTGTGAAATCGCTGATCGTTACACACAGCACCTGGTACATTTTTTTGACGTTGCTCTCCCACTGTGAAGCACACATCGCTGTGTGTGACAGCGAGAGAGCAACGATCTGAATGTGCAGGGAGCCGGCGTCTGGTAGCCTGTGTGGTAAGATGTAACTAAGGTAATTATCGGGTAACCAAGGGAAGCCCTTTCTTGGTTACCCGATATTTACCTTGGTTACTAGCGTCCGCCGCTCTCAGGCTGCCAGTGTCGGCTGCCTGCACACGTAGCTGGACTACACATTGGGTAAATAAGCACAGCAGTTTGCTTATTAACCCGATGTGTACTGTGGCTAGGAGTGGTATCAGTGTAACATGGTGCAAAAAAAATTCACACAATCTTTTTTTTTTTTTTATTTCCTTCCACCATTTAAAAAAGAAAAAAAAAAGACATGCACATTTATTTCTGTAACCATACGGACTTTGTAGGATAATGTTTAGAAATCATTTTAACCACACTGTCTCACACCCCCCAATGGGTGAAAAAAATGTGCAAAATTGCATGTTACTTACTATTTCCTCCCACTTTGGAATTTTTTCCATTTTTTTTTCCCTCCCAGTGTATTGTTTGGTAAAGATATAACTTAAAACTACAACACGACCCTCAAACAAGACTTCTTCTGGTTATTTTAATGGTAAAATAAAGAAGTTAAGGGCCTTTTAAAGAAGGCGAGAAAAAAACTAAAGTGCAAATAGCAAGTCGTTTGGGAGTGAAAAAGTTAAAATCACATTTGTATAAAGTCTAATAAACATTAGAAATTATCATACAAACTTAGAATTGTAAGGCACAGTGTTTTTGACATCTCATTGTTTGTTTTTTATTCTAACTCTTGGTTCTAGACAATGGATAAAGAGTTCAGGAAATGGATGAAATGGTATGGGAAAAAGCACGCAGAATACACAGTAAGTTATACGCATAGGCAGAGCACTTTAATAATCTTCATCCCCCTGGAATGATTATTTTCTAGCTATGAGCACTCTGCAGAGCCTGTAAACTGTGAGAAGCCAATGTCCATTATACATTCTTTGACAAGGTGTAAAAATGACTTGTTCACTTTCTGATAATTTCCTGCTAAAAGCCAATTACATTCCTAACTAAAGCGGGCTTTACAAGCTGCAACATCGCTAGCCGATGCTAGCGATGGCGAGCGTGATAGCACCCGCCCCTAACGTTATGCCGATATTTGGTGATCGCTGCCGCAGCAAACATTATCGCTACGGCAGCGTCACACGCACTTGCGTGGTCGTCGGCGTCACTGTGACTGCTGAACAATCCCTCCCTCAAGGGGGAGGACGTTCGGCATCACAGCGACGTCACCCCGATGTCACTAAGCGGTCGGCCAATCAAAGCGGAGGGGTGGAGATGAGCGGGACGAACATCCCGCCCACCTTCTTCCTTCCTCATTGCTGGCGTGTGGCAGGTAAGGAGAGGTTCCTCGTTCCTGCGGCGTCACACGTAGCGATGTGTGCTGCCGCAGAGACGAGTATCCACTTCGCCCATGCGACAGCAGCGATATTTGAGAATGGACCCCCATGTCAACGAGGAGCAATTTTGGACGTTTTTCCAAGGAGCGATTTTGGACGTTTTTCCAACTATTCAAAATCGCTCCTAGGAGTCTCACACAACGAGATCGCTATAGCGGCCGGATGTGCGTCACAAAATCCATGACCCCAACGAGATCGCTGTAGCGAAATCGTAGCGTGTAAAGCCCGCTTAAGTCTTTTTTTTTTTTTTTTGCCCCACATTTTCAGGGGATTTCGAAATTTTAGTCAATGCGTTCGTTTACACTAAGCTATTATTTATTGACGTAGGTTGAATAAATGTTAAGACTGCAGGTCAAGTGAATAAAGCCCTCAGATTTTGGAAATTATTTTATTACACCTTTTCATGGTATAACACTAAAGACATGACACTTTGATACAATGTAAAGTAGTCAGTGTACGGCTTGTATAACAGAGTAGGTGTGGTGTGCCCGCTAAATAACTCAACACACAGCCATTAATGTCTAAACCGCTGGTAGCAAAAGTGAGTACACCTGTAAGTTAAAATGGCCAAATTGTGCCCAAAATATCAATATTTTGTGTGGCCACCATGTATTTTAAGCCCTGCCTTAGAGGATTTTCACTACTAATGTCACCCCCTTCCATTTGTCCTAACTCTTTCTAACACTTTCCTAATAATATACTTCTGCTACCTGCCCTGGTCCTGTAGCTGTTCTCTCTGCGGCTCCTATATTCCTATGTTTTGGTCTGGCAGTGCTACTTGTAATCTGGAAACCGGAATTGGACGCACTGAACACTGCACGTCACTGGGTGGGAGGAGCTACCTCTGTGAGTGACAGCAGTTTTGGCACGCAGAGCTACATCAGGCTTGATGTACACTGACTACTTAGTCCAACCACACCCCCAGCACTGATTAGCATGTCTCTGTAATTGTACACAGACAGATGATAATCAGTGGTGTGGGCTGGATCATACACATCTCAACATTCTGAGCTCTGATAAACCTACAGCAGAGAAAAATTGGCTTTCATAACAGCTGCACCTACAGTTGTAAACTAAATGTTGTAATCAGGATCTCTTGTCAGGTTACAATTCAAAAACCTGCTGAGTTTCCTTTTAATGGCACTACAAAACTGCTATTGTAGCACTCTCAAAGTTTTTATCCTCTTAATATATTGCAATCATACTGTATACTTACAATTGCTCCTTTTGCATGTCTACTCTTTAAATTCTTCTGTTTTCCATTAGGTCTGTGACATCATGTTATTAAAGGGAACCTGTCACCAGATTTGGGCCTATAAGCTGCAGCCATCACCACTGGGCTCTTATGTACAACATTCTAACATGCTGTATAGAAGAGCCCAGACCGCTGTGTAGAACATAAAAAACACTTTATAATACTCACCTAACGGTCACTCTGGTGTAGACGGGTCAAATGTCTGACGCTATTCCCCAGACCGGCGCCTCCTCTTTCAGCCATCTTGGGCCTTCTGAAGCCGGCATGCATTACTCGTCCTACGTCATGCACACAGGCCGGTATTGAGGTCCTGCGCAGGCACACTACAATATTTTGATCTGCCCTGAGCAGGGCAGATCAAAGTGCACCTGCGCAGGACCTCCGTGCCGGCAAGTGTGTATGACGTAGGACGAGTAATGCTCGACGCCTTCGGAAGAAGGAGAACAAAGATGGCTGAAACGGGAGGTGCCGTTCCCGGAGAACAGCGCCACTCATCTGACCAGTCTGCATCGGAGCGACCCCCCCAGGTGAGTATTATAAAGTGATTTTTACGTTCTACACAGCGGTCTGGGCTCTTATATACAGCATGTTAGAATACTGTATATAAGAGCCCAGTGGTGATGGCCGCAGGTCATAGGCCCCAAATCTGGTGACAGGTTCCCTTAAAACCTGAGTAGCTGAATCCTTGTAAGCCCTATGCAGAATCAGGAAGTCTCTTTTCCATGTATGAGGCATCACTGCTAAAGTCAATGTGGGGGTGACAGGGGAATGATTTATCCAGGGACAAGAGACTTCCTGTGTATAAATAGAGTAGAGAAAAGAATTTCCTGGGTAGAAAGGCAAAATAAGCAATATAGTAAGAGGATAAAAAACATTGATGTGAGTTTGTGTTGCTGTACACTGTTATGCAACTGTGTTTTTAGGTGTAGAATCGTAGCATCCTGCACTAAAAAAGATGCATAAAAAACGCTGCTTCAAACCTGCTCTACAATGCATCAAATAAAGCAAAAGATGGCAATTATCACAGCCGATTGCAATTGTGGGCAGACACCTGCAACCAAAAAGAGGGAAAAAAGTGTGTTCATACCTGGGATCAGCGCCTTTTAGGTTATACTGGCCAATATATCCTGGAGCGAAGTACTATGTGGAGTAGAAATGAAGCTTTGCTCTCATTTCTGACTGGATTTACAGCCTTAGGACTGTAAACCTACAGGGTGTGTTTTGTGCAGGGGTAAATAATTGCACACAGGAAGCATAATCTATATCTAGGATACCAGATTATTTCCCAGTAAAAGCTAAAGTCCAGATTGTTTTACCTGATGTAACTTGTAACTTCTATATTTTTTCTCTTTATTTAGCTGGAACGTGGAGACTTCCTATCGGAGGAATGGAGGGAACGAATTGCCAACACAAGGTGTTTTATCTGCTCTGTAACAAGGCTGAGTGATTTGCTCACTCCACTATAAACCAATGTGGTTAATTCACTCGGCATTGAAATTACATCACAAAGAAGGAAAAGTCATTTAGAAATCACAGGATAGACATTAATGATCTGCAAATGATGAAAATGGAAACTAAATGTTCAAAACATGTAGATTTCTTCACTAAGTACAGCGGCCATACGCAGAATTGCTCCCACTTCCACACCTTAACCATTAATGACCTGATAGATAGCAGCTCAGGAATACTCTGCCATGCTGGGAAAATCATTAAAATCCACTGATAGCAGCTCCTTTGCAATTGCCTGATGTCTCAGTGGGAGACGCATATGGTGAGTGCAGGTTATCATAGCACAAGTAAGCCACTTTAGCTGCTCACAAAAGCAACATGTAGATTGATGTTGTGTTGAAAAATGGCTCTTGGGATACTTTGAAATGGCCAAACCACCAGATCCACAGCTGAAGCAATATAACGCTGAGCTGTTGGTGTACCTGGAATGAAGCCTAGGGGTGTCTGGCTGCAATACATCATGCCACTCCACAGTGTGATCCTGGGAGTATGACAGGTGTGACATTCCTCATGAAAACTCTTCATGGCGTTGCAAATGGTGTTGACAGTTTCAAAGAATAGCATCTAATGATCTGCTGCTTGCACATATGTTGTCAATGGAGGACACGTCTGGAGATACTTTAAGGCATGGTAACATATTTAGGCCACGTGGCCTGGCTTTGCCATGTTGAAAAACTGCTCCGGGGACACGTTCACATTCAATCGAGTAGGTTTTTTCATCTCATTACTCCGATGGTCTCCAGACCAATCTCAGAGTTTCAGTGCATCCAAGACAAAAGCAGGACTCTTCATTGAAGAGGACAGACCTCCATTCCAGCCTCCATTGCGGTCTCGCCCTGCAGCACAATGGTGTTTGAGTGCAGTGGTGTAAGCTCCGTGGATCGTAGCCCAATGTTAGGAAAACGCTGCCTGATGGTTTATATAGACGCGGAAACTTTAAGCTTATGTGACTTTAAATTAACTTTCCAGTACAGAATGGATCTATTATCTTTATTCATTCCAGGTGAACTAATAGCTCAGCATTATATTGATTTTTTTTTTTTTTTTTTTTGTGGTACTAGTGGTTCGGTCATTTCTAAAAGCACATCTGCGTGTCATTGAGCGGCAATTGCATGTGGAGCTTCCATCAGTGGATCTTCATGATTCCTCTGCCCAAGTGCACTCAGCTTGGCCGTACAATCCTCAGACTACCATTAGTAACTTCATTGATAGCACGCCAAGGCATGCAAGTGCGTGTATATCTGTGGGTGAGGCTTAGATTTAATACTGAATAAATCAAGATATTTTGAAAATGTTGCTTCCATTTTTCACAATTTTCCTTTCATTAACAGGTGTATCCATCCTTTGAATTCCATACTTTTCCTTCTTGGTTTCAATGTTTGAGAGTATAATTTTGGAGTACTTCTGAGTTTTTCTTTGTCCTACCACTGTAGTCCTTTTTAAACACATGGTGGCTCACTGATATCACACCACCTCTTAAATACTGTTAATATTTTGAGAAATGATCAGTCTTAAAGCACCACTCCAGTGGTTTGGGTTTTTTTTTTTCAGCATTGGAGTGGTGTTTTTAATCTCCCAGTCTTATACTCCCCTTCTGGTGTCTTCACCTTTTTTCAGCGTTGCTTTGGTCCCATGGCCCCATCTTGTGATTGTAACGTCAGACACGCTGGAAGTCAGAAATTACGTCACAAGAACTCGGTGCAAGTCTGAGAGCCAGAACAAAGCTATTCTAGGCTATTGAATAGTGTCCTCCGACTGGTCTCCTGAAACACTCGAGCACCTGGCAGGTCACAAACTGAGAATGACAGGAGCTGAAAACAGTTGACGACACCAGAGGGGGGATATAAGAATAGGGGTAGGGGACTTAGATTTAAAGCACCACTCCAGCAGCCAAAAGTATAATTGCTGGAGTGGTGCTTTAAAAATCAGTGGTGATAATGATCTTTGACATTGGGGAGGTTTAAGGGAACCAGTCAGGTCGGATAATGCTATTAACCTGCAGATAGCTCCACAGATTAACTATATAGTAGCGTTAGTAAGGTACCTGACCATTATACTGGAAGTGCAGCTACCAGCAGGAAATTAGCTGTTCCTTCCGGTGCCTTAGTCACGCAGGTGGGCTGGCGATGTGCGAGCGGCAGATGTGAACACACTTCGTCACTTTGATTGACAGCTGGTTTTGTGGTCCTTTAGTGCAGAGCCAGCTGTTAGTCCATGCACAGTGCTGTTATCGGTGACTAACCGTGTCCATGACTGAAAGCCGGCGGCTCCTAAAAGAGTTAATGTTCATTTTCTCGAGGTGCCGCACTTTCATACAATGCCGGGCACCTTCACAACACTATTACCCTTCAGATTAATCCTGTATTTGCAGGGTAATAGCGTTATCTCACCTTACAGTTTCCCTTTCGCAGGGATCTGTTTGGAAACGGATCACTGTCTTTTAAACTTGATCAAACTTTTCCGTGAATATTCAGCTGCATGTCCTAAAATTCGAGTGCATTTGCTTGAAAAAATGGGTGTTTTTTTGTTTTCTTTATGAACCCCATAAGCAAGGAATTGAGTATCCTGCTCCAGCTTTTTACACACAGGCGTAGGCACACAGCCGCACATTCCTACACTTTCCTTGCAGTTGGTGCACACTGCTGATGTGAGAATCTGCTGCAGATTTAGCACTACAGGTGAATAGGGCTTGATACAACCCTATTTACCTGTGTTTCACTGTTCTGCGTAGCAGAATATTCTGCCACCTATATGCATGAACCTGACCTAAAGGGGTAGTATAGAAGAAAGCAGTCACAATAACACACTTTTTATATCTGGTATGCAGGCTATCCCAAGGACACTTATTTACTGCAGGTGTCTGATAGAACCTTATTGACTTGTTATACTACATACTTAGTAGAAGCCTGGCTTTATGATTCAGGTATGCATATATTGCATACATTAATTTTATTTTTTTTCCATTTTTAGCAATGGAGTATTTGTTTATTTTGTTACATACATTTTTTTCATTCCAGTCTATATTTTTTATTTATTTTTTTTTTTGTAAGATGACCTGTTGCTTGTTAAAAAAAATTCTTAACTTCTAAGAATCCTTGAGCTTCCCAGATTCTGACGCTTTTTTCCCCTGAGATGTTTACATTTGTTTTTTACAGATCACTATGTGATACTTTTAGGCAAATTGGGTACTTTCTCAGTGGGCATACGCTTTCACCCCTCCCTCCCAGCCTCTGCCATTCACGGCTCGCTAGCATCTGAGCCTGCTTGATCAGCTGCCAGGCTGGGATTGGCACCATGTAATACGCAGGGGTAAAGGAGCACAGCCCCAGAGAAGGCGCTGAAGAAACTCAGTGGAACTGCACATGCTGCTCTCCAAAAGCAACACGTGAAATTCTCTGCAATGGGATGCAACCCCAAACATAAATGAGTGTCCGTATCAGGGGAGCTCAGAGATTTATACAAGGTATTTGACTCCATTTTTTGCCTAAGTGACAGGTTCTTATAAAGACCAGCCCTTTTCTGATTGACGAGGGCAGTTTCCGAAGTCATAAATTATGTTTATGTAGTTGGCCAGCCCCCCTTTCTGTTAGGACCCATGCATAGATTTGGAAGGGGGTTGAAATGAGCCAATCAGCAGCCCATTTCAGTCATAACGGGTGCTTAGACAGCGAAGGAGGCTGGATATGTATGTATTTATATTTAATACCTCCTAAAGATATTTACTTCTGAAAGCCCTTTTTTCTAGCAAGTGTGCCCTAATTTGGGTCCATCTAACCCAAGTCCACCCTGGACTGAGTGCTGCAGGATTGTGTGTGTGTGTGTGTGTGGTGGGGTGGGGGGTTCACAGTGGGATTGTACATTGCTATAAAATTACTTTGTAGTTTCCTTATGTCAGGTCGCTGGTCGCTTCATAGTATAACGAGCATGACCATAACTTTTGTTCTTTTGGCTTGAGACTTGCCGAACAGAGTGGCAAAAAAAAAGTTTTTACAGTTCTGGAATTAACATTGCTATTATCTTGCAGTGTTATTTTTGTGAATAATTTTGCCTTTGGTCCTGAAGTCGATCACCAGCTTAAAGAGAGATTTGCCAACATGAAGGAAGGTAATGTATGGACCCATCCTTATTTGTCGTTGGGAGTTATGTCTCTTAAACCCTGGTGTTAATCCACTGTTGCTGTGTGTAGGGGTGCCGTTTAGGCTGCCATACACTTTAGACTAAGGCCAGCTGTACCTGCTGATTTGGGCTGGATTGTGTAACAGTTTAAAGGGAACCTGTCAGGTGTAATATGCAGCCAGGAGAACGAGCAGTTCTGGGTGCATACTGCTAATCCCTGCCTAACCATCCCTGTATACACTAGCATTAGATAAAGAGATGTATAGAAAAAGTATTTCTAAAGATCTTATATCTTATGCTAATGAGCGCGGGGTGTAGTCTCCCAAAGGTGTTATATCCCCCCGACTAGCCGCCCTCTTATCATGTTAGACCACCCCACAGGGGTGTACTAACTTGCTATCCAATTCAGCATCACCAGCAGTGACGTGCGTACCTGTGTTTCCTGTCACCACACTTCTGAATGCCGGGCACTTCCGGTCATGTGCAGCATGAAGCCGGGTGTACGTGTCCTGGCTTCAGAGAGGTCTACTGTGCATGACCGGAAGTGCTGGACATTCAGTAGCATGGTCACAGCGAACACAGGTACGCACGGCACCACTGGTCATGCTGAATTGAATAGCATATTAGAACGCCCCCGTGGGCGGACTAGTCCGGGATATAACGCCTTTGGGACTAGTCCTCGCGCTCATTAGCATGTGATATAAGATCTGTAGAAATCCTTTTTCTATAGATCCCTTTATCTATGCTTGTGTATACAGGGACGGTTAGGCAGGGATTAGTAATATGTACCCAGAACTGCTCGTGCTCCTGGCTGCATATTACACCTGACAGGTTCCCTTTGATGTGAAAGGGCTGTATGTGTATTACCCCCACAGGATAGACTGATCCGACCTGCTGAATTTCAGCAGCCAATAAATTCTCCCTGGAAATAAGGCTAGTCTAAATTGTATGGGGGCTTGTAGACTGGTTGTACATAATCAGCTTAGTTGTGATAACTGATGGTCTTAAATTAACCTTGTTGGTTGATAACTCTTTAGACTGTATAGTCCAAAGTTTATAGAATTTTTTTAGTTGACATACTTTGATCCATACTATTTCAGCAATTTTTTGTTCACAGGATTTCCATTGAGGTTGTACTCCCTTTTATCCACTTTCTGATATACCTCTTCATATAGACATAATGCATGCAAATAGCCCCTTCGCAGAGAACGATAACTGGCTCGAGTGCACCCATTATCGGTAGCAAACCTAGAAGATGGCTTCAACCCCTTTTCCCCTTCCCGGCATCTGCCGTCTATGTAGGTGTATGATTTGGGCTCACGAGCAGAGGCTGCTCCATCCACTTTAGGTGCCAGCTCTTAATACTGCCAGTACCTGTCGCTAACAGCATAGTCCAGGTTTATCTCGAATCACCATTGTTTAACCCCTAAAATCCCAAAGTCAATGGCCTCCTGACCATTACATTACATAAAATAATTTTTTAAAAATAAACCTTTTATTAGTATATCTTGTCACACCTGTTATAGTCCAATTTGTGAAATTATTTAATCTATATTATACAGTAAAGGTAATAAAGCAAATGTCCTATTTTTGTTGTTTGATACACTCATTCCTGAAAAACAATAAAATTGTTTAACATGTCGTATGTACCCAAAATATCACTAGTAAACATTAGTAGCTCACCACACAAACACACAAAAAATAAGCCTATTGACCGAAAAGCGGGGAAAAAAGTGGTCTCAGAATAGTGACCAAACCATTTTTTTTATTCTACGACTTAGAGACAAAAACAATATTGACCTACTTCTGCTCACCTGGAAAATCACGTTATTTAGTCAACTTTACAGTGTAAAACAATGTCAAAATTGTGTTTTTGTTTTTGTTCACTACGATTAAAAATAAGTTTCTTCGGCGCTCCATTGGGAGACCCAGACGATTGGGTGTATAGCTACTGCCTCCGGAGGCCACACAAAGCATTACACTAAAAAGTGTAAGGCCCCTCCCCTTCTGGCTATACACCCCCCGTGGGATCACGGCTGCTCAGTTTTCAAGCTTTGTGCGAAGGAGGTCAGACATCCACGCATAGCTCCACTGTTTAGTCAGCAGTAGCTGCTGACTATATCGGATGGAAGAAAAGAGGGCCCATACTAAAGGGCCCCCAGCATGCTCCCTTCTCACCCCACTTTTGTCGGGTGTTTGTTAAGGTTGAGGTACCCATTGCGGGTACGGAGGCTGGAGCCCACATGCTGTTTTCCTTCCCCATCCCCCTGAAGGGCTCTGGTGAAGTGGGATCTTACCGGCCTCCAGACTCTGAGGCCGGGCTCCATCCACAGACCCGGAGATCCTGCTGGATACGGAGCTGGGTACCATCAGGGACAAGGCCCTGCAACATTCAGGTACTCTGTGTCCCCGTGCGGACAGGCACAGACACACGCCAGCGTTGCTGGGTGTTCTAGTGCGCCGGGGACAGTAGCGCTGTGCGCCTGGGTTTTACTCACTGCAGCTTAGCTGAGTGAGTTTATGTGGGGAACTACCGCGCCGGCCGCCATGGAGACAGCGGCGCGGCTGAGACTTGTGGTGCGCCGGGGACTTCGCGCCGACCGTGCTTTTACGACGGCGGCGCTGATTAATCTAGTCCCCGGCTTCTGCGGCCTAGTTACGTTCGTTCCCGCCCCCAGCCCTGTCAGTCAGGGCAGGGGAGAGACGCTGTACAGTAGTCAGCGCCGAGGGCTGGAGTCTTATTTACATACTCCAGCCCTCTCACTGGGCACAGTGGGACGCCAGTTCCCGCTCTTTGTCTGCACACGCCCACGGCCCGCCCCTCTTCACTGGACGCCGGCAGCCATTCCTGCACGCAGTCTGAGCTGGAGAACGGACATAGCCCTGGGAGACCCAGACAGGGGATTCTGGCGACCACACAACCGCTATTAAGCGGGTGGTAAGCAGCACCTAAGTGCTGACCCCACTAGTGCCACAGTGTTGTTTTGTGTACTTTTGTTTGTACATATATATTGCACTGTACGGTCGCTTCTTGGCTTATACCCCTATATTGCTCTGAGGAGACAACAGCATGTCATCCGCAAAAAGCAAGGGTGCCAAGGCACGGGCTTTATATACTGCCTGTACCGCGTGTGGGGCTGATCTACCGGCAGGTTCCACTGACCCCCATTGTGTGCAATGTTCGGTCCCTGTGCCACTTCGTCAGCCGGAGTCTATGTTAGTAGTGGCCCAGGCAGAGACGCCTGTGAACCCTGCCCCGGTGACGGGGACAGAGTTTGCAGTTTTTGCTGATAAGATGTCTGTGACTATGACAAAAATCCTAGAAACCTTGCAGTCCAGGCCGGTCACTCAGACCATGGGCACTGCTGATTCAATGTTTCCCGGTCCCCCTCAGTTGGAACTAATACGTGCTCCAAGGGGGTCCCAGGCATCACAGGCTGAAGGCTCTGACTCGGACGACAGTCCCAGGCAGCCTAAGCGAGCTCGCTGGGAGAGACACTCGGCGTCATCACGCTGGTCAGGGTCTCAGCGAGAGGATTCTCTGTATGATGAGACAGAGTTAGGTGATCAGGAGTCTAATCCTGAGACTGCTCTCAACCTGGATACCCCTGATGGTGACGCCATGGTGAATTATCTTATAGCGGCCATCAATAGACTGCTGGATATTTCTCCTCCAGCGGAGGAGGCAGCAGCACAGCAGGAGAAATTCCATTTTAGGTATCCCAAACGTAAATTGAGCTCTTTTCTGGACCACGCGGACTTCAGAGAAGCAGTCCAGAAACACCATGCTTCTCCAGATAAGCGTTTCTCCAAACGTCTTAAGGATACACGTTATCCCTTTCCCCCTGACGTGGTCAAACGCTGGACCCAGTGTCCAAAGGTGGACCCCCCAATCTCCAGACTTGCGGCTAGATCCATAGTTGCAGTGGAAGATGGGGCTTCACTTAAAGATGCCAATGACAGACAGATGGACCTTTGGTTGAAATCTGTCTATGAAGCTATCGGTGCGTCGTTTGCTCCAGCATTCGCAGCCGTGTGGGCACTCCAAGCTATTTCAGCTGGTCTAGCGCAGGTGGACTCGATCATACGTCCATCAGTGCCGCAAGTGGCGTCCTTGACCTCGCAAATGTCTGCGTTTGCGACTTACGCTATCAATGCGGTCTTGGACTCTACCAGCCGTACGTCAATGGCGTCCGCCAACTCGGTGGTTTTACACAGAGCCTTATGGTTAAAAGAATGGAAAGCAGATTCTGCTTCCAAAAAATGCTTAACCAGTTTGCCATTATCTCAAGACAGGCTGTTTGGTGAGCAATTGGCGGAAATCATTAAACAGTCCAAGGGTAAGGACTCTTCCTTACCCCAGCCCAGATCAAACAAACCTCAGCAGGTGCTCTCTAAGGGCAGAGGGAGTGGTAATCCCTGTTCCTCTCCTGGAAAGAGGTCAGGGTTTTTACTCCAATCTATTTGTGGTGCCAAAAAAGGACGGCTCTTTCCGTCCTGTTCTGGACCTAAAACTGCTCAACAAGCACGTGAAAACCAGGCGGTTCCGGATGGACTCCCTCCGCTCCGTCATTGCCTCGATGTCTCAAGGAGATTTCCTAGCATCAATAGACATCAAAGATGCTTATCTCCACGTGCCGATTGCCCCAGAGCACCAGCGTTTTCTACGCTTCGTTATAGGAGACGAACACTTTCAGTTCATAGCCCTGCCGTTTGGTCTGGCGACAGCCCCACGGGTTTTCACCAAGGTCATGGCAGCAGTGGTAGCAGTCTTGCACTCTCAGGGACACTCGGTGATCCCTTACTTGGACGATCTACTTGTCAAGGCACCCTCTCAAGAGGCATGCCAGCACAGCCTGAACGTTGCGCTGGAGACTCTCCAGACTTTCGGGTGGATCATCAACTTTTCAAAGTCAAATCTGTCACCGACCCAATCACTAACATATCTTGGCATGGAGTTTCATACTCTCTCAGCGATAGTGAAGCTTCCGCTGGACAAGCAGCGTTCACTACAGACAGGGGTGCATTCTCTCCTTCAGGGCCAGTCGCATCCCTTAAGACGCCTCATGCACTTCCTGGGGAAGATGGTAGCGGCAATGGAGGCAGTTCCCTTTGCGCAGTTTCATCTGCGCCCACTTCAATGGGACATTCTCCGCCAATGGGACGGGAAGTCGACGTCCTTGGACAGGAAAGTCTCCCTTTCCCAGACGGCCAAGGACTCTCTTCAATGGTGGCTTCTTCCCACCTCATTATCACAGGGAAGGTCCTTCCTACCCCCATCCTGGGCGGTGGTCACGACAGACGCGAGTCTGTCAGGGTGGGGAGCAGTTTTTCTCCACCACAGAGCTCAGGGTACGTGGACTCAGCAGGAGTCCACCCTTCAGATCAATGTTCTGGAAATCAGGGCAGTGTATCTTGCCCTACAAGCCTTTCAGCAGTGGCTGGAAGGAAAGCAGATCCGAATTCAGTCGGACAACTCCACAGCGGTGGCATACATCAACCACCAAGGCGGGACACGCAGTCGGCAAGCCTTCCAGGAAGTCCGGCGGATTCTGATGTGGGTGGAAGCCACGGCCTCCACCATATCCGCAGTTCACATTCCCGGCGTAGAAAACTGGGAAGCGGACTTCCTCAGTCGCCAGGGTTTGGACGCAGGGGAATGGTCCCTTCACCCGGACGTGTTTCAGGAAATCTGTCGCCGCTGGGGAAGGCCGGACGTCGATCTAATGGCGTCCCGGCACAACAACAAGGTCCCAACTTTCATGGCACGGTCTCGCGATCACAGAGCTCTGGCGGCAGACGCCTTAGTGCAAGATTGGTCGCAGTTCCAACTGCCCTATGTGTTTCCCCCTCTGGCACTCTTGCCCAGAGTGCTACGCAAGATCAGGTCCGATTGCCGCCGCACCCTGCTCGTCGCCCCAGACTGGCCGAGAAGGTCGTGGTATCCGGATCTGTGGCATCTCACGGTCGGCCAACCGTGGGCGCTACCAGACCGGCCAGACTTACTGTCACAAGGGCCGTTTTTCCATCTGAATTCTGCGGCCCTGAACCTGACTGTGTGGCCATTGAGTCCTGGATACTAGCATCTTCAGGATTATCTCAAGGGGTCGTGGCCACCATGAGACAGGCTAGGAAGCCCACGTCTGCTAAGATCTACCACAGAACGTGGAAGATTTTCTTATCCTGGTGCTCGACACAGGGAGTGTCCCCCTGGCCATTTGCATTGCCTACTTTTCTTTCCTTCCTGCAATCTGGTTTGGAAAAAGGCTTATCGCTAGGCTCCCTTAAAGGGCAAGTCTCAGCGCTATCGGTATTTTTTCAAAAGCGTCTAGCACGACTTCCTCAGGTACGCACGTTCCTGCAGGGGGTTTGTCACATCGTCCCTCCGTACAAACGGCCGTTAGATCCATGGGATCTGAACAGGGTACTAGTTACTCTCCAGAAGCCGCCCTTCGAGCCTCTGAAAGATGTTTCACTTTCCCGGCTCTCACAGAAAGTGGCCTTTCTGGTAGCGGTCACGTCTCTTCGGAGGGTATCCGAGCTGGCAGCGCTGTCATCCAAAGCTCCCTTCCTGGTTTTTCACCAGGACAAGGTAGTGCTGCGCCCGATTCAGGAGTTTCTCCCTAAGGTGGTATCCTCTTTTCATCTCAATCAGGATATCTCATTGCCTTCCTTTTGTCCTCATCCAGTTCATAGGTATGAAAAGGATTTGCATTTGTTGGATCTTGTGAGAGCACTCAGGATCTACATTTCCCGCACGGCGCCCCTGCGCCGTTCGGATGCACTCTTTGTCCTTGTCGCTGGTAAGCGCAAAGGATCGCAGGCTTCCAAATCCACCCTGGCTCGATGGATCAAGGAACCAATTCTTGAAGCCTACCGTTCTGCTGGGCTTCCGGTTCCATCAGGGCTGAAGGCCCATTCTACCAGAGCCGTGGGTGCGTCCTGGGCATTACGACACCAGGCTACGGCTCAACAGGTGTGCCAGGCAGCTACCTGGTCAAGTCTGCACACTTTCACCAAACATTATCAGGTGCATACCTACGCTTCGGCGGACGCCAGCCTAGGTAGAAGAGTCCTGCAGGCGGCGGTTGCCTCCTCGTAGGAGAGGGCTGTTTTGCAGCTCTCACTTGAGGTATTACTTTACCCACCCAGGGACTGCTTTTGGACGTCCCAATCGTCTGGGTCTCCCAATGGAGCGCCGAAGAAGAAGGGAATTTTGTTACTTACCGTAAATTCCTTTTCTTCTAGCTCCAATTGGGAGACCCAGCACCCGCCCTGTTTCCTTCGGGATTTTTGGTTTTTTCGGGTACACATGTTGTTCATGTTGAACGGTTTCAGTTCTCCGATGTTACTTCGGATTGAATTTGTTTAAACCAGTTATTGGCTTTCCTCCTTCTTGCTTTAGCACTAAAACTGAGCAGCCGTGATCCCACGGGGGCTGTATAGCCAGAAGGGGAGGGGCCTTACACTTTTTAGTGTAATGCTTTGTGTGGCCTCCGGAGGCAGTAGCTATACACCCAATCGTCTGGGTCTCCAAATTGGAGCTAGAAGAAAAGGAATTTACGGTAAGTAACAAAATTCCCTTCTTCCCCTTTTTTACAGTACACCGTTTGGTGAAATGTGATTTCACATAACTTAAAAATCAAATAGTAATTGCTTTAAAGAATGGGTTGTAAATACAGAAGCGAAAGAAATAAATGGCCACATCTGTCAGTGGTCAAAAAGTTTTGTTGGGATATAAAGCCAAACCAGTATCTTAACAAATGGAGGTCTTCTCATTTCGGTGATCAGCTATTTGCTCTAATTGCACTGATGAGTGGCAAGAGCCCCGAAATGTTTGCTATTTTAGGCAGTTTCCTAGGAGAAAGTAGTGGATTGGCCTCATGGATAGCATGTGCCACTTTCCATTAGCTCATGAAAAGTCATTGATTAACCCGTGATCATGGTCCCGAAACTCCTGTCTAAAGCCACATTCACTTGTTCAGTATTTGGTCAGTATTTTACTTCAGTATTTTTAAAGGGAATCAGTCAGCAGGTGTTTGCTACCTCATCTGAGAGGTATGATATAGGCATTGTATCACTTGGCTTACTGGGTTCTGACACATTCAGAATTTTCAGATTTAGTCATGTAGCAGGCTCTGTAAAGAGATTGTACGTTGACAGTGAGGTGTCAATCGGAGGAGGGGGCGTGCAGGATTTTTATGCACAGTACAGCCAACACAAGGGTCCTGCTGTGTGAACAGACCTTAAAAATACAGGCATCCCTGAATTTTCTGTATTAACCCTTGCAGAATGCTGCCTTTAGATTACATAGCACAAACCTGCTGACAGATTACCTTTTAAACCAAAACAAGGAGTGGGTAAAAACTGCAGAAGTGGTGCATGTCTTTCTATTCTAGTTATCTCTGCTTGTTCCACTACAGATTTTGACTTGCAAATACTGAACATGGCCTCAGATCGATCAATTCCCTACTAGCAGAGAATATAGCACAGGGGATTGAGGACGGTCTGTGATTGCAGTGGCTCAATATAAATCCTTGCATGTTGCAGTCAATAGCATAATGAACATGAGACCTCATCCAGCCTTCTATGTATCACATATGTATTCCTTGAGTTTTTGCAAACGTTAGTCTATTATAGTCTGTAGCTGTTAAAGGGAACCTGTCAGCAGAAATGTCCCCTAAAACCTAACAGATTCCCCCTCTGCAGCTCCTGGGCTGCATTCTTTAAAGGTCCCTGTTATGATTGTGCCCACTTTCTGACCGAAAAAAAGTGTTTATAAAGTTGTACCTTTTTGGCTTCTGATTCTGTAAATCTGTCACGGGGCCGGGCTGCCTGATGGCCGTTATTCTGCCCCCTGGTCCTGTATGCCGCCCCCATCGCTGATTTCAATACTTCTGGACGCCGCCCACTGCTCCAGCCATCCCCGCGCATGCCCAGTGCCCATCTCTCGGGGATGAGCACTGTGCCCAGCGTCACCGCTAGTGACGTGCACGCAGGGTTAAGATTATGGGCGGTGCTGTGATGTTTATTCCTAAGCAACCGCCCATAATCGCGGGACCGCGCTTTCCCCCTCGGCCTGCTTCTGCTTCCTGCCTCGGGGCAAGATGGGAAGGAGGCGAAGTGAGGTCAGCAGCAGCGCGCTTGCTCAGAAAGAAGCAGGCCGAGGGGGAAAGCGCGGTCCCGCGATTATGGGCGGTTGCTTAGGAATAAACATCACAGCACCGCCCATAATCTTAACCCTGCGTGCACGTCACTAGCGGTGACGCTGGGCACAGTGCTCATCCCCGAGAGATGGGCACTGGGCATGCGCGGGGATGGCTGGAGCAGTGGGCGGCGTCCAGAAGTATTGAAATCAGCGATGGGGGCGGCATACAGGACCAGGGGGCAGAATAACGGCCATCAGGCTGCCCGCCCCCGTGACAGATTTACAGAATCAGAAGCCAAAAAGGTACAACTTTATAAACGCTTTTTTTCGGTCAGAAAGTGGGCACAATCATAACAGGGACCTTTATAGAATGCAGCCCAGGAGCTGCAGAGGGGGAATCTGTTAGGTTTTAGGGGACATTTCTGCTGACAGGTTCCCTTTAACATGTTTGTGTTTTTTTGCGGTTTCTGTGTCTGTTAAAAAATGATGGATATGTTTGTTTTGACCAGCACTTGATAAAAGGTGCCAATACAGGTCTATAGGTCCGTGAAAATCAGACAGCACACGTATGGCATCAGTGTAGAAACTGTACGTTCTGTGATTTGGCATGTACATGTACAGTTAGGTCCAGAAATATTTGGATACTGACCAGATCTTGGTGATTTGCACTCTGCATTCCAGAAGTTGTTTTTTTTTAATTTAAATTGAAACAATTGAGATGAAATTGAAATATTAATTCTCGGGTTTATTTAAAGAGATTGAACTAAAATATGCTGGAAACGTTTAGGAATTGCACCCATTATCTACAAAACATCCTTCTTTCAGGGACTCAAAAATAATTGGCTATATTGACTTCACCAGAAATAAAATGTTCATTTGGAATACTTTATAGACAATCCTTTCCAGGCAATGGCTGACAGAAGTCTGGAAACCATGGATGTCACCAATCGCTGGGCCGCCTCCTTTATGATGCTTTACCAGGCCTTTGCTTCAGCAGACTTTAGATGTTGCTTGTTTGTGGGTCTTTCTACCTTAAATTTTGTTTTAAAAGGAACCAATCACCAGGATTTTCGTGTATATAACCTAAAGCCAGTGCTATACTGGCACTATCAGGCTGATTCTATACATACAATGGTCAGCTCGGATGTATAGGTTTTGAAATCCAAGAAAGTAAAGTTTATAAAATGATTTGCTTGTTGAGTGACAACAACTGAGGATCAGATAATATCTGGGGGTATTCATAGTTATCCCCTCCCCCTCTTAGAATTAGCATAAGTATGATACAATCAACCTAGCAGGACCTGAGGTCATACCATTGTGACCAGAGGGGTGGGGCCTCAGCCAACAAAGCTGATACAAGGAAGCAACATTTGTCAGCTGAGGCCCTGCTCCTTCTGGTCACATGGGTATGACCTCAGAACAGGTCCTGCTAGGTCGATTGTATCATACTTATGCTAGGTCTAACGGGGGGAGGGGATAACTAGAATACTTCAATGGAAAAGTGTTCTTAACCACTTAACGACCGCAGGCGGTAAGATTACATCCTAGCGGTCATAGTGTTAATCCCCGCGGGCTGCTGCAAGCAGCCTGCGCGATCAATGCACATGTCAGCTGATTTTTACAGCTGATGTGTGTCTGCCAGGCACAAGTGGGTCCGCATTCCGCCCATGCCTTTTAACCCCTTAAATGGCGCTGTCAATATGTGACAGCACCATTATAATCGCGATCACGCTAAAACTTTACTTGCAGGCTGATACTGGAAGTCACGTCACGTGACGTGATCACGTGGATCCAGTGGTTGTCTATGTAGCACAGGGTCATGTGATGACTCCTGTAGCTCACATGACTCAGGTCCTGTAAGAAACAGCTGAGTACTGGCTGTTACAGGAGATGACCACTTCTCCCGGTCTGAGCGATGC